>NW_017805461.1:1836478-1901543 GCF_001891065.2 Hippocampus comes | reverse complement strand
CCCCCCCCGCCCCCTCTTCGCTGTTACTGCAAAATGCAATTAAACGGCAAAATATCTTCTCCTTCTGCCACCATGGACCACCCCAATGAGTGCTTCTGCCTTTGTCTGAAATATTATTGATAGGTATTCATTGTTCATATTTCATATGAATGTTGAAATGTTTGAAATCATAGTCCATAATAAAGTGTAGTTATTTGGTATGCTAAATATGCCCTGGTCGACTTAAACCACCAAGAACTGCTGGTTGAATGCTAAAAGCTCCTTCTCCAGAAGATTTATTCATTTTTATTACGCATTCAAGGAATTTGTTTTGCAGATTGGCTGGTATGATACATCGTTCACCATGAATTCTTCAGTGTTTATTCTGGCCTGAGCCAAGTTATGGAAAGAAAATACACGCTGACGGAGAAAAGTCGTTTTAATTGGCTGTCGGTGGCTGTCAGAGTCTGACACTTGAAGGAAAGAGTGATTTATTTCAGGAACAAAAGAGGAGGTTTGGGGCATTAATCTGACTGTATTAAACCGGTTTATTCATCGTCTTCCCACTATTTTTCCGTGTCCACGGTGACATGGGCAGAAACCTCGATTTGCTTCACATGTGTAAGTTAAGGGTAACACCAACTACACGTGTTCTCATGAGACATAATGTGATTGCAAGCAAAACATGAATGCACATGCTAATTCGAGCACATAGCTCCGGTGGCAAAGTTCAAACATAGTTAAACATAAGGGATCAGCCAGTTTTTAAAGTCATTCCCTGAAAACGTAATTGCCTTCCGCTACTTCAATTATCCTTTGAGAAACGCTTGATAAGAGTAATCTATTTCTTCCCCTCAGAGGCAGCGCGCAACCCCACTGGGGTGACACTCACAGTGGTATTTTTGTTGTTGTTGTGTTGTCTTGCTGAACACTAACCATGGTCATTTCCTCCTTCAGAGTTTGACGTTTTCCAGTTCTCTCCTGTGACTCAATTGTCTGATTCAGTAAATCCAAACACTTCATTTGAATAAAAGCATTTTATTGCTTACCATTATGACACCTGAGACGCTTCAATTAAGCTTTGCCAGACTATACAGTATTTTAAGAAGGAGAACACACCAAGCGTGAACCACCATGTCACATATAAAGATGCATATAAAGACGCTGTCGCATATAAAGATAAGATAAGATAAGATAAGATAACTATTTGTCCCACACTGGGGAAAATCACAGGTGATGACGGCTTGGTCACATGACATTTGCGAGGTGGGCCCGTTGGCACTTTGACGCAGATTTCATTAAAAATGTTCGCCTCTTTAGATGGATGACAATGATCAGTCTTTCTTTATTCAGGCTGTCTGCATCGACAGCCATTACTGCTGTAAATGTCTCTTTTGTTTTCCCTTTCTCGAAGAAAAAACATGAAACCTGACAGAAATATTTGATGGCGCCATACTGTGTTTTTACAGCACAATAGATTGGGAAACACGTCAAAAATGAACAGTGGAATGTTGCAGCAGGGTTGACGACACAGTGATTGTGTGAAAATGTCCAATATGGCAGCATGCAGGGTATGTCATTGAATTAATCCGCTGAAATCTTTTTTTAGGAAATCAGATGCCATTGATATTTAATGAACTATTAGTGTTCATAGACACTGCCTAATAGAAAGAAGGAAAATGAATTTGGGGTTGGTGTGTCGCTTTAAAGGGGTGCTCACAACACCGCAACATCGATGCTCTTCACTAGTCCAACTATGGCATGTCTCATTATGTGTCGTGTTAGTATTAAGCCAGCAGAGACAAAGTTATACCGTTGTTTTAAATACACACTGTGTGATTCTCTTTGTTTTATGTTTAGTTTGACTGCAAACTCTTTTTTTGAAAAATTGCTCCCTATCTTCCGAACTGCTGATTGCTGTGAAGTGAGTCTAGTTGAATTCACTGCCATCATACAGCGCACATATCATATTTTTTACTTGCAAGTGAAAGTAAAAAAAAATAAATAAAAATCGGCGAAGCTACGTCTCGTATATCGTAAAACTTTCAAGGCATGTTAATTTACGTGTCTTATCTTCATGAAGCTATAACTGCAGTATGTCAGTGACGCCAAAGACAAACTCCTGAGAGAACATCTCCTCATTGTGAAGAAACTGTGTTGACCTTGGATGCTACATATTTACAGCTAGCCTGCAGGGAGGCGTCAGCACATTTGTATTGTGCCCTCTGCAAACAGGTAGGTGGTCTCAGAAGATCGTCTCCCTGCGCCATTTAGAGTTTAGAACACTACACTGCTTTACTGCCTTTTCTTCTGGGATATTTATGCAAACACTCAAGGCTCTTTCGATACTCAACAAAATGCCAACAGCATAAGATGTTATCAGAGTGCTGCCACAATTGTAGCTGCATTTCTGGTATCTCCTACACAGAAGGCCCTTATATGGAATCTTGTTGTTATATCGGGGCACAACTTTAATGGGTTCGTGGCCTGTTTGTACATTTTATTTTATGAGCCAAAAACATGTTTGATTTATCCAAGCTCATCCACTTTCATCAGCTATATTGCACTGATCAAAAGGGAAAATATAGGCTTGGGGTTTTGTCAGGTGACATGACAAATTGTTATGTTTGGGCCCCACAGTCTGCTCCGAGTCTGCACCATTTCCTTGCATCATTACACCTCAGTGCTGGATACATTTCAGAACTGTCACGGCACCATCATATTCAAAAGACTGTGATGCATCACATAAGGTTTACAAATAGCAAGGTGTTTGGTTCCAGCATAACGCGCTACTCGTTGTAGTTTCAAATGTGTTACCTGGCTGAACATCAGCTTGACATGATTGAGATTCTTTTAATTAGCTGCTATTATCGAAATCATTGATGAGGAACTGATAAGAGTCTATATCCACTATGTAAACATTGACGTTTATCTGATCTGCTGGTGGGTTTAATCTCCGCGTTCTTTGTGAATATTTACTGTTGACAGTGGTAACAAATTTGTACTGTGGCGGGCAGATAACATCAAGAAGGCTAATGATCAAGGCTGTTTCTCAGATGACAACTACAATTGTGTATAGTACACAGTAACCCTATAGGTGTGAATTATAATTTTACCATTCACTTCCCTTACTTCCTTTACATTTAAAATTGCTTACACATGATTATGCAAGAGATGTCCTGGAAATGAGTCGAATCAATCTTCGATCTACATTTCAAGACAGAATCCGACATACTTTAGTCAACCTTGGGTTTGAATTCTCATTGCGATATTCCTCATTGCTAGTAATGAGCATTCGGTTTACGAAGATGATTGTCTGTTTTACAACTGAACTCCTTTAACAATATAATCCCCTGTAACAAATTGTTATTGGAAGCCATCAATTGACAGGAATGTGTGTGTGTGTGTGTGTGTGTGTGTGTGTGTGTGTGTGTGTGTGTGTGTGTGTGTGTATATTCAGTATGTGCTAATGTGAAAGTAGACAGCATTTTCTGTCTGCTCAACTGTGTCACACTTTTAATTTTTTATGAACTTTTACCTTGTATCCATGGCAGGCAATACCATGGAATAATGCGATAAGATGTAGAAAAAAGGTTTTAGTTCCCCACGGATGAAAAGTTCAAAACATATTTTGGGTAACACATCAATTTTACCATTGGCTCTTTTCTAAATGTAATAAAAACAACCTTTGTCTTTGCATAACAAGTTTTAGAGAGCAGGGTGAGAGCAAATCAAAAATAGAGGGACAGGAAACCCATCTTTTCACCATTTGCAGCAACATTATTACTGCCAAATGTTTTCCAAAAGTGCGAGCAATGCAAAGGAGAAGTGTAATGTCAGCTTTTAGTGGAGAAAACATTTGATGTGAAACTTAATGAGATAAGCCATTGGACCCAACTGCTCGCTCCCTATGCACCCAAAAAAATGGTCAATTAAACACACTCCATCTTAAGCACACAGAAGTAAGTTGCCGCCATGTCTAGCGTCTGCTCCCACATCATGCCCATGTCAGCAGACGCAGCTCAGCGAAAATCCAAGCGCCTCAAAGAGAGAGCATGAAGTGTTGCCAGTTCCCTACAGAGAGCTAAATCAGAGAGCCACAGATTAAATATTTAAACACATACCCCAATAATGAGTGCCCTAGTTCTATTGCTCACTTTCCATTTGTCTTCTGTTATACTCGCCTGCATCGCTGTCCATGGTGCTAAAAGTCGACTCAGAGGTTTCACATGATTAGCTGATGGACAAAATGTAGGATGTGCATGACTAATATGACATCCGTGTTTGGACATTCAGAACAGTACAGCGACCGAATCCTGTCAGTGCTTGGGGGGGAACATGAAAAACATCCTTCAGATGAAAAATCAATGCCACGCATACTCTGTGGAAGAAAGAGAGGCCATTAATAACTTGGACTCGTGTGTCTAAAAAAATGTTTTTAAAGAAAAAGGAGAAGCTGATTCAAACAGCAGATGTATTTGTAGAAACACCATTTTTTTTCAATTCAGAATCATGAATGGGTTGCACAGCACGACTGTAGTTACACTATATAGAAAAAATATGTTTCATTTTAACACCTCACAAAACCTAATGAGCAGAGCAAACTTTGACCTGAAACACCTTTTGGGTACAGTATGACCTATAAACAATATTCACATCATCTGTTCATAATATGAAAGGGTATCCAGTCAATAGGTACACATGTACCTGTATTTAACCCTTTCATGCACCCTGTAACCTGAGAACATAATAAGCTGTCCCCTGTAGTAACCGCTGTCCGTGAAAGGGTTAAAATGATCTTATATGATCATTCACATGTTGATAAAAAGAGCCATCCAAGATAACACATCTGTGATCTCCCTAGCCAACTTTATATCATTTACCTGTGCTGGTCTCCTTGCAGTTCCTTTTCAACATACCGGTACTCTGCATGTATCTCAACAAGCTGCAGGACACAAGCAATCCTTGCCCCTCAGCGCATCTGCCAACTTGGTTTCAAAAAGTAGACACAATTTTAGACGTGCGAAAACCAGGTCAAACTGTGCAGGTGGTCCAATGTGATTTTGGTGTTTTTGATCAAGGCACAGGCAGACAAATACGACGCCATTCATCATTTGAGTAAATTCATAAGTATGACACCAGAGCGGGACAATCCCTCGAGTCTAAATCATTGTAGAAATCAAATCCATCCATCCACCCATCCATTATCCTAACTGCCTATCATCACGAGGGTCACAAGTGTGCTGGAACCTATGCCAGCTGTCTTCGGGCAATTTTGGAATGTGGGAGGAAATCGGAGTACCCAAGGAAAACCCGGCAGGCTCCGGGAGAACACGCAAACTCCACACAGGAAGCCCCAAGCCCGGATTCAAACTCTGGACCTCTGCACCTTGAGGCGAAATGTGCTAACCAGTCGTCCAATGTGTTGCCAAGAAATCAGTTTGTTGAATGAATTATTATCATAACCATCTTAGAAATATTTCAGTAGCCTCCTTGTCACCTGTCTCTAGTGCGGGGGGGATGAAGGATGTGGGGTCACACTGATGCATGATCGGGGGTGCAAGGCGGCCTCCAATTGCTCATGTCACATGCACGGCCGACTACATTACCTGCCAATGTCATGCACTGATCCCGGCGAGCCTATTTCGGTTTCCTCCAAGTGAAGCATGCTCTATTTGTGCGTAGTGCACCTCGAACTGCCCTGATTTTGATGTCGCCAAGATTGGCCTGGAAAAGACTATTTCAATGCCACGATGGCGCACAAAGGTGCAAACACCCCATTACGCCAATTCAACCAGCGAAAAGTCAAGCAAAATACCAAAAGAAAGCTCCACCCATGTGCACTGTTAAACTGCACTTTGCGTTGGACTTGTGCTCTAAACAAAATTGGGCCCCAATATGTAGTTTGGATCCCGACAAAATTCTGAATTCACTGTGGAGCAGCGACCCGGCGCCACTTGCCTCCTATGTCTTTTAACCCTTTCATGCACCGTGTAACCTGATGACATAATAAGCTATCAACTGTACTTACTGCTGTCCCTAAAAGGGTTAATGTTAATTAAAAAAACAAACAATTATGACACTTTCATATTTACTGTAAATATTGTGTAAATAAAATCATTCCAAAAATATTGTTATGGTAGTCATGTTCTAAACTTTCATATTGTAAATTTTGTATCATGATTTTAATTTTTTTTTTTTAATTGATGGCCTTTCAATTGTACTTCCTGCAATTCGAATTTCAATTGAAGTTCTTTTTCCTGTTTGGAATTTCGGGGTCATTCTCGATTCAACTCTAAATTTCATACAGCCATGCTTCACCATATAAATACAACCTTAACTCTGAGGGAACTCTGCGACCTTGTCCCGTTGCTTCCAAAATCTTTGGGGATAAATATTACTTACTGGGCAGGGGGAGCAAACGGCTATGCAACTTTTCACTTTCAATGTCAGATAAACTGATTTCATAAGCATGGAAAAGCGGCCTCGGTTACCGACTCACCTTTGAACGAAATTGCATTGAAGTGCAGTATTGGAGGTGGAAATGGATTTACTGTAGTTACGTGTGGGTGAGGCGGGCCCCTTGATTTGAGCCACCGTATGACTTTGTACGCCACTGCTTGATTCGAAAAGAGCAGAGAGACGAAGGGAGAAAGAAGCGTCGAGAGCTCCTGTAGGTGGAGTACGAAGTAGCAGGGAGAGAGAGAGAGAGAGAGAGAGAGAGAGAGAGAGAGAGAGAGAGAGAGAGAGAGAGAGAGAGAGAGAGAGAGAGAGGGGGGCGGTGTCTCGTGACAGGAGAAACCTCCAGCAAGTTCGCTCGCCTTGTTTGTCTGCAGTGTGTCAGTCAGACAGAGGTGTCCTGCCTGCACCAGTGTGGTCGGAACTTGGACTTACTTCGACCAGGGTTCGGATTGTGACGCCACCGAACGAATGCAGGTAAGTTGGCAATGTACAGACGACAGTAAAGAGTCGCGCATTGTTCGACTTTTGGCTGAGACAAGCCGATAGAAAAAAAGCGACTAAATAGTAAAAAATGAAACGGTTCTTTTTAAACTCGGTGAGCTAAGTGCTTCAAGACCACAACTCTGCGTTGTTTGTAATGCGATTTGAAAAGAGAGAACACATATGATGACGATCAATCCTGCAAAAATAAGCAGCGCTTGCTGCTTTTATTTTCTGCCGAGCAATTTGGCGCGCGTGCATGTGCGTGTGCGTGCCGAAAGTGTTGTTATCCCACTTGAATGCTTGGACTCAACTCCGTCCATGCTGCCTCTCAACGGCTCATCTTATTATGTCCTTTTCTTCCACGCTTTGGTTTCCAGAAGATGTTCTTCTCTCTGCTCCCTGTTGTGGCTCTCTTGCTGAGCACACAGTCTGCACTGTCTGGCACAACCAACGACAAGCGGCTGACTACCGTGGGCCAACACTCCAAGGACAGATCCTGGAACAGATACAGAGATGTGAGTTTCTTGGGAGCCACTAAATCTCACCAAAAGGGACAAGTAATTAGATTGTGTGTGTGTGTGTGTGCGTGCGCGTGTGTCTTTGTCTCACTATGTCCTTCATAAACCCTGTACTCGATGTGTGCCAGCAGGCACCCATCCACCTTGTAGAGACGCAGGGGGATGGTCTCAGATAACTTGTTTGTGTGACTTTGGTCAACACTTTCAAGCATCAAAGAATTCTAAGTTGTTGGAGTTTCACGCTTGGACTTTTTGTTGTTAGAGTGCTAAGTCGACAGCCTAATAACATCACGCACAGTGAGAGGTTCCTTTTTCCTTTACAGTGGTCCGTTGACTAACAAGTTTTAATTTCTTCCCTGACCAAGATTTTAACTTTAATGAAAATGAATATTCTGTATTTCAATAAATTAAAATTCTATAATCCAGTCGCGCCCTTAAAACCCCAAAACATTTTGTGGAACATGTTTTTAATAGGTCTCTGATACGACTGATTTCAAACCGAGCCCAAGTACTTACATTTGAGTACACAACAATATGAACTACTGACACTCGATAATGCGATTCCATCTTTTGTTTGTGATGAACATTTGTTTTATTGCACTGCACTATTCTTTAGAAACACAAATTTAACCGAGCATGTCAGATGCAATAATTCACATTTCGTAGTAGGATGAATATTTGCTTGTGAGAATTATATACTATAATCTTTTTGTCATTTTGCTCGAATATTCCTGAACCATTTACAGTTTCCTGTACCAAGCAATCGATGCTAATTGTATTAACACTTCAATGTAATTTCGCATCATATCTTTTAAAACTAGCATTTTTTTGTAAGAAGACACTATGCGTTTTGTTCAATATAAAACATTTAGTGTGAGTGAGTTTTACGGTTAAGTTCAACTAAAAATATCAATAAACAGCTTTAAGCAATTGGCCGGTTGACAAGCAGTCTTCTATTGTTTCGTGGAACTCAGTCAAGCAGATATTGAGTTCCTCTGGCAACAATTATACAAACAAGCATAGCTGAAAACATCCTGACTTTATGCTTTGGGCAATCACATTCTGTCATTTGGAAGCTTCAACCAGTTGATGAACAGCACATATTTTTTATTTTATTTTAACTTTCCCAGACTCAATTCTAAAAGAGACCCTCTGCAGTCTTAGCAGCTGTGCAATCATTGGTGTCAGCACAATATTGACTTGCCTTATTATGCACGATGCTTCAGTTGTAATAGGATACAGCCCGCTGCCATATTCTCAGGAGATTTCAGCAAAGCGTAAGCTACCTTTGGCCTTATTAAAGCTGGCCATCCTCATTCAGTGGAGCTGTGATGTGAGGAGGAGAATTAGTCTTACATTCAGTGAGGGGCTTTTCACCTACAATGTGTGTGTAAATGTAAATGTTCTTCCTATGTGACTGGAAGTCATTATCTGCAAACTGTCTGTGGAGGGTGGAGGGTGGGATTGGAAGGGATAGAAGGTACAAAGGATGAGAGAACCTGTGACCTTTTTGTTTTATGGCTCAACACGCCAAATACAGCAGAAGCAGACGTGCTTACCTGTGTATCATTTTGTGTTACATTCTCTCCCGCATAGAGGAAAGAGCTATAGCGATGACTTTGACAAAAAGACAACTGTATGAAAAGAGACCATTTGTGCTGTCAGGGAACAGTTAGGTCTTTTCAAAAGGTACACAATTCATGGCTTAGCAACAAGAAATGGTGCAGTTTAATTGCTGTGAAAATGTGGTTCAGTAATGGTCAAAATGCACGGACTGCAATTTCAACTTGATCTACACAGAAGACAAAGTAGAGGCTTAAAGTGCTGTAGCTTCCGTACTATTTTTTTGATGACTGACTAGGTGATTAGCAAGACCATCCATTCCTTTTCTATGCCACGTGTCCTCACTGGAGACAAAGCACATGCTGTATAGACAAACAATCATTCACGCTCACATTCACACCTAAAGACAACTTGGAGTCTTCACTGAACTTTCCGTGCATGTTTTTGGAATGTGGGAGGAAACCGGAGTACCCGGAGAAAACCCACGCAGGCACGGGGAGAACATGCAAACTCCACACAGGAAGCCTGGAGTCCAATTCCCAACCTCAGAACTGTGAGGCAGATGTGCTCACCACTCCTCCACCTGGCTTCCAGTGTGCAAACCTTGGAAAAATAATTTCCAGGGCTTGCACTACTCTAGGATAGTATTTGATTGGTGCCTTTATTTGTAAAGTCAACATGACTAATGGCCTATTATTTTATAATTGCTTCCTTTAATATCATTGTCTCTCACTGCGTCACGATTTGATGATGAATCAGAGGGCTACAATTTCATTCTGTTACTGAATATCGATGCTGATTCATTCTCCCACTTTTAAAACTGTATTTATAATGGACAATATTATCAAGGATAAAGAAATAGATACGGTCAATTTACTTCCATTATCTTTCATTGGAGGGCACAAATTGACAATATTAAATATTTGATTTCTTGTTCTTCTCATGGTCTCACCACTGTGAGAGCGGCCATAGTGATTGGGGGCAATTTGCCTGGTTGAGAAGTTCAGACTCGACAAAGTGAAGTGCTTATTTTTCCACTGCTACATACAGTGGACACTGTCCCCACTAATAGATCGTATACTAGTTGTCGTTGTTATACATAAGTTACAAAACAAGTATGAAAGTAGTTTGTATCAGTACCTACCTGTCGTCATGTCAACAATTGGTTTCCATTCAAAAACCCTTTTGTCTGTCATTCTGACATTTAGAGGAATTATTTCACCTGATTCTTGATGTCCGTCAATCAGCCTTTTTCGTCCTCAGCTCAATTGTCTTGGCGCCATGAACTCCACATTATTTCCTCCGTGTTCGTTTCATTTTCACATTTTCCTCCGTGTCTTTGGAGCAGAGAATGACCCCATGCTTCCTCAACCATGACACTGTCTCGTTCCTATCTGCCAGACCCCCACTCCCCACATTTCTTCCCCTTTTTTCTGCTCTGCCCTGCCTGCCACATTCCACTCTACATCCCTGCTGATGAGCCACTTGGTCCCTTTCTGCATATGCATGAGGGTCCATTTGTTGGCAGGGGAGGCGCAGAAATAGTCTGATAGGCAGAGTTTAGCTGGTTTATCTCAAAAACTCAATTTAAATTGGTTTTGATTTATTTGACCGGTTATCTACATTTGTCATAGTCCAACTGCAATGTTATGGAAAATAAGCTAAATATGGAGTGCCTTTATTTGCATTTACATATCAAAAATGTTTTCTTTCAGTTTTTTTTTTTTTATGTGTGGCACAAACTCTAATTTCTTATTCCAGTCAATGAATACAAATGAGTGCTGCATTAAAGAACCAGTATAAATAGGTGAAGAATAACATCATGAAGGACAGGTGCTTCTTGATTGAACAGAGAGGTCAGTGGCTGGCTTTATTATGAGGTAACCATGTTTCATAGTAACTGAATAATGACATTACGGACCATCATGTTTCCCCACATCTCGCCATGTCTTTCCATACTTATTTGTCATGTCCCTGTTTATCGAATTTGCTTGTTATTGATGATACTAGGCTAGCGTGTAGCCTTCCAATGAAGTCTTGCCACTCTAAAACTACTTCAAAAATGCATTTGCAATGTTTGGTACAAGTGGTGTGGGGTTGCATTCAGACATTCTTTGAACTGATTTTCTTTGTTCGGCTCCACGACAGTAGGAAAAGTGTACATTAGAGACACATGAGCATTATCATTTAGATGTCGGCTGCAGTATTGGGAATGTAGCCACTGTAAACATTCAGTTGCATTGTTTCCATTGCAGAAGCGACTTGCTTTCATACCCTTGTTGTGTTACATTTGCGAATCCAGCTACCGAGGAATCGGGCTGCGAACCAATCCGTTGTTTTGGCTGTGGGAATTCGCTGACGCGCCTTATTAGATGACGTGTGAGCCAGTCTAATTCTTCTCTGTCACTCACTCGCGCTTGCATGCATGCCTGCATGCACACTTCAGCTCTGTGTTAGTCCATCACCTTAAGGATTGTTTGTGTTGTGTTTTATATTTATGAAAATCTACAAAGTCAAGTTACTGCCGATGTAATTTCCACTCAGTCACAATCACCACTGGATTTTTGTTTCACGAGTATTGCTGCAGGGAAACTTAGACAAATGACAAAGTAGCATGAGGCAATTTTTGGAACTGAGTTTTATTTCAATGTTGCTGCTAGACATGTATCACCTCCATCAGCCGCATTTTGACAAAGGGTCGGGCCCAAACGTGGGTAAACAACACAAGGAGGCACATAATTGTCGTCTGTAGTTATGATGCTGATGATGCATCTCATTGTTTTTGAGAATCATTTGTCTGAGTGCTTGGTTCATCTCACTAATTGAAACCACCCGACTTCAATCATCCTAATACGGATCACCACAATTAAAAGCTGCTCATTGGAATCCTAAGCTGTTCTCGTCAAACATTCATATTGCACTTGTCTTAATGCAGCTATTACTGGACGATCAACTGCATGGTCTCTGTCGAAACAGCAAGGTTATTCAAATAGTGAAAGTTTTTCGAGAATCTTGAAGGCCATTATATTTTGGTCTCTCTTTTTTGTCACAATTGCTGTCTGATAATTGTGAAATGACGAAAATCGCCATGTGAGTGGGCGGCACAATTTCCCGCAAGAAACAAGTATTTATTTGACTATTTTGGAGCCTATCGTCTCATTTTCTCTTCCCAAAAGACTGCGTGCTTTGTGCCAGAAAGCCGACGACACTTATTTGTAAAAGGAATATAGAAATGCATTGTTGAAAGATAATATGAAGCTCCCACTATTTTAAGATATTCTACATAATTTTTGAAGGTATGTGTGGGAATTTCTCTCTGTTTATCTGAAAGAACTTTTGAGACGTTGGAGGACTTGAGGGCGGGCCCATGAGATTTCTTCATACCACGCTGATTCATACTTCACTTTGTTTTTGTGCACACTTATGCGGCAACTAACGACAGTCACTATTGATGAAATCTTTAGCGTGGCGTTTCCATTTTCTTTCACGTGTGTCTCCAAAAGGGTCATGGCTGAGCTGGAGCCTATCCCAGCTGACTTTGGGCAGGAGGCGGGGGACATCCTGGACTCGTCAACCGGCCAATTACGGAGCACATATATCTCATTCACATGCACGCTCACACCTATGGACAATTTAGAATCTTGAGTTAACTTAACATATGTGTTTTTTGGGATGTGAGAGGAAGCTGGAGTAGGTGGATAAAAGCCACACAAGCATGGAAAAAACATGCTCCAATAATTCCAAAACAGCACATTGATCCCCAAATCTCAAAACTCTGCTCACCAGTAATCCGAATGAAAGTACAAGTAATCAAAGAAACATGTTCTCATAATTATGTTTCAAGCAAGTGAAAATAAGCTATATTTAAGTTGATGTCTTTGATTCCCTGCCAACCATTTTCAAAGCGGAGAGCCCCATGTTGGCACGATTTGAGAGCTTTTTGACAGATTTTTCACGACCCACAAATAGGCATTGGAATCGAAAACCAGTTCTTATCGGTCCCCAGAGATTCACTTCCTTGGCGTATTTTGCTGTTCTTGTGAACGGTTCCCTTATCAATTCCATTCGGGGTGAATGATGTCACCACATACGTTGTATAGCGACGCTATTTAGTAGCGCAACCACTACGAAACATGGGGCCGGATGCTTTCCAGTTTGTTTACATTTTACAACTAAAGCATCACAATAGCTTGCAATAGTTGCAAAGGTGATATTTTGTCAAGGGAGGAAACACTACCTAGATACAAACATATTTGCACACACAGCATGCCATAACTTTTAAATGACGGTCGCGCTTTTGATCCTCTCCGGAGTGCTCAACCCAGCAGCAGCGGCAACATAACCACATCCTCTCCTGTCAGTACTCCAGGGCCCTCATGTACAGTACAAACACTTACGTGGCTCTCACACTAAAACTCGACATATGGAAAAATCCAGAAAACATCGCACGCACAAATAAATCTTTATGCATGAATCTCTGAGTATACATGAAGGCAAGCACATTCCTTCTCAGAGTACCAGACTCCTCCTTCTCCACGCCCTTCTATAATCATGCAAATTAGCATGAACTGTGCTTGCCGTTGAGAATAATCATTCTGCATGATCTGATAATCAGATTATCAAGACATGAGACACCAATTAAGAACGCTGAAACTTCACAAAATGTACACTGGTGAAGCTGGGAAACGAAGTCGAGGCCCGAAAGGCTGTTCTCCTTTGCACTCTGTACTCTGGAGTCAGCACCTTCTAATAGAGTGCTGAGCAGGGACGGCAGCCTGGACTCAGCGATCAGCGCTCCGCGCTCCCAAACGGAAGACGTGGTGGCCGCGTGAGTTCAGTCTCCGAGTTGGGTGGATGACAAAATAGTAAAAATGTACCCTAAGAATATTTCTATAACCTGGTGTGTAAGGAGCGACAGAATCTTATCTATTCCCATCCCTCCCCTTTTTTCAGAAAAAACAAAGTTGCTTTCTTGCTTTTTTGGTTTAGTAATCAACAGTAGAACATGGGTTGGATTTACCTAAAACACTGGTTTCTGACCAAAAAGCTGAGAAAACAAACTTGGGAAAAGAAACATTTCACACAGAATGTGTTGATAAGAAATGTTGCTCTTGTGACATTTGAAAGTCTAAAAACAACACAAAACTAAGATGGTATGACTCGTCTTAAATGTCAGTGTCTTTTTTACATGGCGTTCATGAGTCACTTCATGAATTGCATCAGAGTTTGTCACGATGCATCCCTGCCATCTGTAGGACTCTCAACTCAACTCAAATGTATTTATAGAGCACTTTCAAACAGCCATCGCTGCACGCAAAGTGCTGTACATGGAGCAACTAACATATACAACAATAACTCTGTTAGTCATTGCAGAGGTTTACAACCAAAAGTTCACCGACAAGCTGAACGAGACCCTCTTCCAATTGTAAAACGTGCTGTACTTGGTGAATACAATATATGACAGTTCACGCTTGGATTCGAGTGGACAAGCATAAATATCCACCGCTGTGAATGAATTACCGGTAATCATATTACAAACATTAGTAGTTTAGTTTACATTTTTGGTGAGAATTTTAAAGTTGTATGAGTTCAATATACTTTCTGTTCCAGATATTCCGTGCTTTGCATGTTAAAAAAAACATGCCAATCTTTCTGTTCATGAGGTTCTGTGCCTGTCGACTCGTGTTTTTGTGGCTCCATTATAAAGATTTTTATAATTATGTTCTTGTTGGATGGTTCAATGTGTTCAGGCTCATAGAGAATATTCAAGGTTGTCATCTTTCAGACATATTTTATTGTTCGCAATCGACAGCAGTCTCACTTGGTCTACCAGTCATAGTGAAGGCATGATTGTGTTTGCATTTTATTGTGAACATGCAGGACAAGTTGGTAGACTCTGAAATGACTTTTTTATTTTCATTTCAACGTTGCTGGAAATACTAGTGTCACTTTTTTTTTTTTTTTAAACCATTCATTGAAGGACGAGATGGGCTTCGCTGAGTATCCAAAACACTGTACTGGGAAGACATTTTCAGCTTGTGCTTTTAAATGTCATTTTCTGTGCTGTCCATATGCACATCCTGGTGTGTTTGTTCCAGTTTTACAGCAAGTGGGGAGGGGCCGGGTGCGGTTGAGTGAAGCTGATTCGAAGAACCTGCGAGTCACCTTCAAAGGCACAGATCCCCTCTGAAGAAACACTTCTCAGGCAGTACATAGTATTTTCATCAATTAAGCTAAGACTTTGTTGAAAACATGTCAATCTTTCTTATCTCCAACACGCGCTGTCCTCTATTTCTTTTTCCTCCTGTTAAGCTGCCTCTGTATTTTTTTCGACACATGGTTTGTCATCTCCACTCTCACCCAGCGCTTCCTTTCCTCTCGTTTTATACTCCACTAATTCCGAATGAAAGACTGCCCTTCAAAATAAACCCCCTCTCTCTGGTTGCTTTCCACCCCTTAAATGTCCACCCTCAGCGCACGTGTCCCTCGTCGAGCTTTTGATCGCAAACGAGAAATTGCACAACCAATCTTCAATTGAGAACTGGGTAAATATCGCGCAGTGTCCCTGTTGATCCCATTTTACAGGGACTGGCTGGCCATGTGCATGTATCTCTCCAGCTCCTGTCTCACCATGTGTTGCAACACACACACACACACACACACACACACACACACACACACACACACACACACACACACACACACACACACACACATTTGTGCGCCCTTAGGCTCCCAATGAGATTGATCAGACAAATTATAGGGCTCGGTCATCCAGACGTAAGCCACAATGTAATCAATAAGAGTGAGAAATGCAGCAGCACACAAAGAGAATGGGGGGCATTTCGGTCATGAGCCAACAAAGGGTTACCGTTCGCAATGGTGAGGATAAAATTTGTGTGTGTGCAAGAGAGACTCAAAACAGGTGTGCGAAAGGGTTGCCAAATTCAGTTGGATGACGCGAAAGTGAATGAAAGCAAAGGCGAGAAAGGAGAAGCTTTCATGTCACGCCCATCGATACTGACTGTGTGGACTGAGCAGCTGAACAGAAAGAGGATGATAGCAGGCTGCAATCCGCCATAAATTCTGTGTTGTTGTTTCAGTCTGCTTTGTCATGATTTCTCCTCTAAAATCTTCACTGCCTCTGTGGGGGTTTGGCATCAAGTTGAGAAATTTACCAAGACAGAGAAAACACACTTGAGCTCCTTGAAAATTGCACACAAACATTACTGCATTTGACTGCAAAATGTTTATTTTGGCATATCACAATTTCCTGTGGAAAAGACACCCCATGATATAATACGCCCCCCCCCAAAATCACCCTTATTTTCGATGGACAGTCGAACCTGTTTTCAACATACTGTACACCGTTTATGTTTTCACCCAAACATACATTTCAAAGTCCCGATTTCATGTAGTTCATTTTCTATTTGCCGATTTTGCTTACAACAAACACCTTTATCACATAAACTTCATTATATCCCCACAAAATAGTGAAAATGCCTTTGTTACAACCAACTGTGGGAAGCTGACTGCCACTGCAACCTGAACAAAATGTACAGCGTTACTGATCGACTCATCCATTGTTGTACTTCCGGAGGCATGGCGCGGCCCTGAGCACATGGTCTGAAAACGTGCATGTTAATCAGAAGCAAATCTCGTTGTGTGTGAAGGCTTTCGAAACTTGGATGACGCGAAAGTGAATGAAAGCAAAGGCGAGAAAGGAGAAGCTTTCATGTCACGCCCATCGATACTGACTGTGTGGACTGAGCAGCTGAACAGAAAGAGGATGATAGCAGGCTGCAATCCGCCATAAATTCTGTGTTGTTGTTTCAGTCTGCTTTGTCATGATTTCTCCTCTAAAATCTTCACTGCCTCTGTGGGGGTTTGGCATCAAGTTGAGAAATTTACCAAGACAGAGAAAACACACTTGAGCTCCTTGAAAATTGCACACAAACATGACTGCATTTGACTGCAAAATGTTTATTTTGGCATATCACAATTTCCTGTGGAAAAGACACCCCATGATATAATACGCCCCCCCCAAAATCACCCTTATTTTCGATGGAGAGTCGAACCTGTTTTCAACATACTGTACACCGTTTATGTTTTCACCCAAACATACATTTCAAAGTCCCGATTTCATGTAGTTCATTTTCTATTTGCCGATTTTGCTTACAACAAACACCTTTATCACATAAACTTCATTATATCCCCACAAAATAGTGAAAATGCCTTTGTTACAACCAACTGTGGGAAGCTGACTGCCACTGCAACCTGAACAAAATGTACAGCGTTACTGATCGACTCATCCATTGTTGTACTTCCGGAGGCATGGCGCGGCCCTGAGCACATGGTCTGAAAACGTGCATGTTAATCAGAAGCAAATCTCGTTGTGTGTGAAGGCTTTCGAAACGGAGTCTCCCAGACGACACTCAGCCGAGACTACGAATTGGCAACAGCAACAATTTCGACAATCATCTGTGATGGCAACAAAGTCATTGCAGGTTTCGAGGCCAACAGATTGCAGGATGATCGTAAACGGCTTCGGGGCGCGGCACATCCTGAACTGTAGAAGAGGCACTTTTCATTTGCTGACTGAATGTTTTCTTCATACTCTAGATATTTGTAATTGACATTTTTATGCTGTATTACATGTTCATGTTTACATATCAATAAATGTACATACTGTAATATACATGTTAGTTGGTGGCCATTTTATTGGAAATAGTTACAACGAACTACCGTTATAATGTCAGAAGGAAATCGTAACTACGAACAAAAATCAGTTTGACAGCCCTGGTGTGTGTGTGTGTGTGTGTGTGTGTGTGTGTGTGTGTGTGTACATATATATATTTGTATTTTCAGGAAAGTCCACTTTCATCTCTTTATGTATATATATATATATGAAGGCTGCTAAGCAAACCAAAGAAAATGGAAGTTAGTTACAGCGCCGAATAAAGTTTCAAAACATGCTAGTTAAGATATGCTCCCCTAAAATATTGGCATTCATTTACTGTTAGGGATGGGTACCCTTCACATTTGAACCCATTCGGTTCTCATTCTTGGTACCTTGTAATCCAAGACCAGTACAACATTTTGATACTTGTATTCTGTTGTTTGTAATAATGAATGTTAACTTTTATAAAAATGAAAGAATATATCTTTTTCAACATATAAAATTAGACAAATATCAAGACAACATCACGAATTTAAAACAAATGAGCCAGAGGATGCAGTCAACATAAAGCTATGACATTTTACAATTAATAATGTTTAACTCATGCAAACAATAAATTAACACTATAAACTACAGTTCAGTGCGATGCAAAGTTCATTACAATGACCAATACAAGTTATGACGTGAAACAGTAATATAAGAAAAAGCTCAACTTTCAATCAATCCCAGCAATTATCGTCAGACACAAGGAAAGAGCTGAAAAATATTACATGGCAAAATCATAGCACATTTATATTGTGTTAGGTTTTTACTTTGTCATTATGTTTTCAAAACAAATCTTTTACACGTCTAAAATTGTATTTGTGCGCACAAAAAAAGTTGTATGTCTAAGGCAGTTTCATCACGTGCACTCACATGATGTCTTTATTTCATTGTTGGCAAAACATGATGCTAGCTTTATGTCAACGTGCTGATCTTATTGAGATCATCTTGCTTTTTGTTGTCAGTGTACCACTGTAGATGTCAAAATGGTTTTCTATCTCTTAGTGGTTCTATTGCCACTAATGAAGCTGTCACCCCACTATGTGTAGTTTCTGATATGCAATCAGACAGTTCTTCCTCGGGGCCTGCTGCCTCACCATTATTCTATTTTGAGCAGTTGAGTTTTTAAGTATCGATGCGCCACAGTAACCTGATTAAGCTTCAACACCAAACACAAAGTCCCATTTGGGAGTGTTAGAATTCAGTGGCATAGGGGACGATGACGTTTTTGTGTTTGAGCCTTACTCACTGATTCATTTATTTATTTATTTTATGATTCTTCAAAACTGACATTGCAATACATCCCGACAGACATCTGAAATTAAAGCGCATAATTTATTGGGCACTTCTGACTGACGCCATAATGAGGATACCCTGTAGGTTTTGTTTCTCTGTGATGTCAAGTTTCAAGGGGTTTTTCCAGGGTGATTTTGAACTGCAAAGTAGATTCAGCTTTTCTAAATGTTCTGAACTCCCTTTTCACATGTAGCAGAATAATGCTACCTGGATGGGTTGCCGTAGAAGACTTCTGCGTAAAAATAGGTCAACCTCTTATAGTTGATTTCTTGTTAATTTTAGGGCTATCCATCCATCCATCCATCCATCCATCCATCCATCCATCCATCCATCCATTTTCTCATCCACTTATCCTCATGAGGGTCACGGGTGCGCTGGAGCCTATCCCAGCTGTCTTTCGGCAATAAGCGGCGTACACCCTATACTGGTCGCTCCACTTTCCTCCCACATTCCAAAAACCCATAAATTAGACGAGGCTGAATCTACAGCACCTCTCTCTAGTGGTTGCCACCAAGTAGTGAACTCAATTTCGTCTCAGTTGCTTGAAGAGACGATCAATCAACAGTGCTCGACACTGCGCCCATTATGCTCGCAATTGCTCCCATTTTTTCAATGCGTGCTGGAAAAAAATTCATCTGGTCACACAGCACGAGCGCATGTTTTAATGCTCCTACCGGTATATACAGCAGAGGCGCTCCAACTCTGTGTCCGTCTGTCAGACTGCACATAGAAGACGGAACACGCATCAGGTTAATTCCTTCCTGTATAAATAAAATAAATAAATGTCCACGTTTGGATGTGTTACATGTGCCACGTAAACGGCTGCATCTAACTGAATGTTAGAGGAATCTATGAGCAAAATTGTATCATGTTTAAAGTTTCATTTAATTTGGGCACATCTAAACGTTTGGGTGCATATCCAGCACCCCCAACTGCCTGTACACAAAGGTGCCGGCCACCTGGCCGGAGGACGGTTGAAGTCCACAATAAGCACGTCAATGCAGGTGGGCGACCACAGGGGAGAGGGCGAAGCTCGGTCACAAAAGGGGAACGAATAATTCGGGAACCGCGGTTGAACAACAAAAGACGAGTTGAGAACACCCGTCGCGCCCAGGCGACATTGGCCATCCGCAAAGTCTGCAACATGTTAATTCGATGTAGACCAGACAGAAAAGGCGCCAACGTACTGGTGGTTCAAGTTTAAAAAACAGGTAACCAATCACCACCGAGGGGCCGGACCGGGGGTGCGGCATGCAAATATCAGGGGCAGTGGTTTTCTTGTATTTTGCATATGTTACAATAAAATGTCGAACTCGTGGAGGGCGGGACTCTGAGTGTGATCGCGGAGCAACTAAACCGTCGTTCGCTCTCAGAGATCCGCTTCCGCCGATATTGAAGACAATTTTCCTGTGTGCCGAGTCATTTCTTTAACTTTGTCCGAGAAAATCTCTGACACTGAACAAGCATGTTTTGCTTCACAAAGGACAGCTTTCCATTGAGCATGCTCCCACTCACTGAGGGGATCACGACCAGCCCCGCATTGTTTGTCTATTTTCATTGGTTCATGTGGAATTACAAATACTGTTTGGCACTACTGTTATAAAACACAATGGGTCTCCAACTATCAAGCGATGACTCCATTAAAACGCGGGAATGGATGTAATGTGTGTTGCGGGCTGATCACTTGGATCACTCGTGTCATAAAACGGGCAGATGCTTGTGATTGCATATTTGTATTGTTGATAATACACTCAACGTTAGTGGTCCAAACGGGTAGGATCAGAAGGGGAAGATGACGTTAAGCATTATCACCCCTCGCATTCGTGACGAGACACATCAAGAGAAGATCCATCCGTGAGGCTGTGAAGATGCGCAGCCAATCAGCTCACGGGATAAACCCACTCATTCTCTCATTGGTCGAGGTTGTGCCGGGAACCAATCACGCACCTTGTTTGAGTGTTAGTAATTTTTTAATGAATACGGTATTTTGGGAAAACCCAAAAAGCACTGAAGCCCCAAAACGGAAAGCGCGAAGTGGCGAGGGATAACTGTAGTGTGTAAAAAAATGTTTGTTTTTCGCGGTCAATTGTTCTAAAGTGTTTAAAAATGTTCAAAATGTATTTTGATTTATTAGTATATTCATATTGTTGAAACTATTACAAATAAATCCCTTCTTCTTACTGATGATTTAAGTTTTTGCACTGGCATCGTTTCCTTTTTTTGACTTCTTTTCAACTTTTATTTAAAATAACTGACCTGTTTTGTCATCTGCTGCTTGTTGCAAACCAAATTGATGTTACCCCAAAATATTTCGCAAATATATTTTAAGTCACTGTCAGTCTTTACATCATATGAAACGATGGTATGCCAATTGCAACAACGATACATCAGCAAATATGCTCATGCTGTACCTCCCCCAAAAAGGGTGCGGCCAAATCCGTGCTGGTGCGAACCACTGACACAGTTGGAAGCACTACTGCTACCAGTGCAAAGGTTAGTGTCGAGCCCAGATCAACCAACAATTCCACACAATCGACAATTCTCTGTAGAATCTCGAAAGGGACCAACTCTTTAGGTTCTTAAAATTTCACCTCCTATAGGTGTACCAGCACTAATCTTCCATGAAATACCGTCATGGATGCTGGAGTAAGATATAAAGCTTTGCTCGGAAGCGCTCCCTCGAAAAACACATATGCAATACCAATGCGTGCCGTGCAACACTAAATTAAGGTGGATTACGGCGTGATTGATCAGTGCTGTTCATTTTGTTCTGCACAATGATCATTCTATTCCCTCTTGGCTTCTTGCAATCAGTCTCAGTCACGCTCTGCACCGGCATTGTCCTCCTCTTTCCGAACAACTAATGAGGTTTTATCTTGAGCTTTATTGTGCTGTATATTATGTTGGTTTTGGTCGACTTCTGCTCGCCGTAACACCTTCTGTTCTGCTTTTCCCCTGCAACAGCATCCAAACGGTCCTCAACATATAAATGGGACTAAAGTGAGCATTGTCAATCACTCATTCAGTGAATTTATTTTTACAAGCGCATTCTTCAGCTTGGCTGACATTTGAAAGCAGCTCTGCCAAGCCTGAGTGTGAAATGAATCATGGGTCATCTATTTCTCTTTTTCACACTTGTCCAGGTCTCCTTTCGATCACCGGCAAGAATTCTGCTCTCTCTGTCTGTCACCCTTCCACTTTGATGTTTGTGGTCTGGAAAACCATGTCAGATTGAATTGGTCATTATCTAACCTATCCCCCGAGAACATGGATACGCTTACTATTTGTGTGTGTGAGGCTGTGCGGGTGTGAGAGATCTTGTCTGCTTTAATAATTCAGGAGTTTCTGCTACTGCAGTTTGCAGGATGCTCCTCAGAGTGAGAGAACGCAAAAGAGTGAAAGGGGTGGTGGGGGTGATGTTGTCAGGAGATTGACACAAAGATCTTTTCCTTATCACTTTCACTGCCTTGCCTTCCCCACCATGTCATTTTGGGAACATCTACATCAAGACGTGTCCCTGATGTACACTTGTGTTATGTTAGACAAACAGTTGGGGATGTTTGTGAATTGTAAACAATTGTTGAGCCCTGCAGGCTTCTTATGAATACTGCATTAAAAGTCATAGACCTTACTTTGAGAGTGTTGGCAGGTAAACCAGTTGCCCTCTGGGTAGTGTAGTCAGAGTGGATTAGCTTGAGGAGAAAGTCAAGCTTCCAGCAGGTATGCTGCTGTTTGGTGTTAGCAGTTTCCTGTTCTATCGCAAAATTCAACCGATGGGAGCAGCTTTATTGGAAGTGAAGAAGCTGCCGGTCATTCTGGATGGTCTGGCGCGAATGTCCAATACACAGACTCAAGCGGTGACTGAGCTCAACCACAATATGGATGCGGTTTTGGGGTGTCTCCGTACGATTGGCGACAACATGGTGAAGTTGGAATTCTCGCTTCGGAAAGTAAATGAGGATTTGGCTGATCGGCGCCAGTGAAGGAATACAGCCACGAACTCAAGGCCACCTGAAATTGTTGGCGGCCGTCCCAAGACAAAACAACGCTATCTGGACCCTTTCCCTTGGAAAGTACATTAGCATTACTACACCTTGTGACGAATGGTTTATTCATAAAGGTACCAGGTTGGGCTGCGTCGCGCCCCCTCATCACGTTATGTCTTGTGACTTGTTGCAACTGTCATATGCTTGATGTGCAGGGAATTTTTTTTCTCCGAGACTTAAATTATCCTCAGAAGAGGATAGTTCGAGCATGGTTTTTTTATCCCCTCCTTCCCTAGTGTTTACTTTTCTCATCTAAGATCTCGGGGCGCTGTACTTACGGCGAGTACCGACAGGCCCTTCGCACTGTATCCCATGTTCGTCTTTGTTTTTCATGTTTCTTGTGCAGAGCGTGCCTGTTAAGTCCAATTACCCCATGGGGATGAATAAAGTTTTCTGAATCTGAATCTGAATGAATCTGAATCTGAATATAGTTTTTTTTCTTCCCTCCAAAGTTCCCACTGAAAAGCCTTTTTTTTTTTCCCCAGTGAAGATGTCTGCAGACTCTCACACCACCTGGCCTCCATTTGTCATTTTTGTCTTGTGAAATGACACCATTCAACCAAAAATAACCAGTAAATATATTTACCCACTGTGATTTGCTAAACAAATGTGGGCTAGCATAGTACTAACATATTTTAGTAATCCAGACACCATGCAAGGCTGCAATCCAATTGGATTGCAGGACAATATTACAGTTTGAAGAACTGTCAATAATTCAGCCATCCCAAACACGTCACATGTCTCGGACTGAATGATTATGGAAAATAATAAAAATTAAAATTTAAAACGGTGATTCCAATATCACATGCAATTATTTTTCAAGGTCCTTTTCCATTATTATGTTTTTTTAAACAAGTCATAAATTCATCTTTAATACAATGAACAATTAGCAGATCTATTCTAGACAATAGGACATTAAGATGAAGGCAAATGAAGCATCGATTAAAATGAAAGACAGTTTATTTCTGAACTATAATGACAGGTTTACACTTAGGAAATACTTTGACATGTCGTCTTGTAAGCATTTACCATGACAACATCATTCTGCCAGACGAGTGTGGCGTAAACACATGTAAATAGTGCTTTACTGTAGATCAATAAGAAATGAAACAATTAAATAGCAGATTAATACAACAATGCAAATAAAATCTGTGGCTTCATCGCTTAAACATGTCAAACTTTTCACGCTGCATGAAAAATGACGTGAACAAGTTGAGTGCACTTCTTAAACACTGAATGTATCTTCATTGATAAACACAGTATACATAGCAAAAAAAAAAAAAAACCCCGAAAAAAAGAAAAAAAAAACGTTGCGATCCCCAGTCAGTAACATCACATATAACACAGTTATAACTGCTTATATGACATAGAATTTCAAAAACTGGCAGCCTATTTGACAAGCGGTGGAACCTCATCAATGTAATGGCGAGCGCCAATCATTTCGTTTGTCTCTATCTCCATTTTCAATCAAGTAATCAGATGACCCAACACATGGCCACATACAGGATGTGATGGCGAGCACCAATCATTTTGTCTGTCTCTATCTCCGTTTTCAATCAAGTAATCAGACGACCCAACGTATGGCCGCATACAGACGGATTCATCCTCAAATTATAAGTCAACTTAGCAGGTTGCTTCCATTTTCAAATCATTTGAGCGGCGAATTTATTTTGATTGGTTACCCTTTAATGGCGCCCATGTGCAATCAGAGACTTGTCAATCAAAGTCAACACTTTAATTTTATTTTACACATGCTCACACATGACAGGTCATCTATCAGCACAGACACTTGCACACACAGATGGTTCCCTCGAACACGCGCATCATGACGGCAGCCACACAAAACACACACAGGTTTGTTTTTTTCACCTCACGACTCGAAAAAGATCAAGCATGTTTGATACTGGCCTTACGGTCTCATGAGAAAGAAAAGAGAGCAGCAAGCTTTAGTGACAGTAATTATGTCTCTGCCCCCCCCCCCCCCCCCCCACACACACACACACTTCCTGCCTCACTGACCATTTAAATCGCAGCTTTTGCGATTAGTAAATGACATTTTATCAAATCACGATTATATTGCAAATTGATCATTCAGCTCTAATTTTAACTTATGAGTTTATTGAGCAATGGAGCTCACATAAAATTGTATAGAATAAGCAAAACAGAATACAGTTAGTGTGAATGTTTTTTTTTTCACAGCACTGCCGCAATAAACAAGTAGAAATCACAGGTTTTGCGTCGGGCAGTTCCTGGATTACTGCCATTCTCAACTTTGTCATGTCGTACTTGCAGTGTGCAACGTACAGGTAAGCAGGTGCATAAAGCTAGTCACAACCTTCAACATGCAACAAAAATAAATTGGTAAAGATGGAGGTCACAAGGAATTCACAAAGCTCACAGCTGAGGCCTGACTGAGCAATAAACAGGCTGGAATGAAGGGCTTAAAGGGTTTGAATGAGTGATATGGTACAAAGAGACAAACTCTGCAGACGTCTGAGACAGCACAATGATGGGTGTCAAGAAAAAAATATGCAATCTTTGTTCTAATGATAAAACTTAACAAAAAAAAAAACGATGAGTAAAAATAATGGCCACGGAGAAAAAATAGTGCTGAAAGGGTACTTGCTTTTTAATCCTTTTGGAATTCTCAAGTAGCAAGCTGTCCTTAGTCAGATGGCAAAGTAAAACAGGCCGGCGGTTTAAAGTTGACTTTCAAACCTTAAAAGAAAAATAATGTAATACTGATCTGGTCAATGGGAAAGTATTTCAACTTTGGTGCATCATTGGGAGTCCACAAATACCCCTTTGTTTTTGCATGCACTTAGATTGCCATGTGACATCACAAGCACCATGAAAGGTGCCCTCAGTCTTTTTTTATGATTTACAAGAAAAACAGGACAGGACTGTGCACTGAATGTGTAAACACAAATTAATCTAGAATTTGCTAGAGGAACCAGATTTAGGAAGGAAACTAAGGATGTAACGTAAGGTTAATGTGCAAAACATTTCAAGAAACATTATATTTTCAAGTCATTTCTTTGTTTTTTTATTTTTGGTGAATATATATTTTCCCCACTTGTTTGCCCAGAGAACCACGCTGTAACCAGGTAAACAATTTTCAAAAGCTGCAGGTTTCCGATAACAGACTGCAAAAATCAGGGCTTCCAGCTGTGGATGGGAGATGCTACCGTACTCCTCTAATGTTTTTTGGGTGGGAAAGGATTTGCTTCGACTTAACATTGCCGTTTATTTTGATTGATTGATTGATTGATTTATTTTTAGTCACCTGCTCATACCTGGAAAGGCTAGCAGGGTCCTTTAAATTAATGCGCCCTTTCAGGTTTGTTGTAGATGTAAGTCCGTATTTGCTTTTTCAAACTGGGTGGGCAAAAAATGTCAGATTTTTTTCCCCTCACTTTCGTCCTCACTGGCTTTGTGAGAAGATTCCATTATCGTTTCCCGAGTCGGGGGCGGTGGGGCTGCTCAGAGCACCGCTGTGAGTTACATCATATCACACATATGTTTACAAGTATTTCTTTTTGGACTGTATCTGTATTAGTGCAACTGTAAATGCAATGAACATTTACATACAGCTACAAATTTGAGGTCCAAAGTATCGCCTTCAACTTAGATTGCACCATCATTTAGAAACATGTCAAAAATACTGGCATAAGCTGCACATTTTAATCCAAGTTGAATGTACTGTCATCTTACTTGCCTCTTATCATTAATTCGCACATACCTTAAAGCGTTCAGGCTGTAAGCTAATGATGGTAGTATAGCTACCAGCTGGTGCGATATGTGTGCGATTTGGTTCTGAACCGTTTAGTCGACTAATCGCAACTGCTGTTGAAGGTTAGTCGACGAGCAAAATAATTGTGGCAGCTAAACACCACGCATCCACACTCCCCACATCCTATTCATACGTCACACATACTGAGCTCTCCGTTGCATTTAAGTCTTAGAAGATACATGAAACCATATTCTTTGATTCATTCTGATTTAAATCTGAAAATGGTGATTCTCTGATCTAATCTCAACTATTCTTTCTGAACACCAGCGACACACATGATGACGTCTGAGAGAATCGATCTGATTAAAGAAAGGTTATTGGCTGACAACCAGTTCAGGGTGGGCCCGCCTATTGCCGGAAGTCAGCCAAGATAGGCACCAGCACGCCCGCAGTCCTCGTGAGCATAAAGCGGTTCAGATAATGGATACATAATGGATGATTTTTGCTAGTGATATCATTTAAAGTTATGTTTTGCATTCAAGGTATGCAGCGCTCCCACCCCAGCATCTCTGCTTTGCCTCTGCAGTGTGAATTGTTTATACTTGGCAAAGTAAAAATAGAATTACAGCAAGAGATTTAAAGGAGAAAAATATCATGGAAAATTGATGACTTGGCTGGGCGACGTTCCACAGCAAAGGCAGCACTGGTGCACAATTATGTCAATGCTGAAAGGAGCTACATTATTTGCTCGAATTAGCGTTAGCCAGCAAGACCTGGAAACTGTTTGAAATTGTGAGAACACAGCCAATAACAAATAATGGGCTGTTTTTTATACAGGCAGATGTTACACTGAAGCTTGTTATTGAATTCATAGTTTTTACCAATTACAGCAAACCATCTGTCATTGTGTTAAGATGTTCGACAAACATGTTTGTTACCCCCTATCCAGGAATTATGGCACCCTTGTGTATAACTGTAGGCAAATGCTGGAAGAAGCTACTCTTAAAAAGCCCAAGAAGCAAAACAGGGCCTGGTCAAATATGTGTTTGAACCAATATCTACTTTGTTGTAATATAGGTCAAGTATTTCTTTCCCTACCTTCCTCCTTTATCTATGCCAGCAGAGAGGCTCTGTGATTGAGCAGGAGGCGGTGTAAAGACTTCCAGAATAAGGAAGCCAAATGGCCGATCATGTGTCTGGGGCGAATAAAGGGATATTGATCATGAGAATGTCAGTTGATGGGAAGGAAAGATGAATTAAGATGGGTATGAAAATACATTTATGCATGTTAGAGGGTGCCACATGGATTGTTTGACAGTTTTAATTAAAAGGAAGCTGAGTCAGCTGCAGCCCCAATCACATTTTAATGAACCACAGACGTGTGTGTGTGTGTGTGTGTGTGTGTGTGTGTGTGTGTGTGTGTGTGTGTGTGTGTGTGTGTGTGTGTGTGTGTGTTGTTGCAACATCTAATGTTTGCTCAATGGGGAGTAGAAGGAAGATCTGTCTTGGTTCATATTTTGTTGTTCATTTGCTGTGGAGAGGAGAGGTCAGAACAGAGCTCATGCCGGGAACAGCAAGCCTGATGTGGAAATGGCTTTTTTTTTGTATTCCCCATATGTTTGCTCAGAGTTTTTTTTTTTTGTTTTTTTTTATCTTGAGTTATGCTTACACTTTTACAGACATGGTATGAAATCTTGCCAGAATGGCTTGTCAACTTTGTAAAGGTGCGTGCTTGCTGGTGCAATCTTGGATACTGTGGTCCCAAAGATATACAGGCCAATTGAACACATGTTGTGTAGCAGCTCTGCACACAATACTGTGCAAAGTAAAACCACAATGGCCTTTACTGAGAGCGGAAACAACATGGTTGTTAATGAAAATCTCAAACAAGCGCTGCAAATTACTACTCCAAATGGAATGAAACCAATCATGTGACACATCCGTGGATAAAAGAGTAAACAGACGGAAAAGCAAGAAATACCTTGAAAAACAGAGTAAGTGATGAGTTTCCACCGGAGACGGAATTGAGCTGTTCTAGGAGAGTAATGCAATTGGGTTAATTGCACAATTGAGGCACGGAAAGGTAGGGCACCAGGGCAGGCCTCATGCTGACCAAAATTGTGAAAAAAAAGAGACAAAAAGACAGAAAGTAAAGAAAATACAGGGACTGTGATGTTACTGAAACTGCTTTTAACACCAGACTAAGCAGCCATTTACGAACAGCTTAATAGTGAGTCAAAAACTGACATACCCGAGAACATAATTTACTTCTTGGGAAAGTGTTACATTATGCATGGGGATTTGATTTTGTTTTTGTACTTTTTTTGTGTACTGCCACACAACCAAAGACATCCCCTCCACCCCACACACATGCAGACTTTTTGTGTAGACCACATAGAGGTTTATCAGCGAGTGTTGAAAGATTTGGGGTTTAAAAAAAACAAACAATACGGTCCCCTGTATACAGAGCAACAGAAGCGATGTGTCAGGAATGGGATAAAATATTTTGCTGACAGTACAGACTACTATAAGTCCATGCAGCTTTCCCTTCTCTGGCTAAACATTAAAATGGCGTACAAATATAACTGCAAAGAAGCCTTCATCTATTTCCATGATGATGGTTCTGTTTGTGTGAAAAATATTATACAATAGCACGGTACAGAAACACAAACTGGAACAGTATGTAAAAATGTATTTATATATTGAAAATTTGTAATGGTCTTGCTTACAGTAGGTGACCTTTTTATGCTCTCTCCTGTACATTGTCCTTTTCTCCTACAATGAAGATGGAAAAATGTCTATATCTACAAGCAGTATTATTTGTGTGTGTGTATATATATATATATATATATATATATATATATTTTTTTTTGCTCTATTAATTCAATGAGATACTTTAGAAATAATTTGGAGAATCTGTTGCTTGCACAGTAAACCAAAATTACTCCCAGCAATATATTTTTGTCATAAATTTAATTCCAACTTGATATAAATAAAGACATTTTTTGGGGGGAGGGGGGAAGATGGTAGGAAATTAATTTGTGTTAGGAGCTCTCCAGCGCATTATCAAAACATTGTCGGTGTTTAAAGGATGGTAATCTATCCTCTTCGAGGAAGAAATTTTGCTAGAGACCAACAAGACTCGGTGTGAATCCTTGTTAACAGTCACTTCATATATGAGGCAGATTTACCTTGACCACTGAGGTCAAGGTTAAGAGAAAGCTGGAGACGCCGGGTTGATAAGAAGTGATTGTGATTAGGAAATGTGATGGCTCCAAATGGATCTAACAGACATCAGTCGCGGCTTGATGAGAATAAGATTTAGAAGAACGACTTCATTTTAAGGACATTGAGTTCAGACAATGACAGCTCTGATATTTCTATCATGTGTGAAGAGCGAGCAAAGTCATTAGAGATCTAAATGAACCAGCTGCACTCAGACAAAACAAACCCAGCGTTTATGTTGAGCCTCAAACTGAACGCCAATCAACAGCTACGTGTGGGGCTTATGATGAATAGCAATTAAACAGTCGGCGACAGAATGAGGATTGTCCTCTGGCATATCTTACTGCATCATTTCCGAAGTATTTTACTATTTATTCGTAAGGTTGTGAGGTGAGATGGCGCCGGCACGAGCGGCTGCCTCGGTTACACGCTCCCTCGTATGGTCTTTGTTTTTTCTTTTTTTGGGTGACCCTACGCCGCTTACTTATTCGAGAGAAGACTTGATACTGCTACTGGTCACTTAAAAAATGGTGCAACGATTATCTGAACCAACTGCACAACCGTCATACTATTGTATTGTATCACCAATTTCCCAAAGTTATGTCTGCTTATTAGGTCAAAACAGTGCAAGGTGTAACGAACACTGCCAGGGTTCTATTCTGGCTACTGCCTTCCTGTGTGGACTTCCTCCTGGGCCTGTGTGGGTTTTCTCTGGGTTCTCCACTTTCCTCCCACTTTCCAAAAACATGCATGGCAGGTTAATGGAACACTCGAAATTGTCCATCAGTGTGATTGTGTGTGTCAATGGTTGTTTGTCTATGTGTGCCCTACGGTTGGCTGGCATCTGGTTCAGGGTGTCCCCCGCCTAGTGCCCGAAGGCAACTGGGATAGGCTCTAGCCTGCCCGTGACCCTTGAGAGGATGAAGGGATTACTGATGAATGGATGGATGGATGGATGTGAATAGCAGACCCGAAACACAATTTTATGAGTAGCGCAGTCTGTCTTATGTAATTAACCAAGAACAACCACTCCTTTCATCAACTTATACTACTTATGCACATGACAACATTTTTGTCTTTTGAATTGAGCCGCAAGCTCCCCTCCATCAGGTCAGAGAATTTTTTTTCATTGCAAGGATGATGTGTCTCCATGTCAGTGCTTCTTGCTTAGTTTTTATGTCCGCAGTATTTGTTACTTTGACAGTTTTCTTGGTGAGCTCTTTGGGGCCATTTTGATGTGTTTTTTTTTCCATCAGACTGATTGAAATCGATACCTAGAAAATGCTTGAGTGTGCCAAGATCTTTCATTTTGAACTTTACAGAAAGCATCTCTTTCAAATCTTTCAAAATCATTTCATCGCTGGCCGCGATAATCAAATCGTCGACCCATATGATTATGATCACCTTGTCACTTTTTGACTCTTTGGTATAGATACAATGGTCGGCTGGGTTTTGCTTGTACTCATTATCTTTTAAATAGTCATGTAGAACTCTATTCCAGTTGCGGCCAGATTGTTTGAGACCATAAAATAAAATTTTTGTAGTTCGTACACTAGTCCATCATCTTTCTCTTCACAACCTTCTGGAGGGTTAATGTAAATGTCATAGTCCAAAGGCGCGTGTAGGTAAGCTGTGCTCACATCCATTTGGTGGAGGAGTAAATTCTCCTGAGCTGCTTTTTGTAGCAACACTCTTACCCTTGTGAGATTTGCAGTTGGTGAAAACATGTCTCCATAGTCTATGTCCTTCACCTGGCTGTAGCCCTTTGCCACAAATCGGGCTTTGTACTTGTCTTTTCCATCCACATGACTTTTGATAGAGTATACCCATTTACCCCCCACTGTTTTCTTGCCCGCTGGTAGGGTTGCTCGGGTAAATGTGTTATTGTCATTTAACGACCGGATCTCCTCATCCATAGCTTTTACCCATTCTTTAGAGTTAGTTGACCTCATGGCCTCTGCATATGTTTGTGGAACACCACACACTGCTCTGCAGCAATAGTCCACTGTGGTGTATGTCCCATCATTATCACTACATTCATCCACAAAATCATCTCAGTGACTAGGTTTCTTTCTCTCTCTAGTAGGATATCTTCTGTTTTCAGGTTCATCTCTTGTGTTTTGAACAACTTATTGAATGTATTCAAGAAATGCAGTATATATAATGAATATGAGTTATTTGATATAAAAAGTAGAAAGAACAATTATACATATATACAAACCGAAAGGTAGATCAATAGATAAGTATAGTACACAAAGGGGTAAAAGTATTTGATGAAATTTAGATTTCTTCCTTTTCTTTGGTATTGGAAATGATCAGTATACATTATTGCACAACAAGGGGTAGGACTAGATAAGTTGTATACTTCTTCCTACTCCTTTGAACATATAACTGTGATGATGTTTGTATTACTTACTTTCACTTTTATTTTCCTTACATAATTTTTGTTTGCATTTTGTCATGTTATTGTATGTTTTATATATGTTCAATAAACAATCAAACAAACAAATATACATATATATATATATATATATATATATATATATATATAAAGTGTAAAATGTAAAGTTACTCCTCCATTAGAGCTTTGGAATGCTTATTTGCAAATTATCGTTGATGGCTGTATTTACCTTCAGTGTTCAAACAATGTCACCGAAGTGAACTAATTACTCTCTTGAAGTGCATGCATTTGCATTGACCAACTGTTTCAGCGGGCTCATTAATGCCATAGTCCATTTGTATTTTACTTGCCTGGTTTTGACTTTGTGCGATGCTGAGGGTCTAACATTGGCACGAGCACGTCAAAGAGAGGGAGCTCCTTTTCACCATGTCTCCATCAGGAGTTGTTTAACCGCTTTAGTATGCACCATGTAGCTTTATTGTAAGAGTTGTACTGAATCTACTGGTCATTTATTTGATTAAAGTTTCACCACTCTCTCGTTCTGCATGTGTATGACGCACAAACACACCTGAGAGACTTAGCACACTTTGTTGTTGGTTTAGCTGCTTCCTCTTCGTTGGTTTGGATGCATCTTCTTCGTTGATTTAGCAGCTTCATCTTTGTTGGTTTCACTGCTTCTTCTTCGGGTCTCGGGACAGCTGCGCGCTGCCTACAACACACACGACACAGTTTTTTTCTATCAAATGTTTTATCGAAGGCATTTTATATTGATATCGGTCACGTGTCTATCGCGATGCATATTGATATTGAATTATCGCCCAGCTCAACTTTCTTTTCGTGTATAGGCCATTGTTCACTCCACTTCTTTGATGGAACCGCTTGTGAGAAGAGACTCGATGAACAAGCCAATCTGAAGTTTGGAAAGTATATTGATTGACTCAGCAATATATCAGGGTAATTACTGCGCTGGGTTTTCGCATCAACACGCAGGTTCGATGAAATAAAGTCTGAAATTACAGTGTACAAAGTCTCTATAGCAGTTGCTGGGCCCCCTTTTGCATTTCGGGGTAAAGCTTGCCCATAAGAGATAACAACAGCTCGCACCAATTCAAGATTGTCCCTAACTGCTTGTGAGTCAGGGGTACACAACTGTCAACAGTTAGATTGAGTGCGTGTATGTCTGCTGAATCAGAGAATAAAAACCTTTTCTTTTATAAAGTTCATTATTCAAGGCTCAAAATAAGCAGATTGGTGTTGCTGCTTTTGAGACAAATTCGATTTAAGTAGCTTCTGAATAATGCAATGGTCTTGTGCAATGTTCAAATAGTGGGCTGAACTATTAATTGAATTTTAATGGAGATCATGATTTTGGCTGCCACCACTAAAGAAACCAGATTGTCGCCCACGTTTACATTTAAAATGCAGGCTTAGGTGCATATCGAAACAGGCACTTTCTACCAGTAGTCAGCCAACCACCAGAGGACGGACACATGGGTATGGCTTAATTAAGATGCCCTAAATGAAAAGCCAATGCCCTTTGCTGAGTTATGGCAAGAGAAGAAAGCAAAATTGGAGATCAGCAGCATCATGGAGATGCAGATTCAGATTCAGGGCAAGTGACGTTAAACAAGCTCATAGCATTAGATGTGTAACGATGACTCAAGTATTTGACAACTTATCACCTATCAAATAAAATGATAACTATTTTGTACATTGATTAAGGGGCAATTTTGCAATTTTCAGCAGTAAAAAGTTCATACTTTGTCTAGAATGAATTTGATGACTTCATTATTCTTTATGTACAATTACCACCTTTAAAAACAGCACTTTGTCCCTTGCTGTCAACTTAGAATGAAATCAAACGTACACAGCGCTCAGGTAACAAACAGTCACAGTCACATTTTCAGTCGCCAGCAAGTCAACATTTTTGCTCAGTTTCTTACATATTACTCACCTAACCAGTAACTGAGGCACAATCACTTTATGCTTGTGCATTTCTTCACTGTCCATTTCAAATGTAATAATACCCTGTTTTTTTTTTTTTTAATTAAGGGATGGAAATGAAAAAAAAATCATTTTTTTATCAGATTTTTAATTCATCGATTCATAAAAAAAACTAAATATTGTTAATCATCGTTAGTTGCAGCCCGAAGTAACACATTTCTTCAGTGAATCCTTGGTAAATTTTAAATTTGTGGGTAAATGTTTTGTCATGATGGCAATATTGATCAAAACAATTGTGTTTATCATTTTGGCCTTAATTGTGCAGCCCTTATCGAACACCAGCACATTTTACATGCGACACATGCTGTCATAGACCGGTTTACATTTTGACTCGCTTTCCAATAAAAACAATGTGAATTTATATTTGTTTTGTTTTGTTTTGGTTTTCTTTTTGGCAAGAATTTTATTTTTCCACGAACCAACTTGATTATCTTTCCTGTCAGCTGTACCGTAATGAAGTCAATTATGGCGGCCATAATTGTTATGATGGTGATGATGGTGTTAGTGATTACTCTGCTAATGTCACATCCCAGATACAATCTTTTATATAGCCCGTGTTTATGCTCCGACAATACAGTTTAGAGCACGGGCTTGTCCGGAGATATTTCCAAAGTGAATGGGACTGTCCTTGTGGGAGTTTGTGAAACACAAAAACAACATTTTGGTTTTAATACTCTCTGATTATAAATGCTTTAGAAGTACAGACCAAACAATTAATCTGGAGAAAATAAGGAAGCCGATTTCTGTTGCGCAACATTTTTATGTCATTTGACAATATTGGCCCTCATTCAGACAACTTCAGCAGATGCATATTGAATTTAGAATATGTCGCATAATGTTATCCTTCCTATTCGTCTTTTGGCTGCTGGGAAAAGTTGTCTTCTTTTTTTATCATAAATTTTAAAATCCCCACAGTCTGAATCATGGAATGTAAACACGTTTGTTTATGTCATCAAATGTGCTAAGCTTGGTAGTAAAATGCAATTTTCAACTGCATGCGTGAATGAAAAGTACATATTTTTGGGTTGGATTTTGAGGTGTACGATTTTGGTACACAGTACGTTCGTCAATTCTTTCTGTATCAAAAGTGAATGGGATCTGGATCATTAGCTGTGCCACACGCATTTTATTGCAGAAATACTCCCTTGTAGGTTGAAATATTTATCTTCTCTCTTTTAAAATGTGCATTAAACATGTGATAATTGGTAGCTCTGCATATGACCTACTTCAGAAGCCCACTCAAATGATCAATTTCAGTTTTTCACTGCACTAGTATCAATCTGTCAGGCAAGCTCCTGATTCTGGCAGTTTTACCTTCAACAAATATCAAAATTAGATGAATATTTCTGCACTTTGACATTTTTTTCCTCACTGGATGGCTTGCTTATGAATTACTGCAGTGTACGGGGAAGTTTGCGACAGAGACGCTCCATCTCCACAGGGTTCTCAACATCTCTATTCAGAGGAAAAGCTTTTCAGTTCAGTGATCCAAAGAGTGATCCTCAGTTGAGATGTGTGATGTTGAGTTTTACTCTGGCTGTGTGGGAAGGACTCACATGAACATTTTCTTTATTTGAGAGTAGGCTTTTACTTAGGCCTTACACGATTAGGATTTTTGGGCCTGATCATCGATGAGTGAGTTAAAAAGTAAATTGATCCGGTCACAAGGTGGAGCCCTAAATCGAACCCCTGACCTCTGCACTGTTAGGCGGACAGGCTAACTGTTTTGTTGTATTGACATTATTGTATCACAAAGGAAATCAGTACTGGTATTGATTAGCAGATTCCCGCAGGGACTACACAAGCAGCAGAGTGGCTTTCCGTGCAGCAATGAAAGTTATTACAACAGTTACATATTGACAGGTTGCGCCAAAATCTTTTAGGAGCGGCCAAAATTCAATTGTTGCACCCACCACAGTTAAATGTGTGTGTTGGAAACGCTGCATGTCTTATTTCGTGGAGCTGATCAATAATGTAATTAATCAAGCAAGGGGTCTGATCACTATTGTTTAAAAAAAAAAAAAAAAAAAAAAAACCTCTGTTCAAAGAATTCAATCCCATTCGTTTGATGATAATTTAACAATTTGGTACACAAACTCTATCGTGCTTTCAGTGACTTCTACAGAGTATTTGAACTCTTAAAGGATTGTCTCGTTTCATTATTGTGCAAACAAACTCACAGTTTTTTCTGAAATTGATGTGTCACCCCCAAAATACTGTTGGGGCCAAAGACCTATAATTGAATAGTACATAGCGAGCTCTGTGACTTATAGTACCGCATGCCCTTGTTGTTGCTACATTTTAATAGCTGTGGATTCAAGACTCCTTCTAGAAGTACTTGTGTGTATGTGATCTCCATTAAAGTTAGCCTGAAAGTCAACACCCACCTCACGGTCATTGTGCCCTTTTAGATCCAATGTACTGGGCCAAAAGAAATATGACCAGCCTAATACTTCCCGACTGCGCTGTAGATCATCACTAAATCGACTGCACAAAAGAATGGGCTTTATTTGATCAGGGATTCTTGTATCACCTCGAAAGTGGAAAACAAGACTTCATTGGACCACAGAATGCATCAGGGGGCCTTTTCCCTGAAGAGCTCATTAAATTCTATTTTGCTTTTGTAAACTCAGAATGCCTTTTCCCAATAAGCCCTTCTCTCTCAGATTCAGACACGACATGAAAAAATAAATACGTTCACCCACATGAGGTTGCAATCAAGGTATTTTTGGAAACCATGATCAGTGGTGAGAGTGCACACCCCTCAACCGATCAGTTGTCAGATCACCGAGCTTGAAGCACCCCTTATGGACTTGTTAGAGAGCCGCAGTTGTTTGTTTGTAGTAAGGTGAACATGAATGAAAATCGAAGGGGAAGATATTTGTATTGAATGAAAGACAAGCAGTCAAATAGCATTTCTTTCAAATACAACTCAAGGTTTTGTTTTGCGTTTCTGAATTCATTGTTGACAATGTTTGGCTGTGGCTGTGCAGACCTTCCCATCCAAATCAATTATTTTGCCAAGTGACCTACCTTAGTGCGGATTAATTTTGAAATAGTGGCATTGATCCTGAAGCATCTGTGCAAACGCAATGCTAATAATTCTGTGCAGTACTTTCTTTTCAACATCCTTATATGCTCAATGATCAGACTTTATTCATACATTTGGATATTGATTCCTGTCAATGACCATGCATTTACCCTGCTTATTTACTTCAGCTTAATGCTAGTTTCAGCTAATTTAACTGACATTCAGTACAGTGCAAACTAATATGGAATAATGGCTAGTCTATTCTGACAAGAAACTGTTTGGGCAGGTGTTTGGTTTTGTTACAAATTAGTAAAAGGAAAAGGCAACCCCCCCCCCCACCAAAATCTTTATTATAATAAGTTCTATGTAGCCCTACTAGTTTAAACATAGCATTCTGATTAATATTCCATTTGTGGAATGCAAGTTAAGCAGTCAATTCCACCCCGTTTTTGTTCATCTCATGGGGCAGCCATTTTGCACTTTCTGTCAAATGAAAATGACATCATAGTTACTCAGAGCTGAGGGAACAACCGATCAGGGTTCAGCTGTTTTCTGAAGCTGAAGTAAAAAGTGGCCGCCCCACCCCGAGAAGGCTAGAAATAGGTGGATTTAATCAGAAGGCCGCGTTTACACTCCTAGAGACGTATAGAACCTATCATTGTAAAGAAAAAGATTGGGGTTAACCTCAAATATAGCCCTGTGTTTGACAATGCATCCCTCACCTCTTCTACTGTCACTTCTGATCCAGTGTCCAGATTTGCCTTTACAACTCACACAACTCATTTACCTCTTTTTTTTTCCTACATCAGCAACATTTGGCCCCTTTGTATCATTGTCTGTGCCCCTGAGTAAGCATTTTTAACCCCCATAGGAAGGTATAAAATTACCTCAAGAGGTGAATGATTATGTGTGCTACTCTCTACTCGCATTAATCAAATGAAATGCTCCGTTGGATACCAAAACCTCTACGCCCTCTCATTCATCATCATGTTTTCCACCTCCATGTGAAAAGAAAAGTTAAGATGAGCACAGTTTAGCAGTGTGAGCGTAATAATATTTGACTACAAAATTGACCAAAATATTGGGTCTTTTTTAGACCATGACCATTTTACGGGTAGGTAATATCATTTTTACTCATGTACATTTCTCGAGTAAAATGGCCACCAATGTGATAATGAAGCATAATGTCAGCTCCTGCAATACATCAATATTTTTACTGATGGACCAGTAAAATGGAAGCTACAGTATAGTCGAAAAGGGTTTGTAGCTGACCTAAGCATTTACTTCACAAGGATTTTCCAGAAAAGACCACACGCAGAAACCAAAAGCAGAATCCCATTTCTTTCCAACCAGCACTATTTTAAATTCTCATTTATTCTGTGAAACATCTATTCGACTCAGTTTTGCATTCATTTGATTTGCCTCTGTTGTGTCAACAGATAGGTAGATATCAGTGTAAAAATCTACCAGTAAACATATATGCAGTGAGCTGCCGCAGGGTTGCTTTGAACATCCTGCTAGCATCAGTCAGTAATCAGACAAGACGACAAAAACAAAAAACAAAAACAAAAAAAGGTTAGCTGAAGATGTCAGATCAGAATAAAGGCAAATGAGCACGAGTACATATCATGGAAATTGAAAAGCGGATGCCCATAATAATGGACAGCAAGACGTCATGGGCACACTAAGGTAGGAGAAATGTACAAATAATGAGAGTGGAGGGAAGAGAATTAAACAGAGAAGACTAACACACTTGCAAAACAGAAAGCATATTTGTCTCTTCATCCTCCTGAGCTCTTTCCTTGTTCCCCCAGTGGAACAGTTGGATAAGAAAGTCTGTTTGATTGGCTTAACTCTTGGCCTGCAGCCATGGTGGCACTATCACTGTGGGATCCTCACAAGGAGCTGAGGGACGTCGCTGAATTAGATCGTAAACATTCTATACAAAGGAGTCATACTATATCCACACAAAAATATGCTGCATATTTTAAAGGAGAATACAAGAGAGAATTCTGCAAAACACATACATACATCTAGTTTAATATTTTATTGAAAATGTATCTAGGTAAAACAATGGAGAACAGATTCTCATTTCCAAGGCTGACCTGGCAGCAGTCAACAGTCCAAAACAAGGAAAAATATACATGCAAAACTCACGTAATTATCTTACTATTATTTGTTTATTTCACAAATTTGCAGTTTACATCACTTTAAAATGCTGTAACTGGTTCCAAAACTTCTCGGGAAAAAAATGGAATGCTCTCCTTAACGTGCTCGAACAGCATGTTTCTGTGAGGATGTTACTGTCATGGGGCACTCAAGTGGAGTGTTATATTGTTTACAAAGTCACAGCATAGCATGATTTATTTTTGAATAATGCTGTTTTTTTTGTCTTGTTGTTGTCCTCTGCTGCAGCTGAATGGGTTTGAGTGGGGGAGAAGTGTGCAGAACTTTTTGTCTGTGTGAGTTTAGGGCTGGGCACAGACACACGGGAGCAAAGCGACAGAATATCCGCGCCGCAAGTTAATACGTCGAGTGCATATTGACCAATGCTGATTTATTGGTAATACGTTATAATCGGCCCGATTAATCACTCTTGTTGTTGTCCTCTGCTGCAGCTGAATGGGTTTGAGTGGGGGAGAAGTGTGCAGAACTTTTTGTCTGTGTGAGTTTAGGGCTGGGCACAGACACACGGGAGCAAAGCGACAGAATATCCGCGCCGCAAGTTAATACGTCGAGTGCATATTGACCAATGCTGATTTATTGGTAATACGTTATAATCGGCCCGATTAATCACTTGGGCTTTAAAACACACACACAATAAAAGAAAAAATCAATTTGCAGCTCTGAAAAATGACCCAAAAAGCAAATTGTAAAAGAACAATGTACAATCATCCATCAGGGGAGTCTGAAGTTCAATAAATGATCATGTTGGCACAGCACCACCAAAACAGGTGTGTTTTAACAATTTATTGAATCCTCATTTATTTTGATGTTGCATCACCTACCAGAAGCAGAGGAGCTAGCGAAAAGTAGTCTTTTTTCACAAGCAGTGAAAGGAGACCACTACATACAGTTTTATTTTTCACACAAAGTGGAGGTTATAGCAGCATTGCAAGAATTGGGACTGTTAACAGTGGCACCAGGAGCAGCAGCCCATTTATCATCCTCTGTCTTAAGGGCGACAAACTTGCTGAAAGAGCTCACCTCGCAGATATGAAAATCAAGGACACTCGTCACACTCCACTAGCTAAAACACAATTTTTTTCCCCCCCTACAAGCGAGGATAGCAGACAGCATGTCCTTAGTCTGTCAAATTAATCTCTTGCAATGCAGTGGTTGTTTTTTCAATTGATAACACCGGTGGCAATTACAGATTGACCTCAGAATTCTGGGAACAGCCAGCAGCCTCTGGCAATAAGCCACCTTTGTGTTTTTCACACTCCCATATGAGTTGCCATCCAAAAATTAAACCTTAGACGCATGATGACAGCGGTTGTTGTGATGTATATACAATCCTTCGTGATGATCTTAAAAGTTAACACCCCTGACCCACCATGACAGCATTTACTATTTGCACATATCGTCTCAACTCTGGTACGGTTAAGGCTGGGCGCTATGGACAAGATTTCTTATATTGATATTCATGCCTGATGTGTCGATATGATAACAGGGTTAGGGCTATCACAAACACATTTTTGAAATCAACTATCAATATTCCATTGATTAATCGGGGAATAAAAACGCCACGCCACCACCAGCCTCTCCCATCGAACACAGCATCCGACCCTACCAACCATAGTGCAGTGGTGGCTGGCCAGGCCGACTTGTAGACACGCGTGTAAGTTCCTGTGTTCCCCTGACCCCCCGTCTCCAAGTGACCCCGGTGCCGCTTTGCAGTAATCTCATCAAACTCTAAATTTGACTTTTTAATAAAAACAATGGCCGTATAATCCCAGAATTGATTTCTGTTGCCAGAAGAGTGCTGTACACATCAGGCTGTTCGTGACAACAAATGTCCATGCAGAAACACGGAACATTGGTTCCCCGCATCACAATAAATAAATAAATGAATAAATAAAAATAAAGTTTTGGGTCCATCAATTTTTGTGGTCAACACAACCGAGTTGGTTGACTTTTTTTTCCCAGCCCGACCATGGGTTCAGTAAGATTCATATTGATATTTTTTCAAGAAAAAGTAAAATATCAACCCAAAAGCATGTGGAAACTTACTGAGAGTCATCAAGATTAGCGAAGTCAGCAAAAAATTCACATTGTACTGCAACTGTGCTTTAATGATACATAGCTTTATGCTACCACAGAAGAACATGGGCGATAATCATGAGAAAAGTGTGGATGTATTGAAAGGAGAAACTCGCTCCCATTTAAATGAATGAACCGGCAAGGCACACAGCTGTGCCCACCCCGCTCATGACACGCAAATGGCTGTTTCGCGTGTAGCTTTGTGTCTGCATTTCTCTCTCTCTCTCTCTCTCTCTCTCTCTCTCTCTCTCTCTCTCCCACCCTCTACTAGATGATCGTCACTAGCTGGCTGAAGCTATCGATTAGCGTCACACTCGAAAGCAGGCATGTGGTTGGTTGGCCTGAGCTGTAAAAGCAGTGTGAGAATGGAAAGTCCACATGACTGTCGTCTTGATTTTCGATATTAATATCTTGAATGTGAATGTGTTGAATTTCGGTCCAGAGAAGTAGCTATTTATACAAGCTATTAAAAAGTAAATTTTCCATAAAATGTTTCTCCGCCCATGATTTTGTAGCCAGTCCGGGTGGCTCAGTCTCCCATTGAGCCAGACCAAGTGGCCGTTTCCTAACCTGGCAGTTGGTGGTTTGATCCCTGGCCATTGCAGCCAAGTCGAAGTGTCTTTGAGCAAGATACTGAACCCCTAGTTGATCCTGGTGCTGTGTCACCAATAGATGAATGAGGTAACAGTGTAAAATGCTTTGAGTACCCGAGGTAGAAAAGCGTTGTACAAGTGACAGCCCATTTACCATTCAAGATATGCCATTATCAAGTGACGGCCCGTCAACATGAAATTATTGTCCTAAAGATAAGCAGAGATGCAGTGTTGTTGGATGTTTATTTTGTTTGCATTATGGGTTTGTTACTGTACAATGATAGGTACTGCAGTATATTTACAATAGACTACTCCACCATGTTAAAATGTCCTTGAGAATGCTTGCATCGCAAACACTTTTATACTTGAGACAGTTGCTTCCAGAGTAACGGGGAATTTATGTATTGAAGGTTGGACTCAGACTCCAATCTTGGCTAAAAACTTTATGAATACCCCTCATAACCTCATGCTATGAGTTTGAGTACCAGCAATCATGATAATTCCGTGTCAGGGCTTCAAAGTCACACTATATAATGGCTGAGCAAAGTAATCTGACAATTCATGAGTTTCCACATTAAACTCTCTTTATTAAAACTCATGATTATGTGTGGTGTGATCTTATAAACCCTTTGAATCATGTCACCTCTAACAGGCTTTCATTTGACTTGTAAAAAGCTGTTGCACATGAGATGATTTGAAGAGCACACCATACATCTTACTACGTTTAAAAACAACTGCTTCTTATACATTGTATTTAAATTTTGCGGGATTTTACGTGATATCTTACTTTTTGACTCAAATTCAAGATTCAAAGGTCTCGATTGTCAATTCGGAATATGTACAGAGCATACAGAGAATTGAAATTTCTCTCGCACCAAATTTTGGTCCTCAGTTTAGGCTATGCATGAACAATATTATAACCATGCCCAGCAGCAACAGATAATGCAGTCATACCTTTGCTTTTTCACTTTGTCCAAAACAGCAGATTATGAATATACAGATGTAATGTAGTCCTTTTTTTTTTTTTTTTTTTTTTTTTTTTTTTTTTTGTGCAAGTGGATGGGTTTCAGTCTAGTGACAGGGAAGTAGGGAGAGGTAGGGGAAAGAGTTCAGCATCCTGACAGGCTGATTTATGAAGCTGTTTGTTGTGGAATAGGCCTGGAGGCTTTGTACCTTCTTCCTGAAGTGGGAGTGTGACGGGTGGTTGGCATCGCCAGAAAAGCTGTTGGCGATGCGGATGTTGAAAATGTCTATGAGGGAGGGCACCAGCGATCTTGCTTGCCGTAATCGCTATGCGTTGCAGAGTCTTTCGGCAGGAGACTGTGCAGTTTGCAGTCTGGGCTTTACATCATACAGTGTTGACCTGGTAGAGAACATGATGGGAGGTGGTGGTCAAATCAGTTTTCAGAAGAAGTAAAGGAGTGTTTTAGCCTTACTGGTCAGCAGTGTGGTCTGGTCCAGTCTTGGCCAGGTGTCTTTTGAAAAAGAGACCAACCTGATGTAGTCAAGGTTACATTAAACAAGGAAAGACAAAAAAATGAGGTCCTTGGAGCTGGAGGTGCATCTGGTTTAAGAATAAATTATCGAAGGATAATCTTGTTTTTCATGTATCCGGCTGAAGTGTTTCAATCCGCACATCAGACTATTGAGGATTAAGATTTTTGAGGTAACTGCATCATCTAGGGTTCCGCTTTTGCTACGATGACCCAGTTGTTGAGACTTTTGCAAAAGAATGCAAAGATTGCGACGGAATGCAAAGTTATCAGTGAAACATTGAAGAGGGCTGTCACCTTACGTTCTCTGTAGGTAGGCGGCCTACCCAATGTTGTTTTTTAGTATAAATGTGGGCTGAAAATATTTTCCAAAGCAAGTATTTTATCTCACCTGACAACGCTCCCTCTTCAGAAGCACTCTCTACCTATCGGGCCATACCCGGAAAAGCCTGGTCGTCTTTGTGTTTGTGAAGTCTCGTGTTATCATGTGAGAGTTGCTCCTTGGAGGACGAGGTTTTTGACCGATGGTTAAAGAGAATCTTTATGTGTGTGAAGCTGTGTTGAGATTATTTTAGCACTCCACACACAAAACTGTTAAATGCCTACTTTTTTTGGTCTGCCAAATATAAAAAATATCTTTTAAGATTTGAAAATGACTTATGTGCGTACCTGGCCTAACTGTGCATATGAGTGCCATTTTCTTTCTTTTGATATTTTTCGTCAATGCGTGCAGTTTGAAGTGAGTGTTTGCACCGTTGTGGGTGTGAACACAGCTGACTTGCTTCTCAGCGAATGGACGCGACTCCTCTCATTTCCTTTAATTTCTCTTGAGCCAATGCAGGAGATTGATGTGTGCAAAGTACATTTATAAGGAACTTGGGTGAAGGAGTTGTTCCCATTTGTCAACCATCATGACTACCATACTGCGATTGGCTGGCAACCAGTTGATGGTGTACCCTGCCTACTGCCCGAAGACAGCTTGCATAGGTTCCAGCATGTCCCGTGACCCTTGTGAGGATAAGCGGATCAAAAAATGGATGGATGGATGGATGAATACCAGAAGTGAATAAACTCGACTCCTACTTCATAGGTTGATTTCAAGCATAAGGTTCACTCTAAAACTGACTTTATGTAAACAGGATCTTCACATGCACCACGGACTAATTGACAGGCTATTATCATTGAGTATGTTTTTTTATTTTACTGTATTTATTTATTTATTTATTTATTTATTTAGGTGTGACATCATTCATCAATCGTCAGCAAAACTGGTATCACTACTGGTGGAATGTCCACCTCTGTCAGACTTTGTCAATTGGGCTTTATTAAACATATTACAAAAAGTGCTCACATAATTTCTCACTTGAATATCTAAAAGGAATATCAAACTGTTACAAAAGGTCATGGACTTAACCATGCAGACAATAAGTCATAATTGCAGTGTGGGGGACTGCCCAAGTAAAATCAGCTTTGTAGTTTTATAATGAAGGAGTCCTAATTCAGACAACAGATGCTGCATTGCATTTTAAATCAAATTTTAATTGAAACATGGAGATGCATAAATAGTCCCATTTAAGTGTTTAACAAAATCATCATACGAATTAAGTGAAACTTAAAATGAACATTTGTCAAAATGAGCTCCTTTATTGGGAGCTTTGCTTTCAAATTCCAGCAGCACCTCCATCAAAGAATTGTTTAATAACAGGGTAGTTTTATCCCCTTGTATTCATGTTTAAGGATTGACATTGAGGTTGTGTCACGGCGAGTGAGATGGCCATTTCATGTTTTTTTAGATGGGCACATTGAAATATTAATAAGGGTCATGGGAAAGGAAAGGCCGTCTTTGAGACTGAATATTTGAAGAGAACCTGCACCTTCTGCAATAAAGACAGAAGAGGAAGAGGAAAACAATATTTGGACTCTTTTTTTCTTATGATGCAATGTCCTCACAAACTTAATTCGATGAGAATTGATTAAAAAACAACCTACCGTATTTATTCCACGTTATCTGATCATAGTTTCATATCAGTGTTCGGTTGTGCAAAAGAGAGCAGAAGACAGAAATTAGAGATATTGTGACATGCATTGTTGGATTTAGTTAACATACATGTCAGAAATGTGGGATGCTTTGATAGGAATGGCACGTGGCCATCGTGCTAAGCATCATATAGCCATGAGGCTAATGTGAGGCAAAATACAAACTATCTGCTAAAATTAGACGTTTTCAACTATTCCAGGTCAAGTGAGGAGGGCCCCGCCAAGGGCCCTCCGTCATCTGTCAAAACAAATCGCTGATGCACATCGTCATGTGTGAACATGTTATACATCTTTTAAAAGCTGAATTTCTGGAGATTTGAATGGTACCGTACATGTTACAATTGTCAAGTTTGAACCGAAGCTTGGGGAGACTTAAGCTTTGATCCTGTAGTGTTTTCAAGTCCTAATCAACATTCGAAATCCATTTTCAAGGCAGATATTGTGAAAAGAAATTAGACGAACATAAGATTCGCCTTTTTTGTCTGTTTTCGAACATCCATAGTTCAGTGACAGGAGCACTTACACAGATTCTTACTGTACAGGAGAAATATTCATAATGTGACATTTTGAATATTTCAAAAAGTGACCAAAACTATGCTGATACTCCAAATGGTTCAAGAATAGCTAAAACTTTACTTTAGGTGCACCTTTCCATCGGCGTTTTTGGCAAAGTTGCCCTCGGTTTAAAAACTCAAACAATCTTGGTTTTATTTCTGCTCGTCTTGGCACACTAGCAGTTAGATGTGTTTGAATTGTGTTGGGATCGTAGTTGTTTATGGCGGCCACTTTTTTTGTGATTGTGTTATGTTTTTCAGGAGGTGCGGCCCTATGATATGCATGGAAGGTTTTGCCAAAACCTGTGGGTTTTTTTGCCACTACATCAAAAGTTTCTCTCTGACTAAAAGAAATACAATACAGTACATTTAATTAATAAGACGACATCCACCGGTCCCACAAAACTGTTTGATTTGAATTTGGAGAATATTAGATGACTAGATTTCAGCTCATGATTTTTATTTACTACTACATCTCGTAGTTGTGTTTAACTTGCTTGGTGCTATTATCTTGAATTCACTCAACATTATTACATTGGATTTATTAATCGTTAAATGTAGGAAAGATAATTACATTGAAATTATTAAATGTCATCATGTTGCATTTACCTGGCATTGTTAGATTTAATTCACCAATGATTGTTAGGTTGAATTTACTAACCATCATTAATTTGAATTTATTTAACACCATTTTGTTGCATTTACTCACATCACCGATGTTAAATATACTTGACACACATTTTTGTGGTACTGGCTTTAAACAAATTCCACAAAAGTCAATTCATGGTATTCATTTATTTCAAATAACAGGCCAAAACAAGCCTCAAGTTCTTTGAGTGTCTGACTGCGTATGTCTGCCTGTCTGACTCTGTGTCTGTGTTTGTCTCCGTGGCTTTCTGTAAAATATCCATATGTAAACAAACAAAATGTGCTAAGCACTGGCCTTAAATGATTTATGTGTTTATATGCATCTGTTCCTGTCTGACGACATCAACGAAAATCTGCACAGCGCTCCAGACCATACGTTCGGTTCAGTAATGGAGGCCGTCAGGTGGATGCAAAATGCGGTGTGACAAAGTTGATTTTCTTAAGTGACTATGTCACCTACATTTCATTAAACAATATTCAATATTCCCTTGTTATTATTAACATAGCTATCATTTACTGATTCGGAAAAAGCAAACCCACAAAAAACAAACACAATTCGGTCTGGTCCTACCGTTTCAAACTTAGCTTCTCCTCCCAATCACGTGATGGAAATCCATCTAGTCATTCGGAATCGCTACTGACTGAATGAAAATTCTAATAAGTGGACGCTAGGATTTCGAGCAAGCTCACATGCGCATATGATTCATCATCCCCAAAAGTGGCAAAATAACACTTTGGGGGATTTTGACCATTGTTGGAAAGATGATGAATTTGAATACAGTCACGTTGATGTGCAGATATGAGTCCCAAGAATAAGCTGACCAAAAACTCAATGTCTGTAGGCATGACACACTTTTGCATTGTAACCGAATTATCTAACCAATGACTCACATTGATATGGAGGAATAACCGTCAGCATCGTACAAAGCACGGTGTCTGTCTTCCTGGCCATATTTCTCTCCTCTTTTCTTTGTCTTTGTGCCGCTCCCCTCTCTGAGCCTCTCCGATTGCAGTTCAAATTGCATGCCACATAAAATAGGGCTGTGAGTGCAAGTGTGTCTCAGTCTGCTCCCTCTTGCTATTCCCCCACCTTTCTGATTCATGTTCAATGAATCTCTCGTCAAATGCAATACCCAGAATGGGTACTATCTGAAATGGACATCAAAACCTCTGCCATTATCACTGACCTCTCTTTTTCTTTTCTCTCTCCCATCGACTCTGCAATCATTTAAAGGAGGCAGAGGTAAGTTGGTCCATTATCTTTGTAATATCATAATTCAGAGGTATGTCGAAACTCAGCAGGCCCTGCGGTATTATTCCGGCCGGCTCTTACAATAAGGCTGGCTGTAGAGCTGGAGAGGTGTTTTTCATTTGAGTGCAAAACAGATTCAGCCTCAACCATTAGAGAAATAGTTCAATTCCAAGGATGATGTCCATCAACATTTAGCATTATTATGAAGGATCGTTAGCTATCGGTCAGACACATAATTTCCTTAATTGAGTGAATTCCCATGTTAGCGCTTAATAGAGGGAACGTTAATTTTACTATGCCTTACATTAGTGGTTTGGATCATAACATTTTTGGGACGTGATGCGATTTACTCACCAGCTGCGTTCGTGAGGTCAGACAACATTTGAAAGGGTGTTGAAGCGCGGCTCATTTGGTTTCTCTCATCCAAAAAAGGTGGTGAATTTGTGGAGCAGAATGGTAATACTTTCTCGGAGTTAGAAAAACATGGCTCCACTACCATGCTATAAAATATATGGACTTTACAATTAAGAAGTTTCCAACTTTCCAACACATCTCCAACAATTATTTTATTGCATCTTCACAGACATTAATGTTCCTCTGGCCAGTGTCTACCTCTGCAAGTAGCGGCCTTTTACTTTGTAAAGTAAAACCCTTAACGGCACTAAAAATGATTTAAATAAATACCCACATGGCTACTGCCACTGGTACAACAGTGGACTACTCTGGAAAGAAAAAAAAAATGTTCACTGACTGCATGGTAGCTTTCAAAAAAAAAATACAGGTGCACAAATAATGCGAAACAAACCTCACTTTATATAGTTTATGGCTGATTTGAACCCAAAATAAGCGGTTCTGAAAATAGATGAATGGCTATTTTTTCAGGCAATGGAACCTAGATCATACTGGACGATTTTGTGCGAAAATATTTTGAAAAAAATCTGGAATTTTGACTCAAGGTTGAAGGCCTTAGTGTAAACTCTAATTTAAAGACATCCTATTCTATAGGTATGAATAATTCATTTGTAATTGTGAGTGGTGGATGTAAAACAAGCGTGTCGGCCTCACAGTGCAGAGGTGCAGGGTTCAATTCCGGCTTCGGCCTGCCTGTGTGGAGTTTGCCTGTTCTCCCCGTGCCTGTGTAGGTTTTCTCTGGGTACTCCGTTTTCCTCCCACATTCCAAAAACATGCGTGGCAGGTTGATGGAACACTCGAAATTGTCCCAAAGTGTGAATGTGAGTGCGAATGGTTGTTTGCCTTTGTGTGCCCTGCGATTGGCTGGCAATCAGTTCAGGGTGTCCTCCGCCTACTGCCCAAAGATGGCTGGGATAGGCTCCAGCACCCCCCGTGGCCCTTGTGAGGAGAAAGCAGATCGGAAAATGGATGGATGGATGGATACGTTTAATGAAAACATACACCGTATTGTCCACACTATAAGGCACTTTGGTGTTTAAGGTGCACCTTCAATGAATGGCTTATTTTAAAACTGTTTTCATATATAGGGTGCACTGTATTGTAAGGTGCGTAGTCTAATAGTGGCTGCGGTTGCGTTATGGTTGCCAGCCGATCGCAGGGCACACATTGATGAATAACCTCTCGTGCTCATAATCACACCTGGGGAGAATTTAGAGTTAGTCAGTCGTTGTGGATGTCCATCTGTCACATGTGAGCGGCACTGTCTGTTGACTAACTTCGACAACTCGAAAACCTCTGTCTTTATCTTCGGTGAAGCTACTTGTGACATCTGTTTTCATGTTGGTATTTCATATCGTGGTTCGAGTATCTGTACCATCTTCCTCAACCGTGGCTTTTTCATGAAACTATGTGGTTGAATGTCCCGACAAATGAATGCGGGCAGAGACCCCGTTATCTTCTGTGCCCACACAGAGCTCGGTGGCAGTTTAGCGGCAAATTTTCAAAATGACCCGAAATGACTTTTAAACTCTAAAGTAGAAGGGGGTCACTTCAGCTTGCTACTGCTTGCTTTTGTCCCCGTGTTGTTGTCTGGTTGAACACTGCTTTCATCCAGACAATGCGAATCACATTCAAAGCGTCCCCTACTGGGCAGGAGGCAAATCGATTCAGGGCATTTGCTCAATCAATATTGAATTGTAGTTGGAAGTTATTGAATCAATACTGGATTGCAAGAAGTATTACAGTGCACTGATGAATCGTTATTTTTACCCACCCCTAATTCTTGGCCAGGTTCTTTGTTGTGGGAATTGAATGTGTGTTTTTATTTTCATTTTATAGTAGCAAGAAAATATCATCTTAGTTGTGTTGACATTTATTGGAGTTATAAAATAATAACTACACTTGTTAACTACTCTTGTCACGTGTGGCTCCTAAAAAGTATGATCTTTCCTATTTTAAAAATTTCCAATCGAGTCCATTTGTTTTTAATGCATTAAAATGGGAGTTGAAGCCAAGGAATGTGAAGTCCCCTGTAGGGGATGCACTGTTTGCCGGTTTACAAAATGTAATGTTCAACAGTGTGTTCTAACATAAATTTTCATGTTGTGTTTCCATTCAGGATGACTACTTCAAAAGCTGGGCACCTGCCAGGTCTCTAGACCAACGTGAGTCTTTGATATCAGCGGAATATGGAATTCAAGCTTGACTAACTATATTTGTAGACACTTTCAAACATACTGTTGTTAAGCTTAGCTTAAGACAAGCACAGGTCCCGCAGGCAGACACAATGATCTCAGTTCTGGTTTATTGTTCGGGCAGAGTGACAGGTCAAGGGGGCTACAACCACAGACAGTCAGAGAAACCAAACCAAGGTGTACTGGAGAGCTGAGCGCGACAACTGGGCAGCAAAGCGTATGCCAGGGAAGGTAGCTGACAAACTGGCAACGGGTGGCTTTTCAGTCGGGCCCTTCCGCTGCAGAGGAGAGTGTGACTGACGAGGGGAAGACTGGCAGGCGTGTTGGTGAGACAGGCACAATGATTGGGGAGATGCCCGGCCCACACTGAATTCAGGGAAAGGCAACCGAAAACAGAACAGAGGGGCGGGGCACACGGTGGAACACTGAGGACAGACACAATGTATTCTAACAACTGTAGATTTGTCACACCATTTTGGATTTTCAGTATACATTCTTAAATTTAAAAAAGCCACAGGGATACGGGTATTTTGCGGCTTAACACACAACACCGACGGAGCATATGCTGGACTACTGTGTAATAGTCTGCACACAATAGAATGGCATGGCAAGATGGATTTTTGGCTTTAACAGCATGTTGTACACACTTACTACGAAAAGAAACATTTAAGCCTTTCATTTATTATCTGCAGCTCACCTTTCCACAACACATTTGATACAAATGTCTATCAATATTTAAAATCAAGTCTTTACAAAACTTAATTTTGGCTTTATTTAATTTTGTGTACTGTTTGTAACCAAGTGGTTAAACTGCATCTGATCATGTTGTTGCTCGAATCCATAAGGCATTGTTTCAGGATGTACCATCATTAAGACTGGTTTTTAAATTATCATGTTATAATATGTTCAAAAGTATGTCATTGCCAGGAAAAGCATACATTGTGCTTTAGCATACCATCCAAACTGTAGCGTATAGTGTTATTTACGTGAATAGAGTAGAAATTTGGTGCGCTTCGATGATCAAGAAATGATGTTTGTTTATTAGTTTGAAACAGAAGCAGGTCTTTGATAGTCAACAAATGGACATCGACAGTTGTTGATTTGTGTTGACCATGGCTGAAATCTTTTTTTTTTTTTCTGTACAACTGTATACTCAGCCCCGCTATTCCTCACTGCCTTCAAAGCTCTTGAAGCTTTATCGTGACTTGGTCATCAGTACCTAATGTCTGTTTAGCATCAGATGTCATGCCACGCTTGTGGAGTTTAGATTATGCAATTAAGAAGCTCAAAGTGTGTGCACGCGTATGCTTGTGCGTGCCTCCACCCAAAACGGATTCAGTTTTTGCAACACACTCAAGTCTGCTACATCAATCACACTGAAGTGTTTAATGCTCTTAGACCTCGAGTAACTCTTGACTAAACTCAATTTTTTTCGACATTGGCTCATTCTTTCTGACACACCCACAAATGACAAGACTGATTGGATTTCATCTCTTGGAGCAGCATTAAAGAAATTTATAGGTATGCATATTCACTACAATAAAAGAACGACGTGCATATTTGTTCGGACCAGCTTCCTTCAGATATGGTGTCAAATAAGAATGTTATTAAATCACTGTCAATTGGGGAATTACAGACGCTTGTCAGAGAAATAAAAGATAGAAACGGAATTTCATTCTCATAACCAGGGACTAAGAATTTAATCACAAACCAAGACTTCTGAAACTCATGTCACAATTGTCAAGTGATATCGAAATACCATGCTGAATGTGTCTCATTGCAGAATTAAATTTCTATGACATATATATTTTTTTAACATTGACATGAGATGCAGTTATTAGTTCAAAACCATTTTTACCGAATTCTCGAGGCCAGGCTCCAACAACCTGTCCAGCATAATCTTTATTGTAATTTTGTTTACTATGAATTATACATTGTTTTTATGAGAATCACAACCCCTGCTCTAAAAAAAAACACCTAGCCGAAGGAAAAACAACCAATCAGTGACAGAAGGCGTGACCGACGGTGTGCCAATCATTATCCGTGCCCTTTCGGGCACACACCCCTTGGGCTCAGAAGCTTTGCTGAAACTATGGCAGAATATCCAGCGTGTAAACAACCATGGTCTCCTCTTCTTGGCAACTCTAAATAACAAATGATGAGCATTCACGTAACATTGCCTCCAATAAAATGTGTGAGTCTTATTTTTAGTTTGCTACTTACAGTATGAAGGAGATATGACGAACATGGGTTTTGTCAGCGACTCAGGGGTGAGGAATTAATGAAGTTAGGCTACATAGAAATCCTGCGAATAATTTTAACACTGCAACCCCCTTTATTTCTTATTTTTTTAATGTTAAATTGTTACTATGCCTTCAAGAAGGTACGATTAATAAAATATCTAGTGTATGTACACTTTTAGCTGCATCTATGCAAAATGACAACATCTCTTTTAAAACTTTCACCATTGAGTATTTTAGTACCTGTGAGGAGCCGACATCTAGTGAACCATCAAAAACGTGGATGTTGTTTGCTCTGCAACAAAACAGTTTTACAAGGGGCAAACTATTTCTTGGTCGCTTGTGATGTTTTGTCCATGTGACAACTACAATTTAATTTTATGGGATTAGAAATATAAAGTAGGTTTTTGTGGGGAGGATAAAGCAACATTCTGTACCAACGTGCCAAAAGAAATGCTCCTCAATCTTGTTTGATTTTTCCATTCTCCTGCAGCACTACAATGCCTCCCTTGCTGCAGAGCTAGTATGACCGTTCTGTTACTGGCACACTCACAATTCCACCATGCAGTTACTCTCATGCAAACAGTCCTCTGGAGAGTAATGGAAAGGAAAACTATTAGGCGGCAAAAGAATAAAGGAAATCAATCTGACAATTTGGGAACAATTGGTACACTTTTGGGCCGGCATTGCTTCTCATGAAGTTAATTTTCACCCAGCCGGTGTGGGACAATTTTCCCTGCCAACTCACAGCCATTGAGAGCAAAAGAGTATTTGTGATACAAGACACAATTTGAAAAATATTGACGTCCTTGTGCTCAACAAAGCCAAACTTGTCAAAAACATTGGTAAATAGTATGTAAATAAGCCAGTAAATCAAGGCATCTGCTATGTTTGGATGTCTAGAAGCTGAAATTACTGCAGAATATTTTTCACAATCTGCAGTGAGTATAAAGTTTACACACATCTCCTCAAATGCCAATGTTTTGTCACATGAAAAATGAGGTTGCCCTCTATGAGCCCTCACCTTATTGTGGTGGAGGGATTTGTGTGTTGTACTGATCCTAGAAGCTACGTTGTCTGGGGCTTCATGCCCCTGGCAGAGTCACCTAACAGGTCCAATGTGAGAGACCAGAATAAGAATGGCTAAGATGAATGAATAAAAATAATGGATTCATTTTACCGTTACCCAGATGTGGGTCAACGGGCTCTCTGTCTGGAGCCAGGCATGGAGGAGGGGCTCAAAGGCGCACATATGGTGGCCAGGCCGGCACGACATGGGGCCTTGCCAAGCACAGCCCAAAAAGACAAGATTGGTCTACCTTGTCATGGGCTCACCATCTCTGAGAGGGGCCAAAAGGCTTGGATGCAAATGGCGGTCCGATCCCCGGCTCCTGTAGCTGGCTCTGAGGATGTGGAATGTCACCTCTGTGTCGAGGAAGGAGCCCGAGCTGGTGTGCGAGGCAGACGTTTCGATGAGATTTATTCGGATTTGCCTTCACACACCTTGGGCTCTGGGACCAGTCTTCTTGAGACATGTTGGACTGTCTTCCACTCTGTAATTGCCCTCTGTGAGAGATGCAGAAAAGGTGTGGGCCTACTTATTGCCACCTGGCTTAGCGCCTGTACTTTGGGATTCACGCCAGCTGACGAGAGGGAAGCCACCTTCTGCCTTCGGGTGGGAGTGGGCAGGTCCTGACTTCAATGCTCACATGGGCAATGACAGTGAGACCTGGAAGAGTCTGATTAGGAGGAATGCCTGCCACCACCACCCTGAAATCAGAAACGTGAGTGGTGCTCTCTTTATTGGACTTCTGTTTTCGTCACGGATTGTCCATAATGAACATGTTCAATCATCAAGGTGTCCACGCACGTGTACTTTGCACCAGGACACTCTAGGCCACCGTTGGATGACTGCCTTTGCGGTCGTGACATTGGATTTGCGTCTGCATTTCGTGGATCACTTGGGTGATCTGGCCTGCGGAACTCCGGCACTGGCTGGCCAAGCACAACGCAGCTTTGGTTGTTGCAAGCGCAACAATTCGGGCACGGGAGGAATTTGGTGAGGCCATGCAAAACGACTTTGAGGAAATTCTGGTTGGACCATTCGACAGGTCATGAGGGGGGGGAACCAGTGTACCATTAACACTGTGGAGAGTGGAGATGGGGTGTGGCTGACTAGGCATGGGCCGGTATTACATTCTGATGATAGGTATTATAGCTGTGAGCAAAAATATCACGGTATCACAGTTTCAAAATTACAGCATTACATGTCCTTTTTTTTGAAGCATTTGGTACATTAAGAAATGTGTGCTGTGTAATGATTAAATTAATAAATAAAAAATAAATGCATATCAACATTCTTAGCAAGTCACACTGAAAAAAATGGTGTGTTGATTTTACCCCGTTTTATTTCATCAGGTGGTTGCACAAAATAAAATCTCGATCCAGATACATTATTTTAAGAGAAAAAATGTATCCAGATCCAGATGCTTTTATTTTGTACAATCACTGAAATAAAATTGAGTAAATTCAAGATAAAACTGTTTCCAGCACACAGTGTCCCATCAATGATGAGCTATTTTTAGAACAGACCCTTGGACTACTGGCACCTACATGTACATGTACGCTTTTTTTTTTGTTTTTTATAAAGGACAGTGCAAAGGCACATGTATAACTCTGTCTGTCTTTCATCTAACCTCCCTCCTCCCACATGCTCCCTTCGTCCACCCTCAACTACTTGCAGAGGAGAAAAAAAGTTAATTGGAGGCAATTAACTTCAGCGGGGCTGCTCATTTACTCAACTCTGCAAGCAGCCCATCATTGCATGCGCTGCTTGGAAGTCCCATCAAAAAATGAAAACACAAGCTCATTACTGGTGACACACACTATTAGCAGATATTATAACCTTGACTTTTTAGAACCAGAGTAAATTGTCAAACCGGGTATTTTCCCATACCTACTGTCGACCTCGACTCGGGACAGTGTGAGTCGGTGGGGAGAATACGACTGTTCCCCTAACATGCTTTTCTGAGGCAGTTAAAAAGCTCCTCGGTGGCAGGGCCTCAGGGGTGGTTGAGATTCGCCCCCAGTTATTAAAGGCTCCAGATGTTGTCGGGCTATTTTGGTTGACATGCCTCTACAACACTAGAGGGACATCGGGGATGGTCCAGTGACAGGGTGGTGGTGCCTCTTTTAAAGAAGGAGGACCGGAGAGAGAAAGTTAAAAAAGGGACATTCTTGTGAGACCGTGAAGATGACATGGGACAGCCGTTTGCTTTTGTGACGTCTTTTTACATGGTGGTGGCTCAGCATGACAGAGGACTTTAAAATGAACGGCTGCTTTCGGTTCCGTGTTTATACTGTTTTCATCAATGCCACCGAAATAAATTAGTGATATATATATATATATATATATATTTTTTTTTTTGCATATTACATAAGCAATTTCACAGATTTTTTTTTTTTTTTTTGGGTGGTGGTGTGTTGCTGTGAGTGTGCTGTGGTAGATGAGAGCAATATGAGGTATAATACAACTTGAATGAAGTTGGCGCTCTTTTGATTTCCTGAAAAGTAGTCAATTTGACAGTATGAGGATTCCGCTGGACAGTGACAAAATATTTTATCATGTACTGTATATGCCAATGATTAAATTCTATAGTGTTCGACACCTATCACTCATCTGTCAATTCCCCTGAAAGTTTTTGAGGAACTTCAAAGTGCCATTTAAAAAAAAATGTGTTCAGATAAATAAATTTGACAAATTCATAGCATCTCACAATATACCACAAGACACCTTTGCATCTGGCTGTATCTAAGAACTAACGCTAAAATTTCACATTACCATGCTTGCTGCAAAGTTATGGCAGAAAATTGGGTATCGACAGAATAAAGAAACTAAGATTTGCTTTATTTTAGAGCAAATTGAATATTAAGGCTGTTTTTCTGTGCCCTGGATGACAGCGACGCTGTCTTTAGAAAGGCATCCACATCCACTTTCACCGCTCTAGGTTCAGTTTATCACTCTGCACTCAGTTGCGTTTGAGTATGTATGAGCGCGTGTGGTCAAATTATATAATTCAAATTAAAATGCCAAGTGTGACCACAACACTTGGCGGCAGGTCAATACACCTGAAAGGATACTGGGATCATTCACCGCCTGCTGATCGAGTTTGACTAATGAATCACTTGTCGCCCTTGGAGACTAATCAGTTGCTACAAGGTTGATGGAGGAAAATCCAGTCCCTTGATGAATTAGTTAGTGATTAATGCATCTCTGGATAAAATCGAATGAAATCAGTTGACTTGTTGGTGGTACTGAATTGTAAGCAGTTATGTCCCCTGTTGGTAAATGAAATGTTTTTAATTGTTCTTAACTTTCTTTCTAATTGTCTTTAGATGCAGTACATGGGATCGCAACAAAACAGCCTCTTCAAAAAGTCTGAATACCAATCATCCAATGCCCATGTGATATACTGTGTGTTAAATACATTAACAGAAACTAGATGAAAACTCGACGGACATTTTTCAACCGGACAAAAACTAAACTAGACGAGACTAAAACCTCGGTTAATTAACAAATACTTCATTTTTATGGCCCGATGAAGACGAGACAAAAATTTAGGTCATTAAAAAAAAAAAAAAAAAAAAAAAAGATGTGCGAACAACCTACGAGCAAGGACGATTGAAGGCGCTCGCCATTGAACAATTTCCAAGCCTGGCTCGAGAGAGCGACCCTGGTGACCCGCGTTCAAGCAAGGTTTAAAACGTTGTCTATTCGTTTTAATCATCATGAGGTCTGTCGTGCAATACACAAACCCACGATAAGGTGGCGACTCAGGGAGGAGATGCTGGCGCAATAAGTCTTTCTCTGTGTTGCTTTCATTTCTTCTTCTTCTTCTTCTCCTTTCGGCACGTCCCTATTCAGGGGTCGCCACAGCGAGTCAGTAATTTCCATCCGCCCCTGTAAACCGTCCTACCAACTCGCATGGTCGTCTTGGCAAAAGTTTTACGCCGGATGCCATTCCTGACGCAACCCTCCCCATTTTTCCGGGCTTGGGACCGGCACTGGGGAACAGTGCACCCCCAGGGGAGGGCACTGCCCCCCAGCGGCTGGGTTCTCTGTGTTGCTTTCATTTAATACATTTTTTTTCCATTGAATATCTGTGATTTTTGAATGTCCCACATACTACTCTTCAAACTACAGTGTGTGATAACTTTTTATAGTCCATGCACAGGTTATTTGATGAATCCACATGTAAAGCATCGCAAATATCATATTTTCTACCATAACAGATGAGTAAATAAGACACAATGTATGGATAGATACAGTAAATAGTCATCGTTTACCCGTTGAACTGGGAGACTGACTTGTATTTTGTTTTGACTGTTCACCAACTCTCTAGAAATAGTTCTGCTTTCCAGTAAAAGTAGAAATGGAAAAAATGTATTTGTGTATTTGTGTTATTATTATTGAGCCTATTGTCATGCTCCGGCTTGAAGCATCTTTCTGTTTTGAAAATTGATTTGCGACACATAAAATCTCTCAACCCTTCAACGTTTGGGCATGCCTTCGTAACCATCATAGCCAACATTCACAAAATATTTCTGTTCCCATAGAAACAGCTCAGTGACCTATTTGGTGGTACCAGGTTGTTAACCTGTTCGGTCTTTGTAAATGTTATGCGACGACACAGACGTCTACCTCGCTGCAAGAAGATGTGTGTGTGTGTGTGTGTGTGTGTGTGTGTGTGTGTGTGTGTGTGTATGTGGGGGGGGGGGGTGTCACAGCAGGCCATATTGCCCAAAATCAAATATTAAATTATGATGTGCATTTCTTTCGGTCAATGAGAACATTGTTTTTAGTACGGCACAGCTGATATACTCCAAACATTGGTCAATACAGCAGGTCAAGGCATTACATATCCAAACCACATAGAATATAGCAATCTTGTTTAAATGTAACCTTTCATCAATAGCAGAGATGTTATGAATAATAATGCGACTTAGAATGAAAATCATGCTGTAGGTCATCCTCGATTTAGCCCACTCGCCAGAATGGAAATCTGTGGTTGGCTGCTGCCATCATAGCAAATGGATAAGACATGTTAGCCCCTCTTTGTGAACCGTGCGCCTGGAAAAATTACTCGTCATGGCTTGTTCTACACTGGATTTCTGATGAACTCATACCTAATTACTCATACTCACTGTAGCATTTGGCTTTATCTATAGGAACTACATTCATATTTATCTGCCATTTTCTCCTTTATTTTCTGCTCCATGCACATTGGCAATCTTTGCAGATTTGCCCCGAAAAGGCCTTCAAAGCAGATGCATGGTCAAGAGGTTTGGAAGAATCCTTGGCAGGAGATATAACCGTTGCACTGTGAACAAGACAAATACCCAAATCAGTATTCTAGGCTGCTGCGTTCTGGTTTCTTTTATATCAGCTTGCCCAACAGATTTGTGAGTTTGTGATTGCAACGCATTATCCAGGGATGGGAGTCAAAGGGAGGATTGCAAATAGCAGGAAGCCATTATCACAGCCAGTGCAGGAAGGCAGAGGAGACTAAAACTGGCACTGAGAGACTGCTTGAGGACACAGCGGAGACACACAAAAGACGGGCTAGTTTAAAGACACAATAAAGTTCATCCAAGGTCAGTTTTCAGGTGTTTACCACTCCTTGGTTACCACACTTGATTCAATACTGTAGGTTACATGAATGAGTCATTGGATACCACAGTAATGATTTTGGCAACTCATAAGTAAGCCCTTTATGTTACCCCTCCAGTTGGCACAAATGAATGCAAAAACAAAGCATCGCAGCTTCCAAATTGCCAGTCAGCCTGATTGGACGTGACGTTTTCCTTTCCCGCCATTCTTGTTTTAGATTTCATCAGCTATTTCACTGATTCATTAACCTAGTGTCTGTCTGAATATACATATCTGCCCGCTCCCATTTCTAATCAGTCCCTCTCCCTGCAGACGAGCCTTTCTAACTCGCCGTCTGCTTCTTAATACAATGCATTGTGGCATATCCATCGTTGATCCGCTGAGCACGGAGCTAAAAGAATTAGAAAGAGAGAAACTGATAAGAGAAGACACAGATCAGATAACAAACAATGAGCACATAGTGTGGCTGTACAGAGCAGAGTGTGAGCTGAAATGAGAACAGTTTTGGTGTCATGCGCACAGACTTTATAACTTGCTCTACAGGCAATCCTTTAGGCATCGTTTACCACTCTGATTTTAATGGCTTGTTGGCCACATCATAAAAAACAACTCCGTATCTAAGACCCTCTTATCTTGCTCTTTCAGAAGTGTAAGTGTGCAAGAGTGGAGTTAGGTTGCATGTACACAAAACTATTAGTTATACGTACGGAGAACTCAATGATTCTTGGAAATTGTATTTTGCTGGAATGCAGAGTTGGGGGGCTGGGAGGGAACGTCACAGAATGAATATTGTGAATTCAGATAAAGGGAAAGCCAAAAAGACTCTTCGCAAAGTATTAATACAACGTGTGATGAGCACTCAACTGCCAAGAGAAATTGAGATTGACTGATTATGTGCTGAGTAACAGCGGGTAAAGTCAGCCGTTCACGCCTGCACCTCCAGTTGTGAGTAACAGACAAAAACAGCTGGAAATTCAAGGCAAAGTGAAGCTTTGAATTATCGACAGTGCGTTTGTGTGCATGCCTGCGTGTGTTTATGTGCGTGCATGGGAGATGAACTCACTCGTGACTGTGTATTGATGTGTTTGGTCTCAGCCCACTGTGCCCCTCAGCCAAGAGACCCCAGTGATCATTGTAAATTAGGCTAAATAAACTGCAGAAAACAGACCGTCAATGCCTGCTGTCTTTGCCCCTCAGGCTGAATACTCGCATGTGGTAGTGACAGTTGCAAAGATTAAGAAGTTAACAGTGGGGGGAATACAACCAAGCTAACAAAAAGACCGAGAGCTTCGCTTTAGTCATGAGAACTCAAGAGATAAATGAATACAAGACCTAGAAAAAGAGAGAATAATGAAAACAATGGCTTGTTGACAGACAAAGTATCACAAAATCATTTGCTTTTTACTCATCCATTCATTATTGTCTATACTGCTTGTCCTAATCGGGATAACGAGGAACTGGAATATTTCCCAGATGATTCCGGAAGAAGGTGGACTTAACCCTAGACTGCTCACCACTCAGTCACAGGTATCACAGTATGTAGAGTCAGGCAACCATTCAATCTCAAATTCATGTCGTCATTGAGTGGGTACTTTTATCGAATCAAACTCAAATTCAGTCATTGAATAAATGCAAAATAAATGATCAGGCAGGCATTTCCCATAACACAACCGATGACAAACTCATTTTACTTCTGCTTTGCAACTTCAAACAGTAACATTTTTGCAAAACTTGAACTTTCCTTTGAAGGTCTAAACTGCATTTTTTATTTTTGCAAAGCTGACACAAATGGCAGCAAGAGCAGGGGGGCAAAAAAGTGCCGTAAGCATTCAATTGACCAAAAAAGTCAGCCCATTCGTGTCATGATCTCTTTTGTTGTCGAGATTGGATTTCTTTTTTTTTTTTTTTTTTTTTTTGTGAAGGTTCATCAGCCTGGTCTCTTGTGTCCACCAATCAGATCCCTCAGCCACCCGTGTCTTGACTAGGTGTTCCTCGTTGTCCGTTCAGTTTGCTTGTATTTAGTTCCTTGGTTTCTTTCAGTCCTCATCAGTTCATTGTTGCTTCTTTTTCTGTGTGGTCTTGTTCCCGGTTGTAGTCAGATGATGGAGATGAGGCCTCGTATAGCATCCTAGCATGTTAGGCAAACTGTATTGATACTGGGCCAGCGCGGTCCCTCTTTGGTGATTTCGTTTTGTTGTTGTTGTTTTTTTTTTTCTTCAGCACTTTCTAGCTTAAGAAAACAATGTCACAAGGCTTGAATGAGGCTGGTGCCCACCCCCCCCCAAAAAAAAAACAACCTGTGGAGACATTTATACATATTTACATTAAATATTAAAGTAATTAAATACAGCATATCACCTACTTTCAAAACGTTTTCTATGAAACTCTTTCTGTTTGGCAAGACTTATGCCTCATAATAAAATTCTGAATTGCCTCATCCAAGGGTGTCAAACCCACGCCCCACGGGTCAGATCAAGCCCACAAACGAGAAGATAATACGGGAAGTCTAAAAATAAGTACGGCTCGGCAGAATAAATAGTTGCCCCAAATTGGTTTGCATTTAAAAAAAATAAATAAATAAATAAGCATTGTGTAACATAAATCAAACATAAATGTGTGAAATATAACATATTAAACTACTGGTAACACAAATGTATGGCAGGATTAACGTCCTTATAACTTCATTAATTATATGTGCAGTCGCTGATGGTGTAGTGGTACACTCACCTGATTTGTGAGTGGGCAGCGTGGGATTGGTTCCCACTTAGCGACGGTGTCGATGTGGGTGTGAATGGTTGTGTGTCTCTTTATGTGCCCTGCGAATGATTGGCGACCAGTTCAGGGTGTAGTCCAAAGTCAGTTGGGATAGGCTCCCACACCCCCTGCAACCCTCTACACTTTAGAGGGTCGCGGGGGGTGTGGAGTCTACAGTGTAAGCGGTTTTGAGAATGGACGGCTGAATTAAATGTGTTGCACCACACAATGCATTCTGGGAACCCTGGATTTGTAAAATGAGTTGATATGACACGCCTGTGCCTACGGTGACATAAAAGCTTGTACTGGCAAAATGTTGCCACTTTCCATGTTCGTGATTGTCACAAAAACAAACAAAACATCTTTTCGAATGCATTGATCCACACGCTTTGGTGGTCACATAAAAGAAAGCTTCATGATAACCAGCTGTTTAATGACCAAGTTACAACCCATTTTTAATGCACATGCATTGCCTCTGATGTCTGGCACCAACATCTGTGAGTTGGGCCGCTACTTATCAGGGGATTTGAAGCGCTCATGCGTTTGTAACAAGATAATTGCTTAATTTCTGAAGTGATAAAATGTGAGAACCGTATTTTTCGGATTATAAGGCTCACCAGCCAAAAAATGCATAATTAAGAAGGAAAAAAACATATATAATTCGCACTGGAGTATAATCTCGCATTTTTGGGGGAAATTTATTTGATAAAATTCAACACCAAAAACATACATGTCATCTTGAACAGCAATTTAAAATAAAAATAAAATAGAGAACAACAGGCTGAATAAGTGTACGGTATACAGCAGTAACGTTACATGACTGACATGCCTGGTAATGTCAGTAACGACGTAACATATTAAGAGTTATTCAGATAACTCTAGCATAAAGAACATGCTAACAAGTTTACCAAACTATCAGTTTCACTCCAAATCACTAAATCCAATGAAATCTTCATCCTCGGTGTCACTTTTAAACAACTCCCCCAACTCGAGACGTAGACGATGCGCTGTTTCCTCTTCTTCGTCGCTTACGTCAGACTCATCGTCGATTTATCAACACAGGCCGAGAGCGACCTCTTGTGGTTTAATGTGAAAATAACATGTGAAATGACAGAATCATGTGTTAATAATTTCACACATAAGTCGCTCCAGAGTATTGTCGCACCCCCGGCCAAACTATGAAAAAAACTGCGACTTATAGTCCAGAAAATACGGTAACTACACTATTAGTATCCGGCTTTGTCACCACAAAGGTATTCACAATGGACAGGGTTTGTAATCTGGACATTTGTATTTCTGTTTTTATTGACTTTTGGCACGGCTCTTCACTAACATTTGCATTTTGTAGTACTGCTGCAGCCAACTTTTTCAGTTGGTCGCAGCAGCACTGACTTAGTCGCACCCTTTTTTGGGGTGGTACAGCGCGACCATATTTACTGATGTATAGTCATCTCACTTGGCACACCGTAGTTTCATATAATATAAAGAGTGACAGTGACTGAAGATATATTCTGAAAATATTTCAGGGTAACAACAATTTTGTTTGCAACAAGCACCAGCAGAGGCTTCACTCATGCGCTTGACACATGTTGGTATTGCCGCACGCATAGCCGTGAGTCTGTTCCAATTTTGCTTTTTTGTATTTTGTTTTTGGGACTTATGATAATTTTATAGTTTTGATTCCAAGTGGGGTGGCACCATGGTTGACTGGTTAGCATGTCCGCCTCACATTCCAGAGGTCAGGGATTCAATTCCGGACCCGGGCCTTCCTGTGTGGAGTTTGCAGGTTCTCCCCATGGCTGCATGGGTTTTCTCTGGGTACTGAGGTTTCCTCCCACATTCGAAAAACATTCGTGGTTGGTTAATTGAATGCTCTTAATTGTCCCAAGGTGAGATTTGCAGGGATAAGATTTTTCTGCGTTTTGGTGGGATTCCGCTTTTTTTCCAGTCAAAATGGACCTATTTTATATTGTATCAAATCCGTAAAAAAAATTCTGGGCTCCGGACTTGTCTTCGGCAGATTCGGGGCTCGTAATGTTTACTAGTAACATTTGCAAGCATCCATTTTGAATCCTGTTTTTATCGCGAAGCGTTAGTTTGTCGTTACTTCCTATACGGGCTAAAACCAATGTCTTGCTTGTTGTGATTGGTCGCTATCTCGGCAAATGCAAATCACAACCAATCCGTGTTCGCCTTCCGAAACCCCTTTCTCGCGAATGCGGAATGTTATCGAGACTCGCGACGAAGCTAAAGTGAGTCAGATAGATGCGGATCTGAAAAACACGTTTCGATGGGACTGGTTGGATAGAAAGCTGAGGGTGTCCCCAGTCGGAAACAGTAAAGAGGAACCATTGTGATTGTGTCGGATTTCGTGAAAAAGCTCGATGTCGCCCATAAAGCTCTGTGTACAGTGTGTGACGATGTCATTCTATACGGATCGAGAGGATGGAAAGCTTTACAGAGTCACGCAACCTCGGTGAAACACCGAAAAC
>NW_017805461.1:1774426-1836299 GCF_001891065.2 Hippocampus comes | reverse complement strand
AGTTTTGATTTTGAGCAGCAAATTTGAAGTTACATATTGGTGCTCACCAGGAATGCATAAGCAAAATTGCACAAATTTTCACTTGAAAGAATAGTGAAAAATCTTGGGATTTTTTTCTGTTAAAGGTTCAAATATTGTGTAAATTGAATACACTTCATCTTCAGCATGTTAAGTGCCACTTTTGTAAGTGGCCCCGCCCCTGTCTCGGCCACGCCCCCGTCCCGGCCACGCCCCCGTCCCGGCCACGCCCCTTTCCGCTTTTTTTCATCACTAGCCACTCTCATCCCTGGATTTGAGAGTTTGAAAGGTTGCTTGTGTATGTGTGCCATGAGATGGGTTGGTTTACCCCGCCTGTTACCCGGAGACAGCTGGGACAGGCTTCAGCACACCTGCGACCCTCATGAGGATAAGCGGTTCAAATAATGGATGGCTAGATGGATGATTTGAAGAGTCTTGTTTTTTGAAAATAAATTCCTTGTTTGACAACATCCAACAGTTTTGCCTCCCTGCACTTGGGCCCTAAGTCCTTCATGCTCCACGTTTTTTTTTTTTTTTTTTCCTGTCGGAAATTTGTTCTGTCATCAGCAATTATTGCCTAAGTGTTCTGTTGCTCTTGCAAACATCTTCTGGCGCAGATGCTGTTTCATTTACGTTGTTGGAGCAGACATTTGGCCATATTTATGACCATCTGAAACATCTGGATGCTATGTGTAGGAATTAGAAATGTTTTTGTTCAGGTCAGTGTCCAAAGACACAATACTTACTGTAGTTGATATCTTCATGATGATCCACATAAGGAAACAAAAAATAAAACAGCCGCAGCGATGTATTGAACTAACTGTAATTGATCATGAATGTAGCATCAATTTTATTTAGATTTCATATGAGATGTGTCAGAAAGGATCCCGTACAGATGTTTTTGCTGCTTTTTTAAAATTTTATTTCACTTTTTTGGATGTAATTTTACTTTGGAACTTGTGTGTTTTTGAAAGGCATTCCCCATCTGGTTTTATTTATGCCAACTTCATTTTATTTTGGACTGTGTTTTAAATTAATTGACCAAAACTAGCTTTAAGTTCCCATCCATATAAAAGTCATTTAGGAAATCACTTTTTTTTTCGGGGAGTTTGTGTCATGTGCTCAAAACAAAGATGCTAATTAAACAATGAAGAGATCTAAGTTCTGCAATCGTTTGAATGTTGAAGGAAACCGGAGGCCCTGGGGAAAACCCACACAGGAAGGCTGGAGCCAGAATCAAACCCTGCACCTCTGCACTGTGAGGCGGACGTGCTAACCAGTCGCTCACCGTGCTGCCCTGAATTCAAATTCAGATTGTACAATTCAGATTCAGTTGTTCAATGCATACAAGTTTGGCGATTTAAATCGAAATATACATAATTCAGATTCGATTTACGGTTGCACATATTTATATTTCAGTCCATAGCACATCCGCCTATAGCTCAAAGACAGCTGTGATGGGCTAAAGCAAGCCCGCAACCCTAGTGAGGATGAAAATGGATGGATGGATGATTTTACAAACTTGAAAAGATGCAACATACCATTTAGGGTAACAAATGCAGTGAGATTTTAATTACCACTTTTTGGTAAGGTGCAAATTAACCATTACTGGTATTAAGTACTGAGGTTAGAGCTTCAGCATGACTTGGAAGAGCAATAAAAATATCACAGTTCATCCTGCCATATTTTCAAGAAGTCTCCATCTGTATATTGTACTACCGTACATTGACTCTGGGTTTCTTGGCAACATTTCATCCTTCAAAAACTGTCATTGATCATTTATTCTCAGCAGAACGTCCTTACATAAAAAGTGAAGACAATCTGCATTCCTCTTGTGATACTTTTAGGCTGTAAACTAGATACTCGTGTCAAATGTGACTTTTTGGAACTTTTTTTTTTTTTTAGAGCGAGATACTAAGCCTGGAAGATATGGACGCCCAGGGACCAAAACCCACGTTGGTTCTGGCAAAAAGATGGTGCAGGATGGTGAGTTTGAGAAATTAACATCATATGATTTTTCCGTACATTTCATGGACATCCTGTCAACAGTCAAGTATTCATACACACTGCTGTATGATCCCTGAATTATTACCAATAAACACCATAAACCACTGTTTAATACATCAATTAATTAGGCATGAAGCTTTGATTGAAAGCCAATGATGCTCCGCGGCAGGATTTAAGACTTTATTTACAATGAGCTTCAACTGTTTTGCGTCGTTATTTCTGTCCCCATAAAACTGTGGGCGTAATCCAGCCATATTTGGTGCAACTGCTTTTTGTTCTCTGACTCAGGTAGTGTTCGGATATGTCAGTATGGAATGGGAAGATAACCAAGCACGCAGTTTGTCATCTCCTGCAGTTAGAAGCATGGCTAATGCTCACAAAATTATCCAAGTCATACCCTTCAAGAACATGGATCTATTTCCAGTTTTAGCTGTAGCACTAACCTCATTACAGTCGGAAAACATTACATGTCTCATAGAAATTCAAGGCGGAGAGGCGGTAGACACCTAAGGTAAATCTCCCCAGTGGGCCACCTATCAGTTCTGATGTTTGTGATTTTGGAGAATTGGACAACCTCAATGTCGCGGGCTGTCTTCATCTCAAGTATTGTGCAATTTCACATGACACACATATATCATACGAAAGGGGAGATCTTACAGTTTACGCGACAATGCCATGCACAAAGTCCAACGAGTCTAATTTCTCTTTCTGCAATGTTCAAGCACGGCGTACTCGCCCGCGCACTCTTTACCTCCTTGATTTTTGATGCCAATGAGGGATGTCACAAGGACTGTCTGGGAAAACGTTCCATCCCACAATGGTGCACAAAGGCATAAATGCCCGTTACACTCATTTTTACCAGTGCAGTCTTGCAAAATACCTAAAGAAAGAACACTCCACCTATATATGTGATTACATATGTATACTGCTGCAGCAGGGTATGTATTTAATATAATAGTTTTTTTAATCGTCCATTGATCCATTTTCTAGTCCGCTTACCCTCACGAGGGTTGCAGGCGTGCTGGAGCCTATCACAGCTGTCTTCGGGCAGTAGGCAGGGTACACCCTGAACCGGTTGCCAGCCATTCGCAGGGCACAAATAGACGAACAACCATCCGTGCTCACAATCACACCTATGGACATTTTTTCGAGTGTACCATTAACCTGCCATGCATGTTTTTGGAATGTGGGAGAAAACCGGAGTACCCGTTGAAAACCCACACAAGCACGGGGAGAACATGCAACCAGGCCAGAGACGGAATCGAACCCTGCACCTCTGCACTGTGAGGCGAACGTGCTCACCAGTCAACCATGCCGTCGGTTTTTAATCACGTTTAAGTAATATGGAGGCACAAATTATGAGATTTTAACTCGTGAAAAACCCAATAATGTTGATTAAGTTTGTGGTGCTCATTGTTTTAGTGATTTTTAGAATGTAGTAGAGTTTCTAATGGATATCCAATGACGCGACCGCTTTCTACACTACACTAGCTCTTCTATAAGGCTCCAGACAGCTGCTTAACTAACAACAGAGTTGGCAAATGGAAGAGAAAGGAACAAATCAAAAATGTAAATTGTACACGTGTATCGTGCTGAATGGGTAATTAAAAAAAAAAGCAATTACGTGTTTTGATATAATTCACTGAGATAAGAGGCATGTCAACATAGCATAATCTTAGTATCAACAGCTTATAGAAAAGACGAATTCACAAGAGCGCATCTGCAGCATCTGCCTGTGACTGAATAATTGCTTTTTTCTTATGCATATTAATCAGCACATATAGAATGAGGCTGGTTTGCTAATGTCAGAAATTATGGAAATGCTTGGAGTGCATACATGTGTATATATATATCACTTACAGATGAAGAAATAATGGAAAGTTGCTGATTTTTTGCTAAAATAGTCTTTATTTTCTATTGTGTATTGCAAGAAAACCTGACTTTGTTATAGTCTTGTGCCCGGTTATGAGTTGAATACATATTGTGGATCACAGTCTTGTTTCATCAGATTATCTACAACTGTTCTTTGTGAACAGTGAACATTTGGTAGATTGTTTCATCAGATTATTTACACCGGTTCTCTGTGAACAATGAAAACTTGGTAGATAATAGCAACAGAAAGAGAAACTAAATTTCTCTTGTCGTTTTATTTACAATTAAAAAAAAAAGGACATAAACGATTCAGTGGTCTTTAAGTGCCCACTTCACACACCTGTGATCTCCCTAGTCCACTTTACATCATCAGTCAGTGGAGGTTTGCATGCAGCTCCCTATAAATGTACTTTAAGCAGCTGCCGTCGGACACCAGAAAATCACTTTCTTTTTACACCATGTCAAGGATCAGCTGTGCACCTATTGCGTGCCACATTTTAAGACAATGAGAGGAGATATTTTTATTGGTGACGAATCAAGTCGGCTGTGTTCACACACACACACACGCACACACGCACACGCACACGCACAACAGCGTAGACCACCCTTTTATAAGTACGCTCTATTGCGACGGCTTTCTCTAATACGTGGTCTAATACAGATTTCCCCAACCTTTTTTGCCCACGGACCGGTTTCATGTCAGACAATATTTTCAGGGACCAGCCTTTAATTTAAGGCCGGATAAATCCAACGATATGATATGATATGACCTGCATGAAAAGTGTGGTATTTTTGAAACATAATAATAAACATGAATCATGACACGAGGAACATCCTATCTGGCCGCAACATTCTCTGGTCGCTCTGGTAACGTTTAAACGTGCCTTCAAAATAAGATACGCCGCAAATAAAAGGTGCATGAAAAATATGACTCACCGCTTACTATGCAGAGTAGGCTTGGTGCGTGTGAATCTCCCATTGAGATAAAGCCGTATTTGAAATAGGACTCCTGATACTGTCTATTAAATGTAGCCTTCTCTTTCTTGAAAGTCGTAGGCTCCTCTTCTGTCTCCTGGCTGGGCCTTTTCTCCTTCCCGAACAAACTTTTCAAAGACGTTTGTTTTTTATGCCGTAACCGATCACGTGACCGTGAAGCGCGCATTCACCTGCGTCAAGAGTGATATACTGTAGCTTGATATAACAGAGAATCCAGTCACTTTTCAAAATAAAACATCTTTCAGATTCTGAAATGAATATAACGGAAGGAATGTAAGTTATTTATTCTTTCTGTGCAACCTGGCACCAAATGACCCGCGGCCCGGCGGTTGGGGACCCCTGGTCTAATACACCTCCACGCTGAGTTAGACAACTAGCTGTGCTAGACTTGTGCTGGCCACAAAGATAAGTCCTTAAATTTTATTGGTTTTGCAGTTTTAGTTTTAGGAATTTACATCCATCCATCCATGCATCCATCCATTATCTGCCGCTTAAATGGGGAGGCAGCAGCTTCAGCAGGGAAACCTCAACTTTGCTTTCACATCCACTTCTTTCAATTGTTCCCGAGGGGCGTCAAGGCTTTCCCAGGCCAGCCGGGAAACATGGTCTCTCCAGCATGTCTGGGGTCGACCCCGGGGCCATTTGCTGGTGTGACATGCTCGGAACACCTCACCAGGGAGGCTTCCAGTAGCCATACAAATCAGAGCCCTGTCATCCACACGTCCTCTGAGATTTTTTTTTTTTTTATTTTTGGTTCAAAACAAAGCTTTCTGAAAACTCAAAGTGGAGATTTGCGAATATCTCCGAATCCATGTTTGGTTGTGGACAGTCATAATCGGAGAATATCTGTCAGCCAGTCCGCCATCATCAGTCGGTCACCCTGTCATGCAACTCTGGCACCAACTGCAATTGTATCCCTGCAGCACAAATTCTTTCCATGCCGCCTCTTTTCTTTTTGTTCCGACTTCTCGAGGACTGACTGACACATGCGCTCCCAGCTCCGCACAAAGTATTCACATAACATCACAGAAAAGTAGCTTTTAGATTTCTAAATAATCAATAGTTGTTAGGAAAATTAGAGAAATATGCCTTATACACCCTTCTTCCCACACACCAGCGTCAGTTTCAACATGTCCTGTACGTGTAAAGGGGAAAGAGAAAGAGAGAGAGAAAGAGAGAGAGAGAGAGAGAGAGAGAGAATGTATTGCTCTCTAGCGCTAGACTCATTCCTTAATAAAACATTTTTAAAAAGTGCCATCAATCTTATGTTGTGCTTGAGTGCATATTTAATTTTTATCTTGTTGAAATATTTGTGGGTGGCACGGGGGCCGACTGGCTATCAGTCGGCCTCACAGTGCAGGGATGCAGGGTTCGATTCTGGCTCCGGCCTTTCTGTGTGGAGTTTGTATGTTCTCCTCGTGCCTGCGTAGGTTTTCTCCGGGTACTACGCTTTCCTCCCGCATTCCAAAAACATGCATGACAGATGAATGGAACACTCGATATTGTCCCTAGGTGTGAGTGTGAGTGCGGATGGAGTTCCCAGGGAGCGTTTGGGAATTTACAATGAACTAAAAATCAAAAAGAGGTGATCATACCCGTTGAGCAGAGGGGTTGTCAATAACATCATGTTGCAAAAGAAAAAAATACTGCAAATAATGGTATTGAGTGCACTTATAATGGTAATTATTGACAATCTTTAAAAAAAAAGCAATCGAAAAAAACAATAACACTTAACACGCATTTAACGATGACCTACCGATATTTACCATTCCTCCATGATTGACAATTATGCTGGTTTTTGAAGTTTTTTTTCCCCCTCGTTTGTCTTTCCTCCAAGCAAGCCAATCATTGAATATGATATGTATTGCTTGGTATACCCAATTTGAGTGAAACATGTTTTGTTCCGTTTACGTAAACCGTGACAGTAAACAATTTCTACCTGAAATGATTCCTTCACGCTATTTCACTTTGAAGCTGCCTTCAAAGACTTGAGTTTGCTCCTTTGTGCCCATCTAAAAAAATATTTTGCTCCCAGCAACAAATTCCCATCCTCGTGTGCATGCAGAAACGTTCACTATATTTTTGGGTGATGTATATTGGTCGTGTAGTGGTGATGAGTATTGCGAATCACCCATCTTTTGCCAAGATGTGTTCCCCCGTGTCAATTTTTTCGCTGATATTCAAACTAAAGCAGGCTGTTTATCTTCTCCATTGTTCACTTACATCCACAATGATATGATTTGCCCGTGTTTTCAATAATTAATTTTCTGCATGATGAAGCCGTTCTGTCACCGCATCCTCCCAGAGGCCTCCGTCTCTGTGTTTTCATCTTTCCATCATCCTTTGCTCCGATGCTTCTCACAGGCCAAACAGTGAACCCCTGGGGAGTATTGACAATACGGGCAGTGGCGGCAATTTTATCTCCTCATCATCTGTTTGTCTTGTTTCCCTCAGTAGCAGCCCCAACCCCCAGGTAAAATAGAAGAAAGACCGTTGTAATTAGTCAAGGGCTTAAAGTGATGCTTGTGTTTCTAACAACAGCCATGGATTTGTCCTCTGGGTATTGTTTTTTTAAGCTCTTGTTTATTTAATTTTAAACTTGCGTCTGAGATGCTTTGAGGAACAGTAGCTTAGTGGAGCCAATACTGGATTGCCGGGTGGGGGGAAAAAGAAAAGAACATATCTGTACAAATATACTTTAGTGCGCACAGAGTCCAAAAATATGTTGTTGACCTAAGTCCACCTATGTGGCAATTATTCTGAGGTCACCTTCCAGTGTCTGACAGGCCTTGTCAGCAATGTAGCCTCTTATATTGGACGGCACGTTCCAATCAATAGTTTCCATTCTTGCCTCCTAAAGGACATGCCCACGTTTAATAAAGCCTGACTCGATCTGCAACAGAAGCGCACCAAGTGACGAATATTTCAGCTGTTAACTGCCAGTTGCAATTGTAGAAACATTTTACAACTTATATTGCATGTTTTTATTCTCATAGTCCTGTTTGAAGTGTTGCAGCAGTTTAATGATGCTTTAGATGTGTTCTGGGTTGAATATGAATTCCATTTTTTTCCATCCGCCCAACAAATTGTCATGTTTTTAGCCTGCTCTCATGAAAATCAGCGTAAAGATGCAAAAGCACTGTCAAACAAAGTGCTCCAATGCCTTCAGGCTGATATGAGACACTGTGACCTTTAGTACTACGTTTTAAATTCTGAATTAATTAGATGCCATAAAAGCGCCGAGTATCATTTTATGATTGTACGGTCTGTTTTGATTCATCCAGACTCTTACTGTATAGTTGAATGAAGCACAGCAATTGTTTATGTTAACTTAAGTTGACACGGGGTCCAGAAGTCCGGAATCAAAGCGGATCCCACAAATGTAGACAATGATAGATCGTTTGACAAAAGTATATGAAAGTACAACGCAAGACCGACAAAGTACAATGCCGCTGGTAACTATGAACGAGGAACCGGGAATTGTGTCCTAATCCTCCCCCAGCCAACTTTTTTTTTTCCTGAGGAAAAAGTCCCTCAGTGATAAAGGACACTTGTACAAATAACACTAGAATTTTTGAACATATACTTACTTCAACGTAAAAAACATTTTAACATTGCTTTGCGTAATTACACTATGGTCTTAGTTCTTACTTGGGATGTAACAATCCAAAACGTCACAATATGACACTATCACAATATGAAACCCACGATACCATAAGGACCACGATATTGTGTGGAAATTGGCAATATAAAGAAAAACTAAAAAATAGTGTCTAAAAATGTACGATGTTTAAAGCTCATATTGAAAAGAAAAGCACGATATTGAACAGGTGTGCTTCTTTTAATATTGTGATATGATGACGACAATATCGTGGCAATTTTAACATGGTGATATCGCGATATTACAGTTACCAGTAAATGCCGAGTTATTACATTTGCAACGATTTTTCCTCTACCTGGCAAATATCATAGTAGCCAAACAATAATGTAGTACGGTAAGTTCTTTCGTTACTGGCCAAACGTTATTATGTTGGAGGTTCAGGGCTTTTATTACGCAACTGGTCAGTTGTTACATTATTGGTGCATCACATTTATTCCATTATGGGTCATTATTACATTATGTGCTTCTACAAGTCTTCACATGTTGGAAATAAAGAAATTTGAAATCAAAATAGAAGCTGAAGTTAGCTGTCAGGTACATCTTAAGAAAATAAAAAATAAAATTACATAAACTGTTTTTCCAGACTTTGATAAATCTTTATTATGCCAAAGCATACAATTGCTATTCTTTATTACCGGCATTATTTTTTTCTTCACCCCTTATATACAGGATAAAACTTCATATCCATTTTATTTACGCACACCATGATGGCCAATTTAGTCTTGATGTTTTTGAAGACACTAAATATTTGATGTAGCCCCACTGGTTTGAATTTATCATCTTTGCAGCAATCGTGGGTTTTTGCTAAATGAAAAGGTTTTACTTACGAAATGTGCTTGCCATTTCCATAAATGTCTTTTTTTTCTGCCAACACATTCTTTCTTTACCAGCCACTGGGAACTTTTTTCTGTACTATACAGTATATGTAAATCGGTAGTTTTCCCTTGATATGTATGAATACATCTGCAATAAGACTTGTCAATCAGGCTATGTCATGCATCATCGCACGTTGATGGGAATAAAGTTATAGCCTGTATTAGAATAAGAGTAGAGGGCAGTGAAGGAAATTTGCCAGTGAGCAGTAGATTAATAAACCTCATCTTTTACCTCATGGAAGTATTTCTCTTTTTGTACATTTGCCCATTCTTTACAATGCATACCTCCTCACTCCGGCTGCATAAAGCATAAATCTTAAAACCCCCAGCAGGCGAAAAAACATTTAAAAGCCTCTTTCATATCTTAATCAACGGGCGTGTTATTGTGCTCAGCCCAAGTCTTGCGCAAAGTGCACTCTAACAGTGTGCATGGCTGGAGTTTTCTTCTATTTGGTGTTTTCGTAGAACGGCACAGGTAGAAAGGAGCGTTTGCACCGTTGTGAGCGTGAACACAGCTGACTTGTTTCCCGGCTAGTGGAAGCGGCCCCTTCAATCCCTTCCTTTAATTCAACGCAAGAGAGGCACACACAGTGTTTAACATTGCAGAAGGAGGAATAAGCTCGCTGAAGCCCATGCAGACAATCAAAGCATGCAAAGTACGTTTATAAGCAACTGCAAGCAGACTTCCACAGGTGGATGATATCAAGTTGTTCAAGGTGATCACAGATCACTGCTGTGCAGTGGGCACTTGGCGAGGGCCTTCCACCCCAATGTTTTGTGACTGTGTAACCCCAGCCTACAATTCCGCGGCTTGCTGCGGCCCAGGCTTGTGTTATAAAATATAATAAAGATGATGATAATGATTTGTTCAATGATTCAGAGGGTTTGACACACGCTGTTGTCGCATTTATGAATGAAATATGACGACATCTACCACACACGTCTGTGGAGCTCAGAATATGTCTGCCTGCACCATCACCAAAATCGCATGACACCGCCTACGCCACAGCCTAGAACTGCTACTCTCTACAAAAATAGAGCCCAACATATTTTGGTGTTCAGGGGAAAGCACTGCCTGAGTCATTGTCTACATATGGGGTGTTGAGTGTGAGTATATTATGTGTGCCTGAGATAAAATCCCTCATTTGTATGGCTTTGTCTTTATTTCCAATTTTTCTCCGAGCAGAGGTCACACACTAATCCTTAATTGTCCTCCAATCATCTGTTAGCTGGATACAAACTTCTCATTCCCTCCCGATCGTTCTGCCTTCTTATCCTCTTAACTCTTCTTGCCCTCTTTGCTGCACTCGCTTGTCACTCCCCTGTGGAGATAAAGTCATTTTGAAATGAAGTGATATAAAATGGCTTTTTCCCGGCATTGATAGATAGAGGTGAGGATGTTCCCAAATAACCCAGTGATGGAAAGACACTATGATATGGAATGTGTTTTTGTGTCAGTGCATGTTTGACAGATTGTGTGAAACAAGCTTGGGTATAACATATCGTGCTATGTATTAAGAAACGGTCTCATTTGCGCGTTCAGTCGAGAGACAGAAAATCATCACATATCATTTGACAGAAGTAAGTACTTGGTTTTTTTGCATTCCAATTTTACTGAGAGTAAAGCCAGCTTAATCACGTCACTGTCTTTGGCAGTAATGCTGATAAAGTGGCTTGTAAACAGTGCTGCATTGTGGGATCGGGTCAGATAGTACTTTGATCTCATCAGATGCCAGCTGGGGCACAAATACAAGCCATTATCCTCCTAACGAAGACAAGGACATTCATTTTTATATGATGCTCGCAGTAACAGGGCAAGGACTTGTGCAGGCTTTCTCTCTGGGCTAGGCTCCAATTAGCCACACTGAAATATCTGTTTAAGCAGTTGCTGGCATGATTTTGTTTATAACATGTTCTGATCTCATTGTATTTTTCATAAATTTGAATGCCTTATTTCACCTTGTGTCTGATGCAATCTGTGTGTATGCAAATGGAGTGTCCACAAAAGCAGATATAGGCACTGAGTTGGAATCTTACTTCATTAGTACATTAATTTGCTTTATACCTTCCCATTTTCTGACATTTTTTAATGTGCATGGATGAACCCCATCAGAACGTGGTGCGTTGACATAGAACGGAATGCCATCCCAACCGCAGGCGGAAAGGTAATGCTGTGGCCTCGTCACTCCAGAGCCCATCACCGGTACCGGGATAGACAATGACACACACGGGGGGAAGAAAATGACCAATACGCAATTCATGCATTATATCTTGGGCAAAAGACCGCCTTGGCCACCAGAGACATAGATGGTGTTTTTTTCTTTGTTGGCTTCATTCACATGGGTATAGACTGAGAGCTTCTTTGACTTGCTAAAGAAGCTCTAATGCTGTTTCTTTTGTCCAGAGCTGAGGCACCGTTTTCTTCTTGAAGCAAAAACATATTTTTCAGCCTTCATTTTGAGTGTCCCTCAAAGATGACGTGTTCTCTATTCTCCCTCGCTCTTTAGGTCCTGACACCACTAAGGACCCCTGTCTGAAAGTGCACTGCCCCCCTCATAAGGTGTGTGTCAGCCACGACTACCAGACAGCCATATGTACCAATCACAAGCAGCCAACTCACAGGTAAGGAATTGCTCTATGGCATTGGGTTAAGAAAGATGATTGTAAGACACTATTCCACAAGACTTTGCAGATAGCGGGGAAACATAAGACTACAAAATTACTCCTCCGTGCTTCACTGACAATTTTAAACATATTTGCAAAACCACTTCATTCTTGTCAAACAATACACTTATTTGTTGACTCGGTGCACTCAGTCAAGGCACTATCAGCTCTAATTTGTTTGTGCTTTCAACCTTGCAATGATCCCAGTTTTCACACTTTTCTTCTAAAATGTTCCATCTTGAAACATCATCTCCAACCTACATCTCAAAGTAATTTTTCGTAACTGTCTTATGTCACTGCTTTTAATTGATTTCTCATTAGCTTCTAAGTCATTAGCTTCTAAATCAATTTGTTTTGATCCTTCCCCCTCATATTGAACGAATAACACATCCAATTTACCGCTTAATGCATCAAATGACTCCAATGCAATCTGTATTTTGCAAACGCATCACTCACTTAAGCCACAGACCATAAAATAATTTTAGCCTGCTTTAAATTGTTTTCATGAGACTCTTATTTCATCATTACTGGTTCAATAACTTGCTTGCTTTATGCATACCATTGAGGATTTGATTTCAGCTGATGGCTTCTCATAGGCCCACCCCATGCTATCTGGAATGGCACTGTTTGTGCGACTTTTGGCACCTTGCTTCGGTGTATAAAATTTTGATGTATGTACTGTATGTAATGGGAAATATAAGGGATATCTAGCCATATTAGGGATGGGCAAATTTGATTTATTATGACTATTTTTAAAATGAAAAGCAAAAATATACAGTATATGTTGGAGTTATTGAGGCGTAACGTGTATGATTTCCGTTTTCTTATTATGGTACCAAAAAAAAAAAAAAAAAAAACAGGCATTTTAGGAAAGGGAGAGGAACATTAACTACCTTGCGCTCTTAGCCTGGAAAGCCGAACCCACTATGTCAGGCTTTGGCGGTGGAATTCCATCCTCATTCAAAATGGCGTGCGGGAGAGACGGTAGTTTATTAACATCATTCAGCATCAAATCATTTTTTAATAACCAGAAACACAGTCAATAAAACATCAGAAGTTGACAGCACTGGAAGCATTTCTTTCAAAAGAAGAGTTTTTTTTTTTTTACATCACATTCACTCTTCGCTAATTGGTTCATTTCGCTCTTTGTTTGCTCAGATTTGCCCTGCGCTTGGTGAGTCTGTGACTAGACTCAATTGCTGGTACAGCAATAAGTCTGGATTTCCAAGCTATCACGCTCTTGCCACACACTACTCTGTATACAAATACAGTGCAGCTCAGCCTTTGGCTCATGAATGCCAGGGCTATTGACATGCTTTTGGGAGTCGGTCAAAATAAACTAATTTAGCAACACTTGAATAATCAGTACGGCACAGAAGAACTAGCTGCTGCAACATGGACAGGGGTCCCCAACATGCTGCTGCAAGTTGCAAACGCAACTTGCAGCAGCATGTTAACAACCTCTCCCAGACTGAACTAAAGCAACAACAAATGCCGTTGGTGTTTTTACAGCATACTGATTCAACTGTGCCACCGCTAAAATGTCACTAGCCTGCCTGATTTCCTCATTCCTCTGGATTTGCAGCGGGAATGCTAAGTCGTACGCAAAGTTGCTCCACACTGGCTACAGGGGCCTGGCTTGTTACTGTGGCAAAGGTTTTTCCTTCCACCGTGCAGAACCACACTTCAAAATTTTAACATACGTAAATTAATATTTGAAGTGTCCTTTTCAACATGCTGTTCGCATTGTGGAACTCCAGAGGCAGCCGATGGGTACATTCTGGCCAAGTGCAGCTTCACCGGTTGCCGAGGCAAAAACAAAAGCTGTGCAGAATTAACACTGTGTTTTGTGGGGTTGGGCCGCTGCTGACCTCGACTCGGGACGTTGTGAGTCGGTGAGCAGAATACTTCAAAGACTTCCTCAACTCTAAGAACATGCCTTCCTTAGGGTAAGCAGAGTTTGGGGACTCTGAGGTTAGCTGTCCTATCGCTGCGGTTGAAGTCACCGACGTGGTTAAAAAGCTCCTCGGTGGTGGATGAGGTCCGCCCGCAGTTCGTCAAGGCTCTGGATGTTGTGAGGCTGTCCTGATTGAAACGCCTCTGCAACATCGCGTGGTCATCGCGGAGAGTGCCTCTAGATTAGCAGACCGGGGTGGTGGTCCCTCTTTTTAAGAAGAGGGACCCGAGGGTGTGTTCCGACTACAGAGGGATCACACTCCTCAGCCTCCCAGGTAAGGTCTATTCAGGGGTGCTGGAGAGGAGGGTCCATCGGGAACTCGAGTCTCAGATTCAAGAGGAGCAGTCTGGTTTTTGTTCCGGCTGTGGAACTTTGTACCAGCTCTACACCTTTGGCATGGTCCTCGAGGGTGCATGGGAGTTCTCCCAACCAGTGTACATGTGCTTTGAGGACTTAGAGAAGCTGTTCAACCGTGTCCCGCGGGGAATTCTGTGTGGGGTGCTTCGGGCATATTAGGTACCAAACCCCACTTCAAAAAGCCCATCTAAGCTTTTCAGTGTTAATTCTTACCCACCTCTATCCTGCTGTGAGGAGGCTCTAATACTGAGAAATTATAGCCTTTCCAAATTAGTGCATCATGGGAAATTCCAGCAGTATCCTGGAGCTTTGTGCAATGTGAGAAATCAAGAGGAGAGAATATTTCCAGTGCCGTATTTTATGATAATGTGCTTAGTACACATGTCCAGTCATCCGCATTTATTTGTTAAAGTGATAGTGTATTTGCAAGGCCTACAATAGCATTTTTGGGATGGTGGGATAAAAATATTTACTGCCTACTGTATGTGGTATGCCAGACGTATACGTTTTCCCGTATCTGTCAGCATGGTTTACTTCATCAAGTTTGTGCACTTGTATGTTTGCGGTTCTATTCTGCTCTGATTATTAGTGACTAATGGATTGTATCGGAAGGCACACCACCTTACTTTTTTTTTTTTGTTTTATTTTTAACTATAATTTAAAGCCAATATCCTATTGCAGGGGTCCCCAACCTTTTTTGCCCCACGGACCGGTTTATGTCAGACAATATTTTCAGGGACCGGCATTTAAGGTGTGGCGGAAATAATACAACAAAATAATATGGTATGAGCTGCATGAAAACTGTGGTGTTTTCGAAATATAATAATAAACACAAGGAGCGTCTAATCTGGCCGCAACACTCCGATCGCTGTGGAAATGTTTAATGCCTTCAAAATACGATACAATGCAAATTCAAAGTGCATGAAAATGACGACTCACCACAGGCCCGAGCTTGATTTTCTGCAACCAGACGGTCCCATCTCGGGGTAATAGGAGACAATGACACCTCAAGTGTGTATTTTACGTCAAGTCTACTTCGTAATTTTGTTTTAGTCGCCATTGCTGTTTTTTTAATCGGTCACGTGACGGAGAAGCGTGGCTTGACGTGTGTCAAGCGTGACACAGACGGATGTAACGGAGAATCCGGTAATTTTTCAAAATAAAACATCTTTCGTGTTCCGAAATAAATAAAACGGAAATAAGGCAAGTTCTTTCTGTGCGGCCTGGTACCAAATGCCCTGCGGACCGGTACCGGCGGTTGGGGACCCCTGTCCTATTGCATGCATGCATGCCAGGCCAGCAGATGGTCCGACACTTTGCATGTGTACCAACTTATTTTTTCTTTTTATTGGAATGCCTTCGACTGCAAATATATGATCGGTGGATAATTATTTGATAAACCGATATAACTGGACACAGTTAATCTTTGCAATCAAAAGTTATATGTACAAATGCTACTGCTATTCCTGTTTTTACTTTGAGGTATTTCCACATGCCCAGTCGTTTACACTATACTGTGATCATAAGGGATTAATTGTATCATCAGTTAAATAGGTAAATAAAGTTAAAAAAAGACATCTTCAAACTTTCCTTTTTTATCTTTTGTCTTCCCCTAAAAATATGTTCTTTTTCTACTCAGGACAGTATATTTGCATACATGGTGCTATTTATTGTTTTATTCACAAGTACAATCTGGCTCTTGTTCATTCACTTTGGACATGTTGAGCAAATGCTTCGGAGGAATATCTTCTCGCCTTGGAAGTTAATAAGTACTTGTACTATACATTTTATTTTTCTTTAAGAGAGCATTGGTGTTTTTTTCTTGTCATGTAGTGTGAAAGCCCGGAAAGGCAGCGTGGGCCACAAGCATCGGTTTGAAGCGGGAACTCACGGGAACTGCAAACTGTGTTCATCAGTCCATTCAATTCCGGTGTGTGGCTCCGATGGACACACCTACTCTTCAAAGGTAAAATTCCCTGATATGTGTCTTCCCCCATTTAAAAAAAAAGACATCAGTTTTCTTATTTCATGCTTTAGTTGCTCTCTTAGTGATGACATATTTATTTGTGGTCTTTCAATTATTTATTGAATAAAAATGTAGACAATTACATTTCGGCACAGTTTTTCTTTGATTCCATCTGTCTTCTGTCCTTCTTCTGAAGCTTCAAGGTTCATGCTGGGAGCGTGAGCCTTCCTTTGGAAAGCTTTTGTTTCCCCTCTTGATCCTCGTCGCAACCAATCTCCCTGGCTGTTAAAGCTACACTGAAGGGCGCGATGCCCAATCCGAGTGTTTTGATAAATCCTATCTTTTTATGGACTCGTTCACATTCCAAAAAACTAATACAACTTCAAATGTGACTGCAATGCGTCCTAGATGTGATATGCATGTGCACAAAGCATGACATTTAATGATGTCCAGCCAAAGAATAGATGTCACGTGGCGCAGTTTACAGACGTAAATATGGTCCCATGTGTCGGGGCTCATTTTATTGTCTCACATTACCAGACTACCAAGGTCGGAGGAGGTAGAAATATTTTGGGGATATGAGGCAGGACAGAAGCGCAATAAAAGGATGAGGATTGATGGGGATAGAGGACGATTATTATTTGAATAAGGACGGAGGAAAAAAGATGGAAGGCTACCCAGGTCAGGGATGGAGGATGGAGGACGGACCGGCAAAATAGGGTAAAGTCCCCATCTCTGGATGTTGTCATGTCATTGTAACGCGTAACAAATGAACCCTCTGCATGGATAAATTGCTACTGTCATCACAAATATGCACATTATCCTTCATGTTTCATGTGAAATTAAATTAAAGTCAAATTAAAGACAGTAACTGTTACACAAAACAACTTTGCATATTCATGGACGATGTCAGTCGTCTCTCGAGCGATCTACCTCGCCGCTGCGGAGTGCATATCGGGTTTTCACTGACGTATAGGTTGGGTGTGTGCATTCATACTGCAGACGCATTACATCCATCCATCCATTTTTCGATCCAGTTTATCCTCACAAGGGTCACGGGGGGTGCTGGAGCTTATCTCAGCTGTCTTCAGACAGCAGGCGGGGGACACCCTGAACCGGTTGCCAGCCAATCTCAGGGCACACAGAGACGAACAACCATCTGCGCTCACACTCACACCTCGGGACAATTTTTCGAGTGTTCCATTAACCTGCTATGCATGTTTTTGGAATGTGGGAGGAAACCGGAGTGCCTGGAGAAAACCCACGCAGACACGGGGAGAACATGCAAATCAAACCCCGCACCTTTGCCTGTGAGGTCCACGCGCTAACCACTCATCCACCAGGCCGCCGCATTACATTCATATCCAGTTTACATCCATATAAGAAAGAGGCCCAATTGCACTGTTCACACTTTATGAAAAAAAAAAAACAGATATGTGACGCATACGGGCCAAAAAATTGAAATTGAGCTGCAATTGTGATTCCATGCGGCTGCAAGCAAGCCAACACGGCCATAGTAGCAAAGATACAGATTAGAAATATGACATAATATGAGTTGGTATAGCGTCTAGAACTAACGAATGCATCTTTGTGTCAAAAAAGATTAATTCAAGTGCCGTTTGGCCTTGGAGCCGTGAGTGAGTTCATTGACATCCATTCATGCTTGTGGTATCCAATTATTTTACCTATAGAAACATGTAGTGCCATATGCAGAACCTTGAGACTTTTGCATCGAAATCGAGTAAAGTATATACTGTACAGTACGTTTCAAAAGACAAGGGGAGGTCACCACTAACATTCTAGTTTTAAATACATTTTTAATGGTGGTCCTTTTGAAAAAAAAAATGCAGGAGGAAAATGCAGAAGGACAGATTCATACGTGAACACTGCAATACTGCTTCCCACTGTAATTCTTTATTGATTCCTCAACTATTTATCCATCCATCCATTTTCAACACCGCTTATCCTGGACTGGGTCACGGGGGTTGCTGGAGCCTATTCCAGCTGTCTTCGGGCAGTAGGCTGGGTACACTCTGAACTGGCCAATCACAGAGACAAAAAACGATTCACGCTCACAATCACACTCCTCAATTATAGTCTGAGGGAATTAAATAATACAAATGGGTTTGTTTGCTTTAACTCTTTAATATCTTCAACTCAAGTAATGACGGACCTGTCAGTCCGTCACTGAGGGACACCCATTTCACTGACGAGTGACGAAAACACACCCCACCTCAATTTTCGTGTGTGCTTGTTTGTTCGAGGGCGTTGAAACAGGCAAGGGCAGGCTTTATCTATAAATGTACAGTAGGTGGCGATTTGCACCAGAGTGACAATAGTGCAAGTATTAGAATGTGCAAGACAACAACTAATTAATGAGCTAAGAGATCAGAAAGTAGCTTTGAATACTCGAGACAATTTTACAGAGAAATTATTGTGAGTTAAGTTGTTAAGTTCTATTTTTATTTTTGGAAACAGTAGGGTTAAATAGGAGGTGTTGTGTTGTGCAGAGCCACACTTCATTTTAAAAGGTGGAGGTAATGCACCAAATGTTGTTACCAGTACGCTTAAACAGTTCAATAGATTGACAAATAAGTGTATGCTAGTGTCACTGATGATGTAGTGGTACATTGACCTGACTTGTATATGGGCAGCTTGGGATCGGTCGTTTGTCTCAATGTGTGCCCTGCGACTGACTGGCGACCAGTACAGGGTGTAATCTGCCTTTCGCCCGAAATCAGCTGGGATAGGCTCCAAAGACTCCCCGTGAGCCATTGTGAATAGGAGATTATTGCACTATACTCTCCTATCCACAATGGCTCAATTTATTCAAATTTGATTTTTCATCTGTTGGACTATGATGTTTTGTTTTTTTGTTTTTGTTTTTGTTTTTTTTTTTGGAAGGAAGTTATCAGTTTTGATGTCAGTGTTTGTGCATTCCTAGTTTTAAGACCACTTATGATAAAAAAATTTAAACTTTTAGACTGCCAAAAGTTGAAAGAGCTCCTCTAAATGTCATCATTACTGCTAGTTAACATATTGGCTCTAGTTTACTCCAGCGGGTAGACGTGGATAAGTTCCCCTATTTTACATTGTTTGTTTTTGCTTTAATTATATATTTTTAATAAATGTTAACTTTGTCATGCGCAATCTTAGAAATGATGGTTAATTTCACGGCATGCTATACGACTAAGCCGATGTGACAAAAGAGTCGAGGTCACACAAAATACGGCCATTTAGCCTGATTCTTCTGTTTTTATTTTCTTCTCTTTGAAACTGTTGTTGTGTTTTTTTCTGATTGTACTCCAACAAAGGTACCTTTTATTTAATGATTATTCAAGGTGATGATTAAATTGACAAAACAATTGCACTGACTTACTCGCTGTATTAATCAGTTGCAGAATATCAGTCGTGATTGTGGCAGCGGAATTTAAATTCATGGGTTGATATGATTTAATAATTGAACCAACATACAGTCCAAACCCACTTATTGTTCTGCTCGCCGCATGAGATTTCTTTTCAGCTCACTTGCTAATAAGATACTGTACCGCCCAGTACTGAGAGACTGAAGTGTTGGAGGAGGAATGGAAATAAAGAAGAGGAGGGCAAAGAAATCCCGATGCTCTTTGGCAATTCAGCTAGAATGGTTCAGTCGTTTAGAAGGTGATCTGATTGGTCCTCATTGCTCGACTTCTCGGCAATGAGCGTCTTTGTCACAGTCTTACCAATGCTATATTATTACATGATCTGCCCCATTCATTATACACACACACAGACACGCAACACACACACACACACACACACACACACACACACACACACACACACACACACACGCCCTGCATCATATTTAGAACACAGATCTGTCATTTTCTGAGAAACCTGAGTGAAGTCCATTCCTCCTCTCCTCTTTTTGCAATCCACTGATTCAGGTGCTAAAACACAGTTTGATTAAAACCACATTAATTGAGCACTCTAAATTGTCCCTACATGTTAGTATGAGCGTGAATGGTTGTTTGTCGATGTGTGCCCTGCACTTGGCTGGCAACTGGTTCAGGGTGATCCCCGCCTACTCCCCAAAAACAGCTGGGATAGGCTCCAGCAAGCCCGCGATCCTTGTGAGGCTGAGCGGATTAGAAGATGGTTGGATGGATGATTCAGTGAAAGGTGCTTTGAACACGTATGTAAGCTATGTTTGTAAAATGTAATTTTTAGGCTTACAGGCTATGTTTTAACAATGTATTTTTTATAATGTTCTTAACTTCTACCAAAGTGGGTCACGAATTGGCAATATGAGGAAAATGCGGGTCCCAGGGTGACAACATTTGAGAACCAATATTCCAGGCTTTTCTAATTTTGTGTGGGCTAGTTTTACAAAAATCTGAACACAGCTATGCTGTAAAGATTGAGGTACTTTGTGACTTCTCAGCTGGAACTTAGGTGTGGCATCAATGATCAAATACATTTGAGGAAAAGATAAACTGCTGTAACCGGTGCAATACAGTGTATTGTAAACACTGCAGCATGACACATTTTTTGAACATTGTGAAGTAAATTGAAAGATGGAGAAAAGTCGCACTGTGTAGGAAGTGTGTGGCTTAGTCCAATTCACTTTATACATATACCATTTTCACAGCCAAAAGTACATGTGATCGTCTCTCTTGTAAAGCAGAAAAGATAACTTTTATTGAAGATGTTGGCAAAACCGGGTAAAATGTGCTTTGGATAATAATAACTCAAATGTCAGCATCACTCTCAAAAACCGAAGGGCAGCATTCTTGTTTTTTTTTTGTTGTTGTTGGCATATTTTGCTGTGCAGAATAATGTTCTGCAATATGAAACACAAAAACAATTTACATAACCCATCTCAGTTGTCATTCGTCTTCAAGAAAAAAAGAATTCCTTATTCCTCACTCACCTACGATGAGATATAGTTTCTCCGATTACCTTCTGAAGCAGCCCATCTTGCATTAGGGTTTGTGCTGCAGTGAAGAAGAATAGAATGTCACTGGCCATCTTACCGTCTAATGGTAGTTTGCTTCTTAATGGGCACTTCTGCCCCAAGATGAATGAGCACTCCTAACAGTAAAGTTTCTTCTTAATCAGATTCAACCAAGATTTATTCTTGCATACTGGAGCGTACTTTCAGCGAGGTTACGTCATACCTGCCAGTCAAGGCAAGGCAAGGTCGCTTTATTTACGCTATATAGCACATTTCAAACGCAAGGCAACTCAATGTGCTTCACAAGTCAAGCCTACATTACTTCTGTTAAACCTTAGTCAGCTCAATATGTACTGCAGCATAGCATTACAGATGTGTGCGAAACCAACCAAAATTAAGCTGTTTAGTACAACAACAAAAAATACAGAAAGAAGATTAAACAATGAATAAAGAACCCCACCCTTGACTAAGTTAATTAAATTTCTGTTTTTGGGGCACCTGGGGACAGGAATATGATTAATACCTGTCATAATGTTTTCCTTAGCCACAAGAGATGCATTTTTCTTCTCACCGCATTTCAATGCAAGTTCCCAATTAATTGTGCTTTCTTTGAATCATTTGACAGTGTAAGCTTGAGTTCCAGAGCTGCCTTGCCAGAAAGATGATCTCAGTGAAATGTGATGGACAGTGTCCGTGTTTGCCTGGACAATTGCTTAGCAAGACACCATTGAAAACTGACAAGACTGGTGAGTACGCTCCATATTTTGCTTACATCTGTTTACCTGTCAAACCAGCCTTTTGAATTTGATTATGTGGTTTGGATTAATGGATGAGCAGATGAGTAGAACTTACGCTATACTTGAATTCACTTGTGAGTTCAGCCCTTAATTCTTTCGGCAATTTTTGACTTTTCCACCACATACAAAAAAACCCATCCTTTGTGGTGATCCCTCAAAACATCCAGCAATTCACGTTTCCTTAGCTTTTTCCTCACTCCTCCCCATATTTATATTGTTTTTCCCCCTACGCCATTCTTCTGACAGCAACAGCGGCCAGTGATGGAGTGAGTCTGTGTGTCTTGTTGTTTGTCACAAAAATAGGATTTTGTCTGATAGATGGAGAGATTCTGAGGGAGAAATGCAATCTAAAGTGGTGTAGCACAAAAAAGGATGGATTGTGGTTGGTAAAAAGAAAATTCCTCCCTTCCCTATGTGGGAGTAGCGGGATGATGATGATGAGGAGGAGGACTCAGCCATATATCCATCATTTGACCGTCTGTCTCAGCCCTCTCACAGCGGCGAGCCACGCATTTGACCTTCAGTGGCTACTTACCCAACTTCATCCACCCGCCCACTGTCACGTTCCTATAATAGAAACCATGAATGCTACATGAAAACATAATACAACAGCATGCACCAAAACATCAGATGCATTTCAGAGTCAATGTGTATCCTCCAACATGAGAAAAACATAATCGGTTTAAATAAAATGCATTGTACTCACCGGGTATTCCGATTACTAAATGTATCCATGTGTGTAGATCTGATCAGATGTGCTGTGTTAGACAAACTTGGCTCGCTCTGCCCAACCAAATAGACGACAGAAAAATGCTGATGTTGTTTTGGCCCGCTAGCTGGCTCTCGGAGGTCACCCCATGGATACATCAGAAGTATTTTGAACATTTTTGGAGAGTATTTAGCGAGCGTGCCTGTTCTATAAGCCGCCATGGTGCCAAAGAAGGGTTCAACTGCCGGGCGTCCCTTTGGACACACCGTAGAATTACCAAAAGACCCTTGTCGCAAAGTACAAATGTCAGATTCCGCTTCCGGACAATAACCTCTCTTCCCTCTCCTTATTTTTGCCATGTAGTATACGCCAACAAGAGTCTTCACGAAGGACAAATGTTTATTTTATTTAGTCATTACTCTGTATTTCACATTGTTTTCTGGATGGTGAACTAAAGGTTTTTTGTCATTTTTTTAATTCATTTTTCACGGGTGTCTAGAAGCAACAAATTAAAATATCGCGTTATTTTTCATACAATTAGTCAGATTTGTTTTGCAAGGAATAAAACCAAGTTTCACCTGTATATGTCTACGTGTTTGGACTGCAGAACGTGTAGCCCTGTGCAGAGAATCAATTTATTTTGTCTGGGTCTCTTCCTTTCACTCTCACAGTAAGTTGGCTTTTTAAATGCAGTCCTCTCTAATGCCTCTCATCCCAGTGTCACATTTTTTATTTCTTGCTGACTCGGGCAGTAAGTGTCATGCTTGTGGACGCGGCATATGCGTTGTCACCCAACCTGATAGGATCTCACATCAGATCAGTGGCTCAGAATAGTTAACAGATGGAGTTGGCACTAAAGGTGTGTGTGTGTGTGTGTGTGTGTGTGTGTGTGTGTGTGTGTGCGTGTGTGTGTGTGTGTGTGTGAGAGAGAGTGCGTGTGCGTGTGTGTGTGCCAGATTTTGTTCTCAGCAGTTTGAACTTGGGTATCAGTAAACATGAAGATGTGATCGTACAAACCAAACTGCGCACTCACTCTAAGCCGGAAATGAAACCTAGTTTTACTGTTGCAATGCCGTTCATGCGTTTTATATTCAGATATCCAGATGGGATTGGATGTACAATAAAATGTAAATGTACTTTGTTTTGACAACACGGTAGGAAACAAACTAAATAGTGTATGCTGAAGAAACAGACGTAAAGCAGAATGATGGCAATGCTGCCTGCTAAGAAATAAATCATCATGGGAAATCATATCCATGCTCCTCGGATTTGCTTTGATCATTTTTTTGAATTTCATTTAGCATCCACCCATCGTCTTAAGTACATGTGTACCCCTAAAACGGTTACTTTGTGATTGTTCAATTACATTGCCTGTGCATCCTTAATTACAGTGTCTCTTTCGCATAGGCTATTGACGTTAATTAGAGGGAAGGAACGTCATGAAATCTCCAGCTAACCTAAACAACCTCTTTATTTGCTCATGATACACGACCATGTTCTGTCAGAATGTGTCCTCTGGTTATGTCGTCCTGCCAATTCCATGGCTTTCCGTGGAATATCAGCATGCACACACTCCATGGATCACTCAAAGTTAGCACTTATTTGTTGATTTGTATGTTTTAACACAAAAACAAATTCTTGAATACTCCGATGATGTACCACCATGAAGCGTTATCCGTCAAAAACAACAACAAAATAAAATATCCCAAATACTCGAATTTTTAAATATCCAGGGGGGGAAAAAATCTCTAAATTGGTGAATTGCAAGTAAGTGGGGGCCCACCATTCAAGCATTGGCACATAAACATCATTATCAGTGTGAGTAGTTTAACGTTATGGTTTAAAACATTTGCCCCCGAGAAAGGACTGTACATTTGGTTTGGTTTGACTGATCATCATTAAAGTCATTTCATTAGTTTCCTGTAATCTCCACTGACCATGAAGACATCTCTGGATGAAGAAGGACAAACACCGTATTGTTTTCTATTGTACTTTTTGCCCCGTTGCTCCACAACCTTTATACTCTTATTTTCTACAAATTTTCATTTGCTGGCATGTTCACTTTTAGACCTTTGGACTAAACTATTAATGCTTCAGGTTTCCACAAGCCGACTTAGCCATGCTTTCTCATTTTGCATCGTTTAATTCCGTGTTCATTTGAATGTTCTTAAAAAAAAACAGACTGATAATTTCATTTCTCGTGACCGCTCACTTTTTCTATTGTCTTCCTTCTTTCTCTAAACGAATAAACCATGAATTCTGACTGAGTGTGATGACAAACAAAATGTCCTCAAGTACCTTTTTGAAACAACCCAACTACAGTTTTATTTGTAATATCTATATACAAGGCTACTAGACTGTTTGCACTACTTATAACTATAATGTGTTTCCATTTTACTGATAAATGTTTAGCGTGGTCAATATATCACTGCAAGGAGGACTATGTTGAATGTTTTTAAAGGAGCAATGCAAAAGCGATCATGATCTGAGCCGTCTCGCCTCACCCTCTGTGCTGGTGATAAAGGCCAAACTAGCAAGTAAATCCAGCATGCTGTTGTTTTCTTTTTAATGAAACTGACCCATCCAGCTCCCAGCCACTCATAACTTGTGAAGTGTCACCTGATACTGCACATCCACTGCGCCAGTCGATTGTCTTCGCCACAGTCTGGAGGTCAACCCAGCCCTTTCGTCTGGCACAATTTAGAGAGTTTCTCTTCGACTGGACAAAAATGCTGCTTTTACTCGTGTGATTCATCAATAAGAAGTTGAAGACCGCTTAGTTCCTTCTGAATTGCTTGACATTTTTGGGAGAACAAAGAGAAGTTCCTCTTCTATTGCAACATGACATAAAAAGCGTGCTTGGGTGAGTTTTTGAGGAAGAATGAGAGAGCCTTGACCTAAACTGCACCAGCCACCTTTGGAATGAAGAAAAACAGACGTTGTGATTACTACAGTTCAGCCTTCCATAAAACATTTGATTAGTACCCAAAAAGGGTTCCAGATGATTTGTTAAGGCTACAGCAATTGGCGGACATTAAAATACTCCAAGTTATTTCATTGATCATTAAGCAGGCACACATTTTATTGGCTTAAGTCTCTCATCACAAATTAGCATCTGTTGTGGTCTTTATCAATATTGCTCCTTGTGCTACTTGGAATGTACTACCCAGAAAAAAAATAATAATAACAACAATTGGAGCCAGTTTCATTGGCTATTTTGAAGCAGATTTCAAATAAATGAATGGTAAATGTATCAGATTTTTGATTACCAGTTGTGTGTGGGGTTGTGGTTGTATGACTTGATTTACTTTTCATCCATGTTCGAGGTCACAAGTGAGGGATTGGAGAATCTCTGAAATGTCATGAAGTCCTGTTTTTCATACTAGTACAGTGTTGAGCAGAATATTTATTCCTGGGTGAGTGGTCCCACAGGACAGGACACAAACTACTTGAGACTGAATTGTCAGTGGCCCTTCTCATTGCAGCCAAGTTGTGCAGTTGCTTTTCACCAAAATTCTCACTACTTCTAATAATTAATCGGTAATATTCAGTTGCTTTGTCATTCTCTGGAGCATACAATTTACTGTCATAGTTTTGTTGATTGAGGAGGAACAAAAGTTAAAATATGTGTCAGGGGAAAAAAACACCGCATCTCTCAAAAAACAAAAAAACAATGGGTATCACAAAGCCCAAGAGAACAACAAAACAAGCCGTCCATTGTGTGCAAATATTTTTATTTCCAGCTTTCTTTTTTATACATTCTGCACCCAAAACCTGCTCGTAGAACAGGTGATAGTGTCTGGTCTGTCAGAAGCAATTGAGATCAGAGACCGTCAACACTTGTGTAGTAGTGCTAAGTGCAAGAGACTAGAGAGCCTGAGATGGAGAGCTGCAGCGGTCAAGGCAAAGGATGAAAAAGTGTGGAGAGGAGGAGGAGGACAGGGTGAGTGGATATCAAAGCCACACTTATCTTTGGAGTTTATATGGCGATGTGTGAGAGGAGAGAGGGGAAATGAAGCACTCAAAGTAATTTAGGTGAGCAAAAGAAACAGGAGGCGACAGGAATATCAAAGTGGTTCTCTAAGTCAGTTAAGTAGAGGCAGGCGTGATGAAGCTCAGGTGAACATATGAAGCTCAGAAAATGCATACAGTGCTGTCGGACAGAAAATACGGGAATTGAACGAGTCTGTCATGGGAACTTCAGAGCAATGTCAAAAGCGCAATGTTTCGCTGATGGAAAGAGGAGACGAAGGAGAAAAAAAAGGACACTTCAGAAAGAAGAAAAAGTAATCGAGCCATATTCCTTGTGGTCTGAGACCCCATATCTCTGCACAGAAGTTTTATGTCAGAGGTGAAGGCGGATCGTTTTCAACTGAATTGAAGCACTTGTTCCCTGCTGCAGATAGTCAAAATAATCAAGGACTTGGTAAAATGTTCTCGCACTCACAGATAAGTGTCAGTTTGGCTCGGGCTGTGGATTGGTCATCTGTAAAGTTGCACGTTAGATACACTAATGTCTGCTACACACAAATATTTTTAACAATCTCACTGTTTTTTAAGTCGGCACACCACTAACAACCGTATCACCACTTACCGTATCGTTTTTTTCTTTGGGCCCAGGTGCATAATTATCTTCGGGATACGAGAGAAACATCGATCTTTTTCTCTCTTGGCATCGGTAGACCACCCAACGACGCAGCAAGAGTGCACCATTTTAAGAGCAGCAAAGACAGAGCAGAACATGACACACTCGACACAATCATTTGCTTTTCTGATTGTGTCCGTTCATGTTCTCAAAACGCAAATCCTTAAATGTATGAGATGTGTCTTAAAGGTTCCAGGACTGATGTCACTTTAAATATATTTCAAACCCAAAACTAACTGAGTTTCTCACATCGATATGGGCCAGCTCAACATCACGAGATTATGAGGCGTGTGGTTCTTTCGGTGCGAGAGCAGTGTCTTCACCATGACGCTGAAAAGGTTTTCAGACTTTTTATCAAAAAGAACCTTTCACGGAGTGCTTGATGGCGTGGCACTGAAGGATGGGAAACCAGTTCCTCGAAGGGGAAAGCGTGTAGTTTGAGATTGGATTTGAAATATATCTTTTATGACACCAGTCCTTAAACTTTTCCGACACACCTCATACATAAGGATGAATGATCGCAACAATTAGATCGGGGTAGAGTAACATTTAAACCAGAAATCAAGTAAAAAACGTTCTGAGATTTGATACAGCACTGCTGTCAACTGAAATTGACGACGTCAAAGTGCCGTGGAGCTTGTATTGCGAACGTGCACCTGCAGAGTCCCTGGAATACACATTGGATTAATCTGTGTTCACATGTTTCTGTCTGCGTAGCATGCACTGACGCACAGCTCCACAGCCTGGCTGCGAGGCTCAAGGACTGGTTCGGAGTTCTCCACCTCGATGCCAACAGAGACCTCAAATCCACTGACAGCTCGGACTCAGCCACCGGACGTGAGTACATCAGCGCTCTGAAGTGTGTGAGTGTGGCCCATTTCTGTACAGCAGCTTTTTGATCCTCATGAGAGATGGTAGCGATGTTGACAGTGACCCTGCGCTGTTCTCTGTACTGTCAACATGTTTCAACTCAAACAAGCTAGACTCACGCAAAGACACACACAATGACACACTCTCTCGCCTGCTACTCAGAATCAAAACGGACAAGAGAGCCTGCGGGCTACACTAAAATCTTCACTTGAGTCCTGTCTCCACTTTTTGACTTTTTAGACTTTGACACAAGTATCTTGCCCATCTGCAAAGAGTCTCTGGGATGGATGTTCAACAAACTAGACATGAACTTTGACCTCTTGCTGGACGAATCCGAGCTGAGTGCCATTTATATGGACAAGTACGAGCTGTGCATGAAGCCCCTCTTCAACTCCTGTGACTCCTTCAAGGACGACAAGCTGTCAAACAACGAGTGGTGCTACTGCTTCCAGAAACCCGAGGGTGAGCATGCGTTTGAATGCCTTTTGGAAGGATAATTGCTCATAATAAGTCATGTCAAAATCGAACGCAGCTAAAAGTCATTGCGGACTAGTCACTTTTCACACAATGATCGTACCATTGAACGAAAGTAACAAAATGCTCACTCTGCATTTCACTTTACATCAATACCGGCTCTCTTGTGATGTTCCCCAGGGACCGTTATTGCACAGCCAGCAAAAAATATTTGGCACATTTCTCTTTCCTATTTCTGAGGACGGAGCGAAATGCAGAAAAAGCAAAGCGTCTTGACTTCCTTGTAAGCGGTGTAATAATGTTTGCTTGATAGCTGTATAGCACCAATTTTGGAACATCCCGAACAGAGCCACGACTACAACCCATTAAAACGTCAGAGTTCATTTCATTTGCTCACACTTTGAAGTGCCCTTTATTTGAATTTTGGGTAGATCATCAAATAAATCTAAAATGACACAATTGAAATCTGCAAGTGGCACAAGCATTCAGTCTGCTCTAAAAAAAAATGAAAGCGTGTTTTCATTTGCAGATCTTTGGGAAAGCGTAAACAAATGCATTAAGAACATGAAAAAATGGTGACAAGCAACGACAAATTGATGTGACGATTGCAGAGGGGGGAAAAAAGGTTGATGAGCCTCTTTGTGTGTAGGTTTGCCTTGCCAAGCAGAGAAGAGCAGGATCCAGAATCCGAGTCGAAGGAAGAGCCTCGTAGGTCAGTATACAGCTGTCATTGCTTAATGGCTACAGTATTGGATTGTACACTCCCATGCAGTACATTTTTGAAGGCAACGTGCTACTATAAGAACAATGAAAACACTGCAATCCAATCAACTGTCTGCACAAAGTGAAATGCTGCACAGTATTTGAATGTGAAATAGTAACGGCATTTTCTTGACGTGATTGCAAATTTGAATTACCGGTAGTACTTTTTTGGGGTGAAATATCTATTTGAATAATTTGTACAAAGCAGGCGTTTTTGGTGTTAATTAGTGCCATTTGAATTAATACTCAACCGCATCCTCTGAATCATCAGTTCAACAAGCATCAAAGAATTAATTAAATGACGAGCCTGTTAAAAAAAAAATGGTGTGAACAGAAAGTGATACACCAGAGGTTACGTGACATAAACAAGCTCACATTCCAAGCACAAAAGGCCTTATTTACATGTGTGAAAACACATCCAAATCTGCCAAATCCGCCAAATTACAGTTCATTTTGTTCTCTCTGGGAGTAGATGCAAATAGATGAATTTTAACACACGCAAATTGATTTCTCAAACGTGAGAAGAATTGAAACGGCTGACGCGTCTTCAAATAACACGTCTGAAAGCCAGATGCAAACAGTACAGTTGCATGACAGGGAGGTGCAGGCAAAATGAGAGAACTGATCTTTTCTGCGCATGGAAACATTTTTTTTCAAACGACAGAAACAAAAGTGTTCATAACATATTGTCAATTTGGCAATGCCATTTTGTAACTTTCCGAATGATCCAAAGGTTGACTCAGAGCCAGTTCAAGAAGGAGTCGTGAGGTAGCAAAAATGACAAAGCTCCTTTCCACTCTGCGTTCGCAAAGCGAGCGTATCGATTTCTCTCATGTTTTACACCAAACCATTCCTATTCCATCACTTCATGTTGGGCATGTGTCAAATGTTCCACGGTGAAAGGCATCAGTGCAAAACTCTTTAAAAAAAAAAAAATGGCGGACTGCACCACTTTTATACCTTTTGTCAACAGCGCATTCAATCTGTGAGTGTGAGTAAACGTACCATTTAGCCCTTGCCATTTGGAATCTTAGTAAATGAATTGCGTTCAACCTTGTACAGGTTCCACTGTGGAAAGTGGATGTCAATTTTCCATTTTGAGGAGTTTGTCACTGTAGGGCAGACAAGTGTAGATGCAGTATAGGATGAAAACGAAGTCCTGTCCGTCTGCAATCCAGTATAGAGCTTCCATTTTTTGTTGAGTTTCCGACTAAATTCTCCTGAGAACACTTTTCATTGAGCGCCATCTGTCCCAGCTGCACACATTGCAAACAACACAGTTTGAAAAATGAGTCTGGCCAAAAGTCTTTGTTTTGCGTGTTTGCGCTTGTGTGTGTTATTGAACGTGACTGCCTGCCTTAAAGCAGGATGTATGGCTGTTGTCCTACAGGCCTCTCGATACTAATTGCTGGGCGATCTCCCTCTGTGAATAAAAGAGCTTTGACATCTATCAGCTGGTCTCTTTCTACGCTTTTCCTCTTGTGTGTCCCTGAATCTTTCCCATGTGTTCTGTGGTCAATCTGCAGGTTACTATATTCCTCGCTGTACTGAGGAGGGCTACTTTAAACCGACACAGTGTCACGGCAGCACTGGACAGTGTTGGTGTGTGGACAAGTATGGTAACGAGATCGCCGGCTCCAGAAAGCAAGGCAACCCAAACTGCGGTAAGACGGGGACACGCACGCACACGCAAATACGCTTTAGAGATAGGCGCAGCTTTGGGTAACGTTGCCCTTCCGGTCTGTCTCTCACCGTAAGCAGTTTCTTACAGATTGACTGCTGTGTCTCTAACTTTGTGTTGTTTCTGATAAGCGGATTCATAAATGGTCTTGAACAAAGCCTCAACTTTCCGCTTTTATTCTCATACATCAGCAATTGTTTCGGCGAGCGATAATGTAAGCGATCCGCGGGTCACTCATGTCGGATTGTGTCTTCTTCTGATATTCTGCTCACGGGTGCAACTTTGATAAAACACCCATGCTCGGCAAGGAGAAGAATTTGTCATACTTGACAGCAAAGCACAACTGTCAACGTTTTCGGTCAGGTTAATGTGAATAAGAGTCCACATAACAAACAACCGACATGTATTGTCCTGAAGTATACAGTGAATGAAGAAAAATAATTGAACAACTTGGTATTGACGCATAAAGCAATTGTTTTGGCGGGGGTTTGTACCTCTAAAGATGAATAAGAAATGCTTTGTTATGCTTTGAAATCTCATATTTAAACAGTGATGTTTCTGTTCGGTGACCATTCATGTGTCTATATTTCACAGAAACGAATGTCAAATTTAAGGGGGAAGTCAACTCAAAATCAAACCGTTCTCAAACATTATGGGCGTTGCCAGCTCAATACGTTAAAGCCGAACCCCGCTCAACTGTCAGTTAAATACCACACATCTTAATTCTACCTCCATATCCGTAGATATTTGAGTTGTGAAAATATATCCACTTTAATTCCTAGGTGGCTTTTAGATATGCCATCGAGTCATTGCGACAATTTCAACAGTCAATCAAAAATGAGTGCGCTTTCACGTTTGCATTTAATTCATTTCTAGATTTCAAATATAAGCAATACACAGCTGGCTACAGCAGCACAGCCAAGCCTTAGCAAGGGTGTACTGTATATACAGTATACATTCCATAATCTGTATTTAATTTAATGTATGCTTGTGGCAAGAAAGCCAATTGTGGTAAATCTGTCAACCAAACGCACGGGTATTCTCGCCTATTACCTTTTTCTGTGGCAGTCCTCATCTTCCTTGCCAATCACGCCATTTTTGTGGTTCATTAAAAAATAATGCAATACAGTATGCTGGATGTTGAGCCTCAAAACCTGATAAAGGGATGCAGTTTTGTTGTAGCACCCCGGTAGATGTGCGGTGTGCATCGCTTGGTGTGCGGTGAAGATTTTTTGCAAATTGGCCCATTTCAGTCACTTTTGGCCGCATGGGTTATTGTGCAAGGGGCATATCATTTGAACATTCTTAACTATTATTCTAGTTGCAAAATAAGTTAACAACTTGATTTCCTTCTCCGAGAGATTAATAAAACAAAATTATGCTCTCCCTTAATTATGGTCATTTGATTCATTGGTTCATTGGGTATAAAGTTATGCGTCACATATATTTTGTCCTGGTTTTGCAAGTGATGTTTTGTTCATTTTTGATTTAGCTTTCATGGTATTTGATGATAGAACAAGGTGTCTGATGGCACCAATCTCCAAATACAGTGTAGGAAAGCCCCCGAATGAAAGCATCTCACATGTTCATTGAACTGAGGAACACTGCATTGTGACACGCATTTAACATTTATTCCAGTTTTAAATCACTGCTCTGTATTACAGTAAATGAAAAGTAGGTAGGTGGAACAGCACCATCTAATGGGGCACTGCCAATACATATGAGAGGCATTTAGTGTGTGCCGAATTTGTTTCAGATGAGGAACAGGAGGCTTCGGGAGATTTCGGCAGCGGCGGTGCGGTCATCCTCCTCGACGACCAAGAGGAAGAAGCCTCACAGGGTCGGCAGAAGAAGAGACGGGGTCGGATCCACCCCCGGCAAATCACTGAAGATGACGACGATGAAGAAGACGACAAAGATGACGAGATGGGCTACGTGTGGTAGCTCCACCCGCCCCCTTCGGTTCTGACACTGTCGTCGGCCATACCGGGAAAAGTCCAGCACAGATTTGAAGCCATTCCAGCATCTCCTCCAGTGGCCGTGACAGCAAGTCCATCTTTTCGCTGAACTCGCCCCTGTAAACTCCATCCACGTCTTTGTCCTCATCCGTATCTCTCTGGCCACATTTTCTCCTCTCCAAAATGTTTCTCTCAACACAGAAAGGAAACGGAAAGCCTCCTTCTTTTCGGCTCCTACCTGCCAGTGCGCAGTTAATATTCAAACATGGACTCACATTTCTCTTCGTCTCGATGGCCTTGCTCTTTTCTTGTCTGTTTGGCCCAAATACAAAAGCCAGTGTCTTGGATGTAAATATGGACAGAACAGTCCCCAGTGTAGATTCTAACATTCTTCTTCCATTCTGTCCGTATTCAATGATGTTCCTGCAAATACACGCTCCCTCTTTCTCTTTGCCATTTCACGGAAGATTGTAAATTATTTAACTGTTGATCTTGAATGTCCCAGAAAGACCAGGTAGCAATGCGATTTAATGATGTGTCGTTGTTGTTGTTGCTGCATGTTTCTCATCGTGTTCCTGTAAAAGAGAGATTTACCTGGCTTGGCTCAAAACAGAATGTGATGCCTATTTGGCTGCTACAATACTATGTCGCTATGTTGATGCTGTCTAGTGTCTTTTTTTTTTGTTGTTGGTTCTTCTCCCAATCTCAGGAGGTAGGAAGTTGCAATGCAGGGCGATAGCAGTGGACGCAGAGTGTCATAACAGCTATTTGTTATTTCGCCAGTACGTGAGCTTGGGTTGCTGAGACTGTGCACGGACACTCAGGAAAGTGCTGCCCCTGAGCTGGGAGGACTTAAGAAGTTGGGGGGAACAGAGAAGAGGCTGTATTCTGCCTCCCCACCCCATGTCAACCAAGTGAACTTTTCTTTGTTAGTTTGACAATTTAAGTAAAGTTGCACTTTGGGTGTCTTTTGAACCTTACTGGTCTGGCTGTGTGTTCATGAATATCATTTGTCTTGTCACAAAATTTTGAACATGTTCAAAATTTCCTGCCGATTAAGAAAAAGCCATTTATGAGCGTTAGAACTGTTGCCACACGTCCGACAAACATCTTTGTGATTGTTTTTGACCTTGAATGAACCCTGACAAAAAAAATCAACATTCGGGCCATGTGCAAACCCTTGCTGCTCAGAGAGATCCGGGCAAAAAGCGTGGTGAGGTGACCTCTGCCTTGAGTAGACAAAAGACAGAACAACATTTTGAGAATCCATCGTTGCCTTGAAATAGAAGTTGAATTTGTTCCGTGACTTTTCAAGCATTACCAAAAACAGCAGCAAAAATGCTTAGGTGTATTTTAAGAAAAATAGCACTCTACAATATTACACTTCATAAAAACATGCAATAATGTCATAATTCAATAGAATGTAAAGAATTCAAGGGGTCATATCATGCTAAATCAACTTAAAATGCTAATTCGTCACCACAAACAGCCAAATATGCTGTTTTCCCAGCATTCATGCGCCTCTGAGCGTTCCCGTTCATTCCTCCACTCTAAGCATCAGCGCTGCCATATCTGAGAAAACAACTGGGCCCTCACTTTTGTACGTCACAAAGTGACCAGCCACCCCGGTGCGGACTAAACACACCCGATTTTCTCACAGCAGCCACCAGTGAACCACTTTTATTTTTGTAGCACAGTTCAGCTCCTTTCACATTCTGGTTCCCATTCACTTGAATAGGAGGTCTCCACCCACCAGAGCGGAACATCGCCGTTTGCCCGGCCCGACGGCTGTGGCTCCCGCTTCTGGGATGGCAGCTGTGGGCAGACGCCGAGACGCCACAGAGTGAAGACGGTGAGCCATTGACTCTGAGGGGCAACCAAATGAATGACAATGATCTTATAGTGTTCTGTGGTGTGATGCTGTTTTGGAATTATGGAAAAGCGGCGCTGCCTAGTAAAAACAACTTTTCAATACTTTTTCTTAGGTGGTGTGCGCAGCAACCAGCTTTAGGATGACGTCATGAAATGGGTACCGTAGCCTTACGAGGAGGAACAGGGTTTGAGTGAACCAGGCGTCTTACTTCCAGGTTTGAAAATTATACAGAAAAAACAAATCTAATAAATACTCATATAGATGCTTATATTATTAACTGTGGAAAGCTTAAAAAAGTGCCTTTCAATGTTTTATGTTACACTTTTTTGCTTCAGTTCAATCAACATTGTGCTGCTGCTCCTGTTGTGCCGACCTTGGCCACAATATAATACATAGAGAGAGATCTGGAGACACGTAGATGCTGTTCCTTAGTCCGTATATCTATGGCAATTCACATTATGCGTTAACATTAGCATTAACCTAGTAGACTGAAAGGCTAAGCTACTGTATGTGGACATTTTAAATACACAAAGTGTAAATCTCTTTGTTTTAACTTCATTTGGGAGTGGCAATAAAAAGCTTAAGATAAGATAAGAAAACCTTTATTAGCTTAAGCCTCTTTTTGAGGTATTGTTCTAATTGGATCCTGCCAAAGTGCTGCTTCTTGTGAAGTGATGCTCGATAATACCGCAAAAATTGGTCTCTTATTTCGAAAAACTTGTAAGTCGAAATATTCGTGTCTCAAGGCGCCTCTGTAATGAGAGATACAATTTCATCGAAAAATTTCATGCAAGGAGAGAGCTCCAATACTACCTGATGACTGCTTTCAAAGAAGTGTCTGTTTTTCTCCTTGGGCAAGGTCATTTTATAAGCATATGAAAAGGCAGTTATCTTCTGCCTCATGCAACTGCCACCCCAAGCCACAGATATGTGGCTTTGTTTTACAGCAAAGAGATAATACAATATAAGGGAGAGAGACAGAGGCCAGGTCTGCTTTTTTAATCTTCCGACTAAAACAAAAAATTATACGAGGCTAAAATTAACATCAAATATGTTTTATAAGGAAAATAATTGCAAAGCCTAAAGAGTACAGATGCCTGTGATGTGGATAGTTAAATGGGACCGCTGATCCCATGGGTTTGAAAAATCCCACTCCACAAGCGTATGCCAAAAGAAAATGTGTTGTTTCTACCAGCTTTTCTAATATACCATCTAAACATGGCTATGGGATAGGTTTGTTCTTCCCACCAACGTGCAATTTGAGCTACAAAAGAGATGTGTTCATCACACACCAGGCACTCACATTCAGCTATTATGTGCTCATTATGTCCCTCTGCACTCCCACTCACTTCAATCAGTTAGTTATCCTCAGGGCACTCTTCCCCTGTTTCACCCGCTTTATTTGTTACTTTTAATTTTTCCAAAAAGGCTCCTTAGTGGAGACCTGCAATTGTCTGGAAGCGTCACATACATATCTATGGTAATAAATATTTTGTGTAAAGTGTATTGTTACACAACACAAAAAGGCTATAGTGAGACAAGTAACTTTTATTACATCGTTGTAAAGCTTTGCCGCAAGGTTCGCTAAACTATATCCACCAATGGGTTGCATGCAAAAAAAAAAATGTAAATCACAGATGTCCTCTTCATATTTTTCACATTTAGTTTGTGTGTGTGTGTGTGTGTGTGTGTGTGTGTGTGTGTGTGTGTGTGTGTGTGTGTGTGTGTGTGTGTGTGTTTACACATACTAAAACCAGTCCAATGTAATTCTAGATTTGCTGAGCAAATTGTCCATCCATGCATTTTCAAGTTCATCGCTTGATTATTAACTGGCTCTGTTTTAAATAATTCAAATCCCACTGTGTTTGAGGTTTAAGCGCTAACTTTGTATTGCTGCTGTTAGCCACCCTGCAGGTCATGTTTATTGTATTTTTTATCTACTGTACTTTGCTCTCAACTACTGCTTGCTGCGTCTGAAAATGATGTGAAGGAGGATTGCAGTCTGATCACTATGGGCCAATTCTATTCATATTCCTTTGTTGTCATGCCAGAGAGTATCGCACAGACTAATGACTGGAGATATCTCTCAAGCAGCTTTGCGCCTCGCCGGCAAAATGTCAGGATGCCTTTTACTGGCAGTCGTCATCTTGTCTTTTTGTTGTTGTTATGCTGCTTAGATGTGACATCCGTCAGTACTTTATGTAGGACATCTTTATGACGCACTTTAATAATGTCAATCCAGAGTTCACTGCACTACAATAATCACAAAACAACGCTTTGAGTTTGGTCAGGAAATAGGAATTTGATGTTTTAAAAAAATGCTAGATTCAAACTCATTTGTATGATTCACTGGCTTGATTGCGTGTGCGTGAAGTGCTTGTCCTCATTTGGGCCGTGGGTAACTGGAGCTCAATTCATCTGGCATTGGACGCTCGGCGGGAGTCAGCATGGGCTGAATCACAGGACACATACAGACAAACTACTCAGACTTATGGGCAAATTAGAGTCTTTAATTAACCTAACATGCATGTTTTTTTCATGATAGGAGGATTCCAACACAAGCACAGGGACAACATGCACACTCCACTCGGGAAGGTGAGAGCCGAGATTTAGATTTCCACCGTGCTGCCCACAAAGAAAAATCATTTGCATGTTTTTGAATCGGTTTTCAATCTTGAATTTGTCAGACAGTGATAACCCCCATCTCTGCCCCCCCCAACCCCAACCACTTATTATTTTATACCCGTTTGACGAGATGGTGTTAAAAGACTACTTTTGTTTGAATGAATAAATGACCAACGGTGGAACACCATATGTAATCAGACAATATAACAATACTCACAGGCATATATTCTTGCGAGAGATGACTAATATCACAGTACCTTACCGAGTCATTTGGGAAACTCTTCTTTGGGTGTCTCTCAATGAATGTTTTACATTGCACCCAAGTGGCCAAGGTGTGCACACTGAAAGGAGGAGCACAATATCTGTTGAGCTGAAGCCAAAAAGTTGGATACAGTGTACATTCATTCATCTTCCGAACCGCTTTATCCTCACTAGGGTCGCGGGGTGGTGCTGGAGCCTATCCCAGCTGTCTTCGGGCAGTAGGCGGGGGACACCCCGAACCAGTTGCCAGCCAATCGCAGGGATACAGTGTTATTTTAAAACTTAAAGGGGCAGCATGCATTTTTTATTTTATTTTTCAATGTTCATTCATTGTAAAAATCCACTATTAAGTATTATCACAAGACTGTCCGTTTTTTTTTTTAATATATATAATCGTAGGTCTCATAATAGCTCATGATATTACATGGGTTGTGCTTCACTTTAAAGGAGTTTGATATCTTTCTGCTACTGATACCCAAAGGAGACATAGCACAAGATCACAAATTTGCTGGATGAATTACTACAGCTTGCATGCAATGCACTTACTTCATCATTTGAGGGATTTCCGGTACTAGAAGTCGTTTGTGATGACATTTTGCTTGCACTCCTGCTGACATTGGTGGTAAACCTTTGAAGTGTGGTCTCTCTGAAGCACCATAGCACATTAAACTGAGGTTGTTGCATTCTATTAGTTTTTGTTTTTTTGGGTTGTTTATTGGCACCCCTGTGGTCCAGTGGTTAGTGCGTCGAACTCACTGTGCAGAGGTCGTAGATTCACTGCCATCTCCGGCCTCCCTGTGTGGAGTTTGTATGTTCTCCCCGTGCCTATGTGGGTTTTCTCGGGGTACTGCGGTGTGCCCTGCGATTGGCTGGCAAACAGTAAAGGGCGTCCCCCGCCTACTGCCAGATGACAGCTAGAATAGGCTCCAGCACCCCCCGCGACCCTTGTGAAGATAAGCGGATCGGAAAATGGATGGATGGTTTATTGGGCAGGGGGGAAGGCAGGAGACTGGAACGGATTATTGGAATTTCCATTTAATTGAGTGGGGAGAGGTGATTTAGGATATGAGTTTTTTGCAAGGAGACTGAAGTAATCACACACACACACACACACACACACACACACACACACACACACACACACACACACACACACACACACACTTGAAGGCACCACTGTCACTGAATTTACAGTATGGCTTGGCCATGAGAGAAAATGGCCACTTTCCCCATCTCTGCTTGCAGTTACTTCCACTTAAAGTCCATGCTGGTTGCATAATCAAAGACCGACTGTGACCTACGATCACTTGGGAAAAGCAATTAGCCACCTGGCAAAATTCAAAGCAGTACACCGTTGCCCCGCGGATGAAACTGAAGGTTCACCACTCTGAAATTTCCCAGAGTAATTGGCATATAAATTGTAATGAGTAGGGATGATCCCTCGCTAATCTGCCACATCCCACCACTTCTACTCACGGGCCCTTTCATGCTCAACCAGCTCGGAGCATGTGAACCCTGTCGTGCTGGTACTGTGCAGGATCATTTGCATCCAAGTGCTGACCGACCCCTCCCACAGTTGGAAAGTGCTCACACTGTTTTCATTTAACGCTCTGCCAACCAGGCAGTTCCCCTTGACAGCATCAAATTGTGGATGGGCCCCTCAGTAAATGAATTGAATGAGAAATTACTCATGGGCAGTTGCAGTGATGATAAATTCAATTGAACATTTCAAATGAGGCAACCAAATTAAAAGGAATTTCACACCTATAATTGTGCTTTCCATTAGTCTTAGCTATTTGTTGCAAATGCATTTGTTTCCATCAACTTCATCTTTCGTGCCGGGATCACTAATTCTATTGTAATTGTTCATAAAAGTTATTCATGCAACGCAAATATGACTTTCTAAAAACAGAGTGACACCAGTGCCCTCTGGTGGAACTTGTCATTGTTTCATTGCCACTTGCCATTTAAGCTTATAGCATGTTGACGCAAAGAGCATTAAAGTGATGCAACAAAAATTGTATTTCAAAAAAAAAAAACAACAAAAACATAAAATAGTTACAAAATCTAGCAACAAAGTAGTCGACTGGTTTGGTTGTCCATCTCACAGAGCAGAGGTGCAGGGTTTGATTCCGGCTCCAGCCTTCCTGTGTGGACATTGCATGTTCTACCAGGGCTCGCGTCGCATGGGTTTTCTCCGAGTTCTCTGGTTTCCTCCCACTTTCCAAAAACATGCATGGCAGGCAAAAGGAACACTCTAAATTGTCCCTAGGTGTGACTGTGAGCGCGAATGGTTGTTTGTCTTTGTGTGCCTCGCGATTTGGCTGGCAACCAGCTCAGGGTGTCCCCCACCTACTGCCCGAAGACAGCCGGCATAGGCTCCAGCATGCTCCAGCATGTGAGGATAAAGCGGATCAGAAAATGGATGGATGCATGGATGGATGGATGGACAGGGCCAAGTACTGAATCTCCTCAGTAATAATTGAAATCATCAAATATGCAGAAAATAAATCAGTGAATTTACTTTTGGTCTTTCTTCCCACATCCCACAGAAGAAAATTAACAAACTAGATTTGGGTTAAGAAGTAACACGAATGTTAAACTACAATTAAAAAAGATTAGAATTATCATATTTCATGTTAAAGTTTCATTTTATGAAGCAGGGATAGGCAATAAATGTCAGTTTTCCACTGTATTTTAATACATATTACAAATACAGATTACAGTCATCAACTTTTAACGTTTTATTTAATATCACAGTATAGTATCCTTTTATTGGTGGGGGGGTACCTATTTACAGTTGCATCAAAATAGTGATTAATGAAGTGAAAGCATAAAGCATCATTTTGCAGAAAGAAAGGCAAACATCAACCTCACCTTAGAACTATCATGAACTTCCATATAACATTTGACTTTTTCACATTAAAAAAAAAAAAACTAAGTTTGGAAGAGAAGACCTCTTTGTCATTATTTTGTATAAAAACCTTTGGAATTTGGCTGTTGGCATAAGGCCTACATGCTGTTCGTTGTTGTTTCTGATTTAAGTAAAATGATAAGTCTGTTAGAACAACTGACAAGATCAAAGTTGGCGAAAAGCTCCTTTCACCAGCGGTTACTCAGAGCAGCGACTTCCATGTCTGCAATGCGTGGCAGTCGACCGCTAGCACCACCTTCCAGGTATCCAGACTTGACGCTGGATGTGTCTGAAGGTCTCCTCTTGCTCTTGTTTAGCTCTGGAAAAGAAGATTTCGTTTTGTTTCGATGACGGATCACCACTGTAGATGAAGAACTCAACTATGATATTACCTGAGATGGCCAACAGCATCTTGCGTCTGGCTCCAAATGTGGATACGCCCACTTCCTTCAGATCATCATCAGACAGTGTGAGGAAAGTCTGGTAGTCAATCTAAATAAACACCGAGGTTATTATAGTACATGAAAACAAGGAAAATAAACGGAAACTGCATTTTATGTGTATAAAACTAGCTAAAACTAACTTAAATTACAGCTCAAATGTCTTTTGTTTTTGTCTTGAGTTTGCAGGGTTTATTTTAATTCTATTTAGTTCAGTATTGCTGTGTGTTCTTCCAGATGAAGGAAGGTCAACCAATTGTTTGAGAATTGAAGTTTACAGAGGGAGACATTTACAACTGTCCGTTACTAGCCACGGAAAGTCCGTCAGCCCATCTCTGATGGACTCATGTTTTTGCTGGTGGACTGACGCCTGATGGTTACTTTGAAACATTGATGGAATAACTGATATAAAAGGAGCATACTGAAAAACCAAGGCTCTTTTTGTTTTTGTTTTTTGTTTTTTTGTACCTCTTGTTGCTCCAACACATCAATGTACTTCATCAACCCCAGCTGGCTGAGGAGCTCCGGTAGATCATCCATTATCTGGGAGGAAGGGCTACGCTGACTGCAGGTGGATGCCCTCCTTGATGGGCACAAGTCATCAAAATAGTTGCAGCCCGGGAAGCCCTCAGCTGTAGGCGTCGAGGGGTTAAAAGCTAAGCCTTAATATCTGACTTTGTCATACTAGTACGAAGAAAAGGACTGACTGGGACTCACTGGGTTTGTCATTTCTGTTTCTGTTGGATGCGAACGTGGGGAGGTGGGCGGAGGATGAGTAGGAGGCTGTTGGTGGGGAGGATGGAGAAGAAGCAGACGAGGAGGAAGATGAGGAGGCGGGCTGCGATCCGCGTCTGTCCCTCCAGTTGTCCGAATTGCTCCCATGAGACGCTGCCCCGCTTTGGTTGGCCCATGACTGCAATGGCGCAATGATTTAATTTCATTTTCAAAAGTAACTTTCACTTCACTTCACTCTGAGTTGAAATTATGTGACCTTTTTCTCCTGTAAAATGTGCCTTGGTAGGGAAACACTATAGAAATAATCCGTCACTATTCACATAAATGAACAGAATTTTACATTTGCCCTGTTGTTTATTTTGAAGGTCACTTGGCATAAAAAAGGAAAAAAAATGCTACTAAAACAACCAACTCTTAACCACCGTGTATTTTTATGTACCTTTACTAGCAGCACGAACACCATAAGAACAACAACCGTAACGATGCTTTAATATGGTCACTATGCTTTAATATGGTCACTATGATAACATACAGCAGACACCAGAAAACAAAGTGCATGAATGATGGGAGCAACACAAAAACTGGGGTATTTTGTAGATGTAAAATAAACCATAAACATGTGGCCACATTTCAAATAACGATATTAGCAATGTATTCCTGAAATGCACTAACAATGGGCACCACAGAACAAATGCAAAATGCATGAAAATACATAACTCATGATAACGCAAACTCAGGAGCCGCTTGCTGCAAATTGTGCAGAGTTGGCTTTGAACGTGGTCTGGTTTGGATTTTTTTTTTTTTTGGTTTAGTTTTTTTTTTTTACTCATTGAACAGAACGAATCTGGTCACTTTTCAAAATAAAATAGCCTCATAAATAAACAACTGCCTGGCCGCTGCATCCCAGTGGTTGGGAACTACTGTTTTTAAGCAAATCAATAAAGAAGTAAATACCTATGAAACATTTTAAAAGTTAAATGCAACCAAGCTGTACTCAACAAATGCACTGTCCAAAGTTGAATCCACTGTAACAGAGTCTGCACATTCAATTCAGTAATTCTTCTATCTACCACTAGTGGGATCCCGCTGACAGCTAGTGGTGGGATTTCTGAACAACAAACTAACGACTGCTGGCTCTGTACGAAATATAAAATACATACTAGTGCCATCGACTGAGGCACTATACGTGCCGCCGCCACTGCGTTACAATAAAAGGCAGCAGAGCGTTCATCAAACTCCAGCGAGTCAGATAATCTCTCCTCCATTTGAGGGTTTTTTTTTTAAATGAGATGGAGAGTTCAAGTAAGCAGGATGATGTGACTGCTCGTGCTGACCAAAGAGATGCAATCAGGGCGTGAATAATTGAGTATTCAAATTCTCTTTGTTCACCACTCAGCGAGATAGCAAACAGATCGAGAGACACGTCAACATAATATTTCAAGGGATCTTTAAAAACACTACTTAGCACCATTTGTTGAAAAACCCGTGAAAGTTGCCTCTTTTGATCTGGCTCATTGCAGATTTCTACCTGGCCGCTGCTTGTGCTCAAGTAGGGTTTGTAGCTTCGACGGCTGATGTTCCGCAGCTCCTTTACAGCCTCCGCTGGCATGGACTTGGAAAAACCAAGACCGCTCCAAGTGTCTGTGGGTGTCCGCACTTCAGTCACCACTGGCTTTCTCTGCATCGCTGGAAGAAGACAACACAGAGATAACTCCAAAGCACTCTTGCGTGAGTAAAAGTACAAATAACTTGCAATGTCTTTGGTAGTTGTAAAAACCGCTTGGTTGAACTGGTGGTATACAGGATCACTGCCAATGTGTTTAACTATGCTGCACATTGGCAATTATTCTTTAAGAATTGAAGACAATTCCAGCACGCCCGCGAACCTTGTCAGGACAATCGACTCGGATAATGGATGGATAGATGAGTTGTTTGTTTTGAAATCGTACCACTGGTCAACAGCAAATTTTAATCAGCGATGGCTTGATGTGTCCTTCAAATTTGATGCTGATTAGAAAATATTAACTTTTTTTCTACGACGTCAAGTTTTTTGAGCTATTTTAATTTTTCTTTTGAAGCATGTCCAATAAAAGATTGCGTAATACAGATTTTACCATACATTGTCATTTATAGCTATGATGTTTCATGAAAAAAAAAAAAAAAAACCTTCCGCTCATGAATGAATATATGACTATATTATGGTACTTATTATTATTATTATTATTAAAATGATTCCATTCCCATTGATTCAGTGGGATTATGATTTGATTTACCGGTAATATGATACACGTTTATTAATATGCAACAACAGATCTTCAAACCCAAACTATCCAAGTTAATTCCATACAAAGAAACAACAAATTGTCAGCAACATCAAATCGATTTATGTCTGGTGTTCATCGCTCATAAAAGATAGTTTGATACGTATCTTGATACATGTGGTGTGATACGATTCAAAGATGTAACAATTTTAAAATGTGACGATTTGAACCGGTTCATCAAATCAAAACCAATTTTCCGATTCAAATCTTTTTTTTTTAATCTACCCATGTTATTTAGGTACATTTTTTTAATGTAAATGAAATGTACAATACGTTTTTATGAAATAATTTAAGTATGGTTCATTTAAATTTTCTATGTTTAGGAGCCTGATAATGTTCAAATTGTCCAACTGTGTTAGAGTGACTTAAAACAATGAACTATACTTTTTAGGAATAAAATCTCAGCATCATTTTTGATCAACACATGGGTCTTTTTGTATTATTTTTGAGGTGGTACTTGGTGCAAAATATTTGAGGGCCACTGGTGTGGGCTGTTACGTGAGTATATGACATTTGCTGTAATGTACTTGAGAATAGGAAGTAATTGGTATTCAATGTCCTTAAACACTGGAAGAAAAAGTATTTTTAACGTGTGAGCATTTGGAATCTCGATTATGTTTTTACTTACTTTAAATGCTTGACATAATTAACTGTGGTGTACAGTGGTTAAAGAGATGTGTTGTTGGCGAATGAGTATTTACTTTTCTGAGGACTTTTTACTCCCCACCATTGAATATAGATATGTGTGCTCTCTATCCTTACATTTTTATCATCAACTAATTTAGCATTTTCTGTCACGTTGTTTTGTTTCGCTCATGCATGACCTGTTGTCAGCCCAGTCGGGATTATCCTGTCAGAATTTAGCTAACGGCAAAACTGTGTTTCGGGATTTTGTTTTTCTTCTCAGTATGAGCTCTATGCAAATTAATAAAAGAGGGAAAATATTTTGTGGGTAGGGAAGATGTCTATGTGACAAGTTTTCAAAACCTGTATTGTACATTGCTGACAGTAAAAATGCATTTTTTTACTTTTATACTTAACAGAAGTACAATTCAGTCTTTTTTTTTTTTACGTTCCCCTATTTATATGGGAGTTGATAGGAGTCAAATCAATGCTTTTTTTTTTTTTCTGGGATCTGAACTTCTATGCGGTATCCAGTGTGAGTATTTTTGCCACTTTTCTATCTTACGCACAGTGTGGTGCTGTAATTCTGACTTGGTCAATATGAAGTTGTTGGAAGACAAATCAATAAAAAATAAAATAGCATTTGATAGACAGCTCAAAAAAGCTGTGGGAGACTAGTCATGGCAAGAACAAATCAATGCAGTCTGTCCATCACTGCATTTGTTCCCCCTCTACTTCCAAAATTCACAGAATGGACAAAGTCAGTTCAGGTGTTAAATAATTCATCTGGAAGAATACTTCTGGTTGCCAGTGTGCAGCATATTTAATCAAGCTCAAATTGGTGAAATTGAGACACACAAATGAAAAACAAGCAACACCGCAGCACGAAACACAGAGATAGAAACCGAGTCTGTCAAACCTGCTTAAGCACACACCACTGCCCAGAGGGTGTGCATCCATGGAGTGGAATATGTGTGTTTAAATGACTAGAAGGCAGATGGCCCATTCAAACAGCTAATTCATAATACCATAATAAAACAACACTGAGGCAATTTTGGCCGATTTCACTGCTAATCTTCCCTGTATCTATCTTTCTGTATGATGGATGAAGAAGCATTGCGTGTGTGTGTGTGTGTGTGTGTGTGTGTTTGTGTGTGTGTGTGTGTGTGTGTGTGTGTGTGTGTGTGTGTGTGTGTGTGTGTGTGTGTGTGTGTGTGTGTGTGCGTGTGCGTGTGTGTGCCTGTGGATTTGATTATAATGTGTGGGATTCTTTGCGCAACGGGCTCGCATCCTTTTAAAAAAGTACAAAAGTATTGGGACACTGGGCCACTACACATCCAGGATGTCAACATGGAAACTAGTAATAAGTAGCTTTCTCCATTTTTTTTTTCAGCTTCAGGCAGACTTGAATTGATTTGTTGGACACGAATGACTCACTAAACATGTCTGCCTGATTGGTTAATTCATTGATGAAGTGATTTGACTTTGCAGTGCAGTACACGGTGGACACAGATCAATGAATATAAGATCAGCTTTGCTCTAAACTCTTTGCTTAGCATCAGAAGACACAGTTTAAGACCTGAAAAGGAATTAAACATTTAGAGGCACTAACCTCTGGTCGCCAGCAATTTCTTCTTCTCATAGTCATAAACCTACAGAGCACAAACGGGATATAAAGTAGGTAAATAATGCATGGAGTTGAAAATCGATTCCATCCCTCTGAATGCAGCCATGTTAAACCCCATTTACGTCATATATACCAATACTTACACCACCACCTACAAGCACCATAGTGGAAAGCCTGTTTATATTTTTGCAAATTTTGGAGTGTGAGGTGTTACATAGAAGTTCTCAAAAAAGGCCAGAAATCAACCAGAAAGCGCCACATGCAGGTACAAACATAAAAATTGTGAACCATGTCTTCCTTGTATGCTTCTTTTAAATGGTCCTTGACATGAGTTTGAAGCAATGTATGCACCCAAGCGTTAATTTGCACAGCTGTCAAGTACATTAGAGCAGTGAAAAGAAAGTGCTGTGTGTTCTTTTACACCTCCGATTCCGAGACATCTGCGCAAACATCCCGGGACAGCATCACGTCTCTCCTAAGGCTATTCCTCCGCTCCATCCTCCCTCGCTCCATTTCTGCATTCAGCATCCTTGTGCAATCAGGAGATAACACACATGCACAAGGATTAACTTGGGTGGTTGTGTAGAAGCAAACAAAGCAGCCCTATTCACACAACGCAACAACATCAAGTACAGCAGACATGTCAAGGGCAGCATTTAGACTCAGGATAACCATGGAATGTACACACAGCTAAGCTATATTCAGTTTTTTTTAAAAGGCAACTAGTTGAGGAGAGATACTATTCCTGGGTTTTCTGCGGCTTCTCTGGCTTATTTCCATACTCAAAAAACAGAGGTTCCTTACAGTGGATATAGAAAGTCTACACACCCCTGTTCAAATGCCAGGTTTTTGTGATCTAAAAATGAGACCAAGATAAATCATTGTTGACTGTTCCAATCGTTTATGTGGCCTACAATCTGTATAATACAATGGATTTTTTTTTGTGCCTATATGTTTTCGAAAAACGAAGTTAAAAAACATCTGAAATCATGCAGTTGCACAAGCGGGCGCACTTTCATAAATGGGATGTTGCTGTCTTCAGAATTAACTATCACAGTCAATCTCATTTTAAATGTGATTCTGCACACAATTGCCACCATTCAAAGTTCCTCTGTTTGCCCACAAAGTACATCTCAGCGGTTCTAATAGGCTTTCACCGACTTTTTTTTTTTTTTTTTTGCTTTTTGCTTTTTTTCAGAAGAATAACGGTTTTGTGCTCACACTGACTGCTATTTCAGAGTGCTCATTATTCCTCACCTGTAACCCTAATGAGAACAAGTGGTGTAGAAAATTGATGGATGAATGACTAAATGAAATAACTGAGCAAATGAGGTCAACAGGCTAACTATTATAAAGGTGCAAACCCAGGACATTAAATTTTTGGCAACAGTCTGCCATCTCAGTAGTCATGATTGTCTTGACATTCACCTGCAGGTAAACGCCTGCCCTGTAGAGTGGCGTCGGGCTTGGTTGAAAACTTTGCTCATCTCTGGACCCTGTAGACTCCCCCTCCGACCCATCATTGTCACCCTAGGGCCAGTGGAGATGTTGATTGCATCCTCTAATGATGTCATCATCACCATGTCCTTCGAGCTCTCATCATCCGATTGGCCAGACTGGTCATCATTTTCGAGGATCTAAACAGAAAGGCCATCTTGAAAACAGAAAATGACCCTTCGAATTTGTTTGTTCTTTTCTTCCAGCGGTGAAAGTTATTAAACACCTTCTCCAGTGGACGACTGTCTGTTCCCTTCAGTCCTGCCCGCACTTCGTCAGTGGGAGAGGGTAGCCCGGGTGGAGGTGAGGGGCGAGCCTTTGTACCACTTTGAACCTCTGTAATAGGTGCAGGGATGGGGCCTGTTTAAGATAGGGAAGTTTTTTGAAAATGGCATTTGATTGGGATGTCAGTCTGTCCAAAAATGATGAGCCATAGTATTATGACTACTTAAGCAATATAATGAGATCCAAAACCAGATAGGCAAATGTAATGTTCAATTTTGAGTGATACAGTACTGCCAGAGATGTATTAATTTAACAATCGCTTATAATCATTCTTGTAGTTTCAGTGCAACCGTGTGGGAACTATACTTGTCACCTTGTATCTTTTTTAACTCCTATAAAATTTCTATCAGCACTAGATTTTAGTTGAGTGTAAATATTCATGAATCCAATTCAATACAATACATCTTTATTTATATCGCGCTTTCACAACAGCTGCAGCTGGAACAAAGCACTTTACTGAACATTCAACATAAAATGCTAACTGTCACCTATTATAAAATTCTAATGAGCAGACAATAAACTGCATACAAACAAATGATGGGTGAGAAAATCCAAGAATTTACAAAACTTAAAAAAGTATTCGAACACTTACATCGTGCGTGAGCTCACCATGTTCCGAAAGACGCAGCTGCTGTAGTAACATGTTGAGCCAATAGCTGGTCAACTCATTCCCAGCCAGAATGGGATCAGGGGCCACATTGGTTACCTTGGTGGAGTCATAAGAATCCAAGCCCAGCAACAGCCGACGGGCCTCATAAAGACACTGGATGTTCCTTTCGAGACCTTTCACCACCACCGACTGTAATAGATATATACAGGCAGTAATATTTAAGAAAAAAAGCACAATCTATGTAAATAAGGGGAATGAAAGTAAAGCAAAATACAAATCGGTATGACTGAGAGATAACGCTAGGGAAGGATGCACAATTGAACAGTGTAAATAATATACCTTGTTGGTCTGCTTTACTTTGGGCTTGACACTTATGAAGACTCCAAGGTTTTGCATCATCTGAGCCAGCGCACAGGGATCTGCCTCCACATCTTCCCGCATGTCAAACATCAAGCACACAGGCAGACAGTCCTATGTGTACACAGACAAAAAAAAAATAAAAATACACAGACTCAAATACTTTTTGTTAAAAAACATGACACTTCACCAGATACCGCCACCTGCAGCTGTTTCTTCGAGACACTGACACCACTCTTCTGAGTTTATTATTGTGGTTGTAGTCTGCCCACCTATAGTGTCACACTAATGACTCAATGCCAAATGGCTAACTGCTTATGTCGGTATGGTATCTCACCACTATCTGCTGTTTTAGTGTGAACAATTCTCACTCTGTGCTTCTTCCTCAAGCTTTTGTGTAGACTTCTGTCAACCTTTGTCACATGCAGCAAACGCAAAAACATGGAGGAGAGAATACATGTATTTTCCAATCTTCTTATCCTCACAAGGGTTGCGGGGATGCTGGAGCCTGTCCCAGCTGTCTTCGGGGCAGTAGCCGGGATACACCCTGAACTGGTTATCAGACAATCGAAAGGCATACATAGATAAACAACCATTCGCACTCACAATCACGCCCAGGGACGATTTAGAGTGTTCCAGTAACCTGCCAAGCATGTTTTTGGAATGCAGGAGGAAACCGGAGTACCCGAACATGCAAACTCCAAACAGGAAGGCCGGAGCCAGAATCAAACTTTACACCTCGAAGCTGTGAGAGGCAGACGTGCTAACCAGTTGCCCTCCGTGCCGCCCTGCAGAATATATAATACACTTTAAATTCCTCCGAAGCATTTGTGCAGCTCTTGTTTATTCTCCATGCTCAGTTGAACCCTTCACCATTTTGCCAAGGAATTTCAAAGACTGTTTGTTTTGTGCTCCCATGTTTGTGTATCGCAGTGTGAATGCAGTGTGCTACACAGAAGTCTGAAATACGAGTGCAGAGAGAGGATACAAAACAATATCAAAAAAAAAAAAAGAAAATACGGGGGGGGGGGTGTTGACGATGATTCCGAAATATGACATTTTATGGATCGGAATGGCTCATCGCTCAGTTAGCACCATGCAAACTGTTTTCATTTTCCAGTATAGTTTTACTTTGACTTATGAGTTCCCTAATCTTTTCTTTGAGTTTCAAGCTGTCGCTTCGTGTTTTTTGGTGTTGTTCTTGCCCTGTAGTAAACGTTAAGCAGAGTGAGATTCAGACATGCCACTGCTTGTTTGAAGTTAAAAAAAAAAAGGAGAGGATATTGATTGACTGTCATATATTTAACGATACAATGATGGTTTTAAATACTGTTTAAATACTGTAAACTATATATATATATATATAATTTTTTTTTTTATATACTGTCACTGATCCACGATAGTACACACACAAAATGAAAACACTCATAAGAAGCATGGAACAGATTCTAACACTGAACTAATCATGCCACATACAGCCAATCTGACTGACTGCAGCTCATGATGTCACTCAATGGGCCACACTCCTTAAAAGGATGCATCAAAACACTAACACAGTGTGTGTGACTGTCAGCTCAATTACATTCGCTTTCATTGTTTGATTCTCCATCCAGCAATTTTCAATTCTTCCTGTTCAGGGTCACAAGCAGCTGGAGCCTATCCCCGGCCGCAGTACATCCTAGACTGGTTGTTAGACAAACACAGGGCACATCTTAGACAAAGAACTATCCCAGCACTGAGTGGCAACTGAACCCAAGCAGCCTATACCAGTAAGGCAAATGTCCCACTACCCCGTCAATAACCTATGTTTTATTTTTTTTGAACTTTTAATTTTACAATAGAGTGCTACTGTGAAATGTTTCCCAACACTGTGACATCGGAAGTTTGCCATTTGGCATTGAGTCAAGAGCGTGGCTTCTAAAATCTTGTTTTGTCATTGACAAAATTCACACATTTTCACCATTGACTTTTTTTTCAGACAGCCACTAGAAACATACCATGAGCTGCTGCCGGGCCAGACACACTCCATCAGGGCTGCCCTGGATGACCAGTGAGGGGAGGTTCTGGGGTGCGCTGAGGTCCGGTAGAATGATCTGCGTCTGGGTGTGATGCATGACACTGAGGAAGTGAGCTCCGTTCTGCCCCAGCAAGAAGAGATGCTGCTGCGAGGTGACATCCAGCTGGCTGGTCACAACGCTCCCTGTTACCTCTGAACCCACGAGCAGCTCCATCAGAACACAGGTCGCCTTCTGCCACGTAATACATGGGAACACGTTGCCGTGCTTACAGCTGGTGTGTGTTCGTAGATGCTTACCGCACTGACTGTGTCACACTGACCTTAACGGCAGGGGTGTTACCCTGCAGGCCCCACACTGTGCAACAGCTCCCAAAGAAGGCAGGCTGAGCCTGAGGCTGCGGTGGTACCGTTCTGAAGCTCACACTCACCCCTAACGTCTGCACCACCTGCTGGATGAGAGGTGAGTTGGCATCTGGCAGGGGCTGAGGGGCCAGGCTGACAGGCAGGTCAAAGGTTAAAGTCAGTGGCTGCAGATCCTAGCACATAAACAAACAAAAAAAAACAGAATACAAAAGAAAAGAAAGATGATGAAGTGGATGAGTTGATGTCAGAAAAAGACACGTTGAACCCTTTTGCCAAATACTGCAATCGGCACCACTTTATGGCTATGTAATTGTGGGTCAGGTGTTGTATTTATTATTCTATTGATCTGTGAGTCCAGACGGAAATGAAAAAAAATATCCTGGGAAAATTAAAAGTAAATCCATAAGTACACTCAAATTATAAGTACTGTAGTCCTATTTGTGGCTGGCCACTTTCCAGCAAGGCCTTTTCTGTGGCCTTTAAAGTGTCAGAAGCACTGATCTTCATTCACAACCTAATTGCTCATATTTGTGCCATGGAATGAAAGTAATTTATTCACAGTAGTCTATTTCCTTCATTTCATAATGTTTGTCTTGGTTGCGATGCTTCCAGTACAACGCTAGATTTCGTCATACTGTGTATAATGGAACTGTTCTATCGTTGACAGGGCTGTCGTTGTGCTCATTGGCCGCCCTCCCTCTCCTGGCTGCTCAACCTCTCTATCCTGTCTATCTTCCCCTCTGGGACAGAAGTCGATACACTCTGTCTACTCTATTCCATCTACACTGTGTCTATCTCAAACCAATCGGCCAAGGCAGGCTTTTGCTCCCCAAAACATGATTTCTGTTTCATGTTTCTTCCTTAAAGGGACTTTTTTCCTGGCTTCCATCAACAAGTGTTTGTTCATGTGGGATTCAGTTGGTTTTCTTAAATACAAACTGTATATATGTTTCAGTAGTGAGGTTTTTGACCTGCTCATGGTGTCAAGGGCCTTGAGATAACTTCTGTTGTGATTTGGTGCTCTTTCAACGCAACTGACTTCACTTGATTTGACGAGAATTTTAATCTACCTCGGGCATTCAAAATCTGTTGTACTGTATATTAGCAATAAGACTGTTTCCTCAACAAATCCGGTATCAATTTCCTCTCTTGAGGGCCAGCTTGATGACATCAGTGTTCTTCCCTCCCCTGTTTGGTTGGTCAGAGCAAAACTCGTGAGTATGTTTTGACTTCACTGAAGGCCCAGCTACTAAATGCACAGCCGGCCACTTAATGGACCACTCACTCTAATTCTCCTCCTGGCGTCTTCCACTCCCTCGATGGGTCCAGCAATTGACACCTGGTAATAGTAAAAAGGAAATTTCGTTTTCTTTTCTTTTATAAAGGTGATTGTCTCTCTTAATTGATTCCTTTGGTTCCATACGCATACCTGGTTGCTTTTCTCCCCTGCAGCGTTGTGGCGGTTGGAGTCTGGGAAATGGATATGACAGGAAGTGACTTCCATTACCTTCTTGATGTTTCCGCCACCTTTGCCAATCACATGGGAATGCTCTGTGTAAGCCACGTCCATTTTGAGGGTCACCTTGTTTACCTGAGTATTTCAATGCAATCAAGACTTCATTCCACATCGCCACTTATATAAGTATACTAAGTGTGCTTAATATTACAATAAGTACCCGAGTTTCGAGAACTTCTAGAATCTTCTTTTTGGCTTGCAAAACATTGGCTTTCTTCCCTTCCACCTTCACATGTGGGTCTGCAAGAGGTAACAGCTCAGTGTGATATCATCTATAATCTAAAATTGTGCCATGTAGTTTCACTGGAAAGGGATTGATATGGAAATGAACAGGGAACAACAGAAAGGATCAAATTATAGGATGTGAGTGACATCAAGAATCTGCAACCTTTCTTTGACTTGGCTCCGATCTTCAATTTGGAAGGCCATTTCACCTGAGTGTCAGTTTCTTTCATCACCTGTGAAGGCCGAAACAATGAGGAGAGTGAAAAAGAGCTGTGAAGAGGGAGTAAGCCGTCTGTCACCGTAGGCCTCGAGAATATTTGCAGCGTGTACAGATTCTTAGAATACAAAGGCCCATTTGCATTTCAAAGATTGTAATCATGACACCGAGGACACCTGTTATCACAGGATTTTTTCACAGAGGTGCACCAATCCGTCAGCCATAAGTACTCACTCAAGTTTATGCACCAATGTTAGCAATGGTCACTTCTGAGTAGGAAACTTTCATTTGTTTTGTCTTCCGAATGAAATGTTGCACGTTTGATGTGTGACTTACTCTCTCAAAAAACTCCTCGCCTGTCATAGCATCTCCAACCCTTGGAGCTGCAACAAACACAGTTAAAATAAACGCAAACAAAATGAAACAGATTTAAATCACTAGAAATCACCGCGGTCCCGTCTTTCGGGATCAAGCAAAGACCGATATCAATATACACTTGTTAAGAAATGGATATAATTTTAGAAAGTGCAAGTACTGCAAGAATTCAAGTTGTACAAATGAAGAGATCAACCACTGTCACGTTTTTTTTTTGTTTGTTTTTTTAATCAACTTCATTCACACGACCGTTACCATTCTGCCATACAAAAAATAAATGGTATTCATTTGTAAATGTGTCGTACTTGCGTACATATTGGCTTAGCAGGATACATTACATACATACCGTGTATAAAATCATCCATCCATTTTATGTAAATCCTGTTCAGTCACAGCTGAGTTGGAACTATCTAAGACAACACCCAGGAATGGTCACTCGTCATTCACAAGGAAGAAATAGACACCCGTTCAATTGCACATTCATATAGTCACTGGGTGAGAACTGAACCCAGAATGAATACAGTCAAGTCAGTCGAATTAACCACTACACCATCAGTGACCTAAATACTGTAGTACATCTACACTCTTTTAGTAATTTCAGTAAAATACGTTTTATTTAAATTGGAACGTTTTAAATTATTCTGTTTTTGTTTTCTTCTTTGCTTTAATTGGCGTACATTATTTTGGTGACAAATTTAAATGTTATTTTTTTTAAATTACGGTATGTAACGATGAAGAACATTGAGTTACTTAAATGCACTATATAGGCAAAGCTACCTTGCCTTGGAAAAAAAAATAAATAATAATAATAATAATTAAATTGAATTAAACTTGGCAGTAGAAGAGTTGAGAGTTGTTTTCCATTTTTGTTTATACTTTTCGAATAAATTCTTCCAGACTGCAACTCTCCAAACAGCTTTTTAATGTTGACGTTAGCCAAGCAACTGGCACAAAAGGAATGAGAAATTGCTTGGAACATAAACAATTTTAAAAGGCCACGTCTCCGCTGTGACATTTACAGGGTTGGGGGTAGTGCCTGGACAGCCTACCCACCATCACTAAGGGTAACTCTTGCGAGAGCTGAGGAATGGCTAGAGAATAGTATAGGGTCAAGAGAGGAGGTGGCAAAGATTGGGGGCGGTGGGGGCCCACAAATTAGCCTGGAAACGGCTAATGACGCCAATGACATTTAGTGACGCAAATATGTCCCAATCAACCACAAAAAATAGACCACAAATACAAAACTGAGAAGTTTTGTGTAGAAAAATCCACTCAAGCACCTCACATTCAAAGAGAGGACAATCTAACGAGATACAGTATTTACAGCCTTACTGAGGCTGTTCAAACACAATAAAGTATCACAGCAGAATTCATTCAGTCCATGGAGAGTCTGTGTCAAAAACAAAGCGATGAGTGTACTTAAGTAAAAGTACAGATGCCAGTGTAAAAGAAAAAAAAAGTATTGGTTCAAGTCTTGTTCCCAAGTAAAAGTTAACAAACAGAAAGTATTTGTACTTCGTTACTTCCCACCACTGCAAATGTATAGCGGTGACACAATGAATCTCCACAGTGGCACAGTGGAGGCATTCGTCATAAAGCCGCCAGGCTGAGATAAATAATGGCGGCAGTTACGTCCTCATCCCAGACAGGCATGATAATAGCAATAAGACTTATGAATGCATCACCCGTTGGGTGTCATTAATCATTCATGATAATACCTGTACATGACTTTCCTGCATGGATGGTGGCAACAAGCTGGAGGCTTTGAGAGACTCGCGGTACAGCATTTAGGCTGGCCGCAATAAAAAATCTCCTTCGATTAACCTCCAGGCCTTGTGCAATGTTGTTTATGGCCCTTTTTGACAAGGCGCAGACAGTTTGTAATTTTGCATTTTACGTTAATTTATAACTAACATCAGTTCTCGTCATTATTATGAAATGTCCCCCACTTTTATTCAGCGCACAGATGCTTAAACTTCCTAAATTAAAAGGTAAGTCCTCTCCATGGTCAGCAGAAGTTATCTCCACTTCTTATTTCCACTCCTATTATCACATGAACTTACTCCCTTGTCTGAAAATGGATTAATGATTGACTGTAATCTGATGATAATAATAATAATACGAATAACCATGTACAGCACTTTGTATGCAGCGATGGCTGTTTGAAAGTGCTCTATAAATACAGTGGAGTTGAGTTGAGTTGAGAATCAACATCATCATCATAATGAACGGCACGGTGATCGACTGGTTAACACGTCCGCCTCACAGTGCAGAGGTGCGGGGTTTGATTCCGGCTCCAGCCTTCCCATGTTGAGGTTGCATGTTCTCCCCGTACCTGCATGGGTTTTCTCCGGGTAATCTGGTTTGCTCCTACATTCCAAAAACATGCATGGCAGGCTAATGGAACACTCTAAATCGTCCCTAGGTATGAGTGTGAGCAAGAATGGTTGTTCATCTATGTGCCCTGGGACTGGCTGGCAACCAGTTCAGGGTATACCCCGCCTACTGCCCGAAGACAGCTAGGATAGGCTCCAGCATGCCCGTTACCCTTGTGAGGAAAAGCACATTAGAAAATGGATGGATGGAATCATAATTATCATCGAAAAAGAACAAATTATATGATTCAGTCCAGTCAGAAACAAGGAGTTGAAATCATGGTTTTCATGGGTTTCAATTGGCCAAAAATGGCCATGATAGAACCAAAAGGTTACATACAGTATAAAGTAGACAGTGATGCTCTGTGACTTTAATTTCATTCATTCCACTACCACGCTTACCACTGAAAACACCTTGTCTCAAATCAGTGTTGAGTCAATGGAATCCGTTTTACCCTCACCAAAAATACATTAATTTTTGTAATGTGTTTTTCATCAGAAAAATGACTCAATCATTTTACTTAAAAACATACAGAAATGACATTAATTTAAATGCACACGGCTTTTGCATATTGCCCAAAATTGTGTTAAAATTGTGTGATATGTGTTGACTCACCATATAACATGGTCTCCAATTTCTTCCTATTGATCCTGAATCTCTCCTCCACCCACTCCGGCTCCACACTCTGACCTCGAGCATTCTCCTGCCCTGGTGCTGTTTGCTCTTCCTCTTCTTCATCCTCTCTCTCACAACAGGCCTCGCTGGGCTCAGGCTTTGCTGCTGAGTCCGGTTCTACGTTAGTTTCCAGGTCAGGCTCCGATGGTGCTACGGCGCCCTGGGCGGGAGAGCTCTCCTCTGGGCTGGTGGTGTTGGCCATAGCAGGACTGGAGTCCTCGTCTGTGTATATATGTGTGTTTGTGTCTATGTATGTGTGAGGATGTATGTGACCAAGTAAAAGAGAAGAGAAGGAGGGAAGAAAAAGGGGGGACCCCCCACCCCCTTGGTTCCCCCACCCCCTTAGTTCACGAATTTAACCTCTCTCTCTCTCTTTCTTCAAGCAGTGTGAGAGCCAACAATGCACTGACTGGGATCTGTAATCGAGGGCAGTCGGTCAGCACAGGTCATATCTCCTCTCGCTGAGGGGCTCCAAACACACACTACAACAATCTAATAAATCCTCAATAATCTCTATATCAGTGTTCCTCATGTCAAGGACTTTGGCAAGTTACACTTCACACAGATACACACACACGTTGAAAGCACCCTCACAACTGGGCTCACAGCTAACAAAATAATCATGGTTTCCTGATCCTGGGGGTTCTTCGACATCTGCCAATTTTCCCTTCACACTGAGTCAACGTTACAAAGTTTCAATGCAGTTTCCTGCACATATTCACAGTGCTTAACAAATTTATTAGACCATCACTCAATATAAGGTTTCTGCATAAAATAATAGCAATGGTAATTACCATTAACTTTTAAAAAAATAATAAGTTTCTGTAATACAAAGTACTGAATGCACCATATGATGGTATTCATCAACAAATTTACAATTTAAATTTATAATTTACAAAAGAAAATGGAAAAACATAACTAAAACAATATGATTTATTGATTCATGATGCCAAATCATCGTGAATATTATGCTTGATTTATTTGCGACATCTCAGATAAATTCCGTTTGAAATTTCTCATTCCTGTAGATCTTACTGAATTTGAAGGAGTCCACACAAAGGGGGACATACTCATTCTTTTCCACTGTTTAAAACCGTTTCCAAGGTTCCATAATAAAGGTCTCTGACATTCTTTGGTCAAAATACCACAAATGATAAAGAGTCACAACATTTACTTGGAATACTCCGGTCGAAAATTACTCGGTTTTGCAATTCTGTCTCATGCAAATAAACCACTGCTCACCGTTTGTTTTGTGGGACCAATGGACTTGGGCTTCACCAAATCATAGAATTAATCTTGTCACTAGGGTGCCCATATGTGCATGTGGCAATGGACACGTCAAACACAAACGCCTCACTGTGTTATTTACAGTATAAAAAAATAATGATTGGTTGAAGCTCACAAGGTAGTTTCATTAATTTGTGTTTTTAGTTCCTTTTAACACGTTCTTGAAACTCAGCTCTGGCCTTCTGCTTGGAGTTTGCATATTCTGCCCATGCTTTTTCTATATGACTATATAGTTATTCTGTATTTATGTTTCGGCCCAATGCATAAGGTTATTTTTTTAGTTTTTATGAAAAAAAACAACACTTATATAGAAAATACTATATGTGACTTCAGTATATTTAATAATGATGCTGATTATATTGCAGTTAAAAGTCTTGTTGAGTATAGACAGGCAGTTTAAAGGCTTCAGTGACAAGTGAAGATGGCTTAAATTAACCATACTTACAAACTATACTTACTATTCTAATAAACTACAAATTAATGTTACAGGGGTCTGGGCGCGTAGTGTCATAGGTGGTATATTGAGAGTCTTAATTTGTGGGAGTGAAATCTATCCAACCTAAACTGGTTGCCAGCCAATCGCAGGCCACACATAGATGAACAACCATTCACACTCACAGTCACAATTTCAGGTAATCTACCATGCATGTTTTTGGAATGTGGCAGGAAAGGGGAGTACCCTCGCAGACCTGGGGAAAATATGCAAACGCCACACAGGAAGAATGGGGCCTGGAATCGAACCCAGCACCTCCTGTACTTTTGAGGTGGACGTGCTAACCAGTTGATCACAGAGTGCCATTCTTGCGAGAGTGAAATGCCGTCATATTTTTTCTTTCCTCAAGAAGAAAATAGGTGAAGGACATGATGGTGGTGATGGTGTATCACCATGGCAACCAGTCAAGAAGATGGCTATTCAAAGTTAATCTGAATTCAAAGAGACATGCCGTTGATCTCTGTCAGCCTGGAAGTGTGGGTTACATTTCAGGCACTTGCATGTTTGACACTGCAAAGCAATGACAAGATCTCCTGATGGATGGATGAATAGATGGATGGATTGGCTGATATTTCTACAACAGTACATATTCTAATAATTTGGAAATATTAAAATTCACAATTGAGCATTTTGCTCTTTGTCGGTATTGTGTGGACACTAGTGTCCATTTGAAAGACGTCATTGTACGTGTCATTTCTTCACCACGAGGTGACGCTTTTGCACCACCACGCAGACGTTTTCGATTGCATCAACCACTTCCGGGTTGCTCCTCACTGCACTCGTGACTTTTGTTTGAGTGCAGTTTGTTGACATGGACCTACCCTGCAACGAAAGACATTTCTGCTTTGGGTCCGAATTATGAGACCATGAACGTTCCTCGGCGGTGGAAGCTCCCGTAAGAAGAGCCATGTGGAGAGTAAAAGGACTCGCCTGGAGAGGTAAGACGAAAGTGTTGTGCACCATCATGGAAACTTCTGGAGTGACGCCGACATTTGGCCTCCTGTTTATTTTGGTCACTGTAAGTTTAAGAGCTCGTTCAGTCTTTTCTAATGTGTTGTATTCAAATTATATATAACCTTAAAGGTTGGCTTTTGTGTTTTCCCTGTCGTATATGGTATCCAGGATCAGAAAATGGCCCAAATTGTAAAGATTGGCAGTTATTAAAATTCTCATGCCTTTGCTTTAATGTTATATTAACGAGAGGATAAAGGGCAATAATTTATTTGTTAAACATTATATATTAAAGCTGAACTGTCTTGTTATATAACTGTACTTTTTTTCTTTTTTATTTAAGCCATAATGGAAACGTGAATAGTCAAAGTGGTAGTGTTGATTAATTAAGATAATTAGACATATTTTTAAATATTCATGTCTGAATACAAGTTTGTGATTTTTAGCCTCTTCAAACAAATCGTTCAGATCGTCATAAACAATACAATTGGCTAATGGTTGCTCCAGAAACCTCCAGATTTCTTCAGTAATGGAAACATCGGTTTGTATGCTTGGAATGAACGTTTCTTTCTGCTCATGTGATTGCAGTGCTGCATAGATACCACACCAACAACGCACTGCGTCTCCCCCAGAATCACCATGTAGAAGATGAGGTGATCAACACCTCCACTGTTCTCTCCACCCCGAGAACTTCCTCTGACAGCAGGTAAATTCACATTCACAAGAAGCCCTGTTAGACCTTTCATGGTTTCACTTGTCTCCTGGCCATATCGGCGTTCCGATTTAAAGAATACAGACAAGAGTGCTTGTTTGATTAACACTGTGTGAGCGTTAATGAACCAGTGTCCTACTCCATCCACATATCACCACTGATTTAACCCATTGAAACTTTAAAAGATTCACCAAAAAAAAGTACCAAGTGGGATTACTTTCCATCCATTCATTATCCAAACTGTTTACCCTTTCACATACCAGAAATGTCCAGTTTTCACAGAATTTCAAATTATTACACCTCAAAAAATAACACCATGCAAGTGAATTAGACATTCAACAAAAAATTTGCTCACCTTTCCCAATCCCACATTTAAACTCCAAAACTCATTCAGAACATCCTAGGAAGTATTTTTTGTGTTCTTAGAACAAGACACTTCACAGTAAACTTCACCAATGTTCACAACACATTTCCGAAATTTAATAAATGTTTTCAATAATTACTTCCTCCTTTCACATTTCTCGTCAATTTAAATCATTCTTACTTCAAACTGTTTGGATAATTCAGGACATCTTGGGCTCTATGGCATTTCTCCAATAACATTTCCAGTTGGGAGATATGGAGCATATTTGTCTCCTGCGGTCACCGATGGTGTGGCGGTGCACTTAGCCAACCGACGTGTGTGCAGGTAGTGTGGGTTCAGGTCACCCTTCAGTGACAATGTGAATGTGAGTATAAATGGTTGGTTGTTTCTGTGTGTGCCCTGCGACTGACTGACCACCACTTCAGGGTGTAATCTGCCTTTTGCCTGATGTCAGCTCGGATCGGCTCCAGCACCAGTGCGAACCAGAACAGGATAAACGATGTTGAAAATGGATGGATGGATGTCTCCTTCTGCATTTCTTGGTTGATTCAAACCATTCCAACTTTATGCCATGTTCAGTAACTCAACAATGCAATTAACTCCACAGCATTTCAGCTAAGAAATACGTATTTCTACAAAAATTGCATTTACTAGTTTAACAATATCTTTATTATGTATTTTTGCAGAGGTGTTCCGAATATTTTGCTCCTCGTATGTTACAAAGTGGACTTTTTTTTTTTTTTAATGTCTTTCAGCTCCCATAAAGAGGAGGATGGCGGGAGGAGGAAGAAACAGCGGGCCTTTAAATTCCATTCCACGGAGCTTCCTCATTACACAGCTCTCGATGCAGTGGGATGGGTATGTCTTTCTCTTTTTAGGAACCTCTTATTGATGTGACTGCGTATAATCTCATATATATATA
>NW_017805461.1:1768321-1774318 GCF_001891065.2 Hippocampus comes | reverse complement strand
ATATATATATATATATTTTTTTTTTTTTTTAATAAGGCCAACCCATTTCGGCATGCTTTCTTGTCATTTTAAAATGTTAATGAGCCTGAAACTTAGTCTATTGATTTTTTTTCTTTTACTCTGAGAGGATGAGTGGAGGTAAGTGATCAGAAATGACCTGATAGGGCATTTTTCTGCTATTCTCCTAAAGTTTTTGTCGATACAGTATAGTGTGCCTTTGTAGTCATCCCCTACAGTGCCACTGAGTAGTACTTTTCACTGACAGTGTTTAAATACAAATGTAAAACAAAACGCTGCGTTCCAGACTGCGCAAAACCATAAGATAGAATTTACTTTATGATTCAGTCAGTTTGACTATCCGCAGTCCTGACAGTAAAACTGTTTTCACTTGCTTGATCATATTTCCAATATTCATTTGCAGGACAACCTCATGCTAAGATCTTATAGCAATAAAATTACATAATGATATTCATGAAGAGCAGTTTTGTCAATATGCAATATTTAGTGTAGATAAGATTTCAATCTAGTTAATATGGTCTTTTGTAGTGTTAGTGCATCTCTTTGGACCCAACATTGTTTTCTGGGTCTTAGTGAAGTCAGGTATATGAATGTGTCACGAAGTTACATAGGCCAAGGGCCACCTGCATATATCCTGTCTGAATGATGCACAGCTCGTTAGTATTAATTGATCATTTGAAGCACGTCTAACAATCCTTCATCACTGATGAGAGTGACCACTGTTCATCCAAAGGGTGCCACAGCGGTGCTGTTTATGCAGATCTGCAGGAGGATCCACTCCAGTTTCTCTTCATGTTCTGAGCCCAGTCCAACTTCTTCAGTCCAAAAGTCACCGCCCACTTTGCAGAAGTGTGGTTACCGCCTCCTGCTGGACATTTGTGAGCATTACATCTCTGCAAGTAGAATTGACCCTCCTGAATTATCAAACTCATGACACCATCTGTTTTTGTTTTTTTTGGATGGTGTTCCTCAGTTTCAAGGAATGATGTGGTCCGAAGAGGAACGAGCGTGTCGTGTCTGCACAATCAGTCCTTGGGTCAGACCATTAGTAGCAGTCGTGGAAGTAGTGCCGCGTCAAACAGCAGTGAGCAGAACCGCCTGACTGCTCATGCCACCGGCTCAGATCATGAGCTGCAACCGGGCCATGATTCGCCTTTACAAGGTATGTTCAATACTCCACAGAAAGACTGCAGGCAGTGTTCCCTGCATATGTGCAATTCACTACGCGCAAATTTGCCTATATATATATGTATATATGTATATGTATATATGTGTATGTATGTATGTATGTATGTATGTATGTAATCAATCAGCAGTCATTTTCTCAAGAGCTCATCTCTCCACGCTATGTCCAAACTCACAAATTGTTTAACATAAGAGATCAGGTTATTGCTTTGGAGAAAAAGCCATCTTGTGACACCTTGGTGCCAAGGAATTATTTTGAATTCAGATGAGTAACGTCATGTCATACTTTGCTGCCATTTTTGAAGCACTTCTAAACTTTTTGGCGGGGTGCATGAGTTACAGATTTACCCTGTCCTTCACAGTTTGCTGCACTGCATACAAAGAGTACATATTGCTGGCGTTAGGCCTCAGCCACCTATGCTAACTTTGGTCAATTTCATAGCTTTTCACAAATCTATACTGCTGCTTTGTTTTGACGTGAGCTATTTAAATATTTTTTTATTCGTTTATTCATTCATTAGATTTATTTGCCAATCGAAACTGTTGACAATGGCTGTCTCTTAGGCAAAGCAATTTTAACATTCATGCTGTTTCTTTTTTGTTTTCTGAAGTGATGGATGTGATGCTTTACTAAGTGGAATCACATCATATGTCCTCTCCTTTTTTGTCTGCCACAGGTGATGCATTTATGTCTGCCTCCTGCCCGCAAGAGAACGTTTTGGAGGAAGAGAGCACAGAGATGGATCATGCTCATAACAAGGTTCACCATATGAGCTCATGTTTATTTTTACTTGGCTGTTTGTGTGTGTGTGAGACCAAATGTGATACTTTGGCTTTCAGTCTATGTTTGAAGGTGAAGAGAGACTGGCAGAAGCTGCACGGAACCTTGAAAAAGTGGCAGACAGCAGCGTCCCAATAATCCTCAACATTATTGGTATATATCTATTACATCACTATTTAATTACTTGCTACTCACTGAGCCCGTTTTCTTTCACACTTAATATGTCTACAGCATTACCTCACTAGTTCAAGTTTTGGTTATTGCACATTCCCTGAATCGCAGATTTTCATTTCTGATCACAATTTAATCTATTGCAGTTTTACCTTGCTATTTTGCGGGTTGTGCAATTTTTCTTCCTTCTGAGTCAGACCAGTCGAAAAATGTTGATTAATTTAAAAAAAAAACAACAAAAAAAAACAGACACACCACGAACATTGGACAGCCAGTCGCATCCCAAATCCCTGTTAACGCATCGCCGATGCTTTCTAAAATACGCTCCGAGCGTGCTGCTTCACTCAGACCGTTTGGAAACCCAGAAAGTTGATCAAATGTGCCCTTCAGTTAATCAGACTGCCCCAAATAGGCAGTCCAGTGCAGGCAGTATTGTACGAGGAAAGTAAACAGCTACATTCATCATTTAATGTGAGTTGTGTGATGTGACCAAAATGTAGTATCTCGATATTTTTGCCAGATATCTTGATAACGAAATTAAGCATTTTATTGAAGAAAAAACAGAATATCAATCCAAAAGGATGTAGAAAATGTTTTTGTTTGTTTTTTTGAAGGAATGTAGTGACAGCTGTGAACATTAACAAGGTCGGCAATAAATTTACAGAATATGCATGTGCGTGGCTTGGAAAAAGCAGGTAACCACTCACTACATACACATGATGATGATAGTGTATTTGCTGATGAATTAGTGTCAGAGATTTTCACTCGGACAGTTGACAAAGGCCCGAACACAGGAACAGATGGACTTTCGCTGCCGGCAGGAGGTGCAGTTCTCCATGAAGCCACTCAGTGTGCGCTTCCCACTGTCACCCGACCTCTGCAACCTCTGCCGGCCCTTTTTATTGATTGTGTATGCAAATTACAAGTAATACATCAGAAAAACACTCCCATCTTTATTAACATGACACACCTCTGGACAGCCCCATTGGGTCGCCTCTCAGACAAAGCATTCTCTTGGTACCAGCACCAACATCCAAAAACTAACAAAACACGTGTACATTTTAACGAGTGGTGTCTGTAATCTGGCTCGTGACCCTTTCTCATGATGGAGTGTTCGAATACTCCCTTCCGTCCAAGGTTAAATCTTCCTTTCCAAGTTGTCAGATAACAGGCACCAGTGTGTCTACTAGTGAAGGTTAAATCTTTCTCTCTGAGGTACCATCTGCTCGGGTCCCTTGATCTCTCTGACTCTATGCTTCCATTGTGTGCAAGATGTTCTGAACACAAGCATTTCGAGGTCAATCAAGCATGGAACAAGATGAAACTTTAAAACATGACAACATTGTATTTTTCTATTCTAACAATTAGATTGCAATTTAAGGTTCACTCCAGGCAATATGAACTGTGCCAGCCTGCATCGCGTTTTAAGGCTCCCCATGCTCACATTAATATATGAACGCAGCCGATAATCATCAGCTCGGTATTCTACATCTTGCATTTTAAAAGCAAGATATAATTTATTGAGTGTGCCAATTGTTGGAGGGGGTTGTATCACCCCCCCACAAGTAGAATTTAAAAAAAATTATAAATCAACCTCGATGTGGAGGAGACTGGACTATTTCAGAATTGTCTCTTATTTATTCCTTTGTTTTGTGTTCACAAACACCCTCCGAAGATTATATTTTGTGATTTCTCCACTAGATTTTCTGTTTTGGTGTATTATTTTCGATTTTCTTAGTGTCGTTGAAGTTATTGTTAATTTACCTTTTCGGAGGTGGTCTTTGAACGCCTCTTGAGTCGAATTTCCCCAGTGTGGGACAAAAAAAGGATATCTTTATCTTTACTTTAAGAGCGTTAAAAACAATAAAGTGTATGTTTTCAAAAAGCCAACACTACAGCTCTCCTTGTTTCAAAGCTGCAACATATATCACATAATTTCACCTATTGAGGTGGGAGCTTGTTATCTATCACCCGCGAAAAGTGAGTGTGTTTGTTGTGTAAGTTGTGTTTGATGTTATCACCTAGATTCCCGTTTTTCTTTTCGCTACAGGCATTCAAAGAGCCAAAAATGGAAATGACGAGGAAGCTTTCACATGCTTCCTGGCGGCAGCTCAACAGGGCTACAGCAAGGCTCTGTTTAACACTGGGGTCTGTTATGAGAAGGGCAGAGGAGTCCACAAGGACAAGGAGAAGGTACATCAATGCATTTTTTTATATCGCCTGTCCGTATTAGGGTGGCGGATGAGCTGTAGCCTGGCCCAACTCACTTTGGACGAGAGACGGTGTATATATTGGTCGAGTCACTACCCAATCCCAGGGCCGAATAGCTGCCTGAGTACAGTTCAATTGTAATTAACTTTTAAGATCAGTACCATTGCATTTGATTTTTAAGAACTTTTTAAAGTGGTGTTTTGTGTGAAAAGTTTGAGAGTCACTGTTTTAGAGACATTGAAGGAAAAAAAAAAACGTAGATGTTGGTTTTTATATGTTGTCATTTACTGGTTCTCCGATTCTCCTATTTCTCTTTTTACTACATGAAGGCATCCCATTACTATTGGCGGGCAGCTGTGGAGGGTCACAAACAGGCTCAATACCGCTGTGCAAAGCTGCTCCTGACCAGGAGCGGGTGCGAGAATGAAGAAAAGTTAAACACAGCCATCAGGCTCCTGGAGAAGGCTGCTGCAGCAGGTCTGACAAAGGTGGGAATCATCATCACGTCTTGTTTTTAATTTTTTTTCTCATCTGTTATAACAATTGATATTGTCTCCATATGTTATTACCTACATCCTTCGTCTGCAGGCGCAATTATGCCTTGCGTCTGTGTACTCCCGGAAGCCAGTGAAAGATGGCAGCAAGTCTGTGCACTACCTGCAGATGGCAGCACAGAGCAGTGTGAGCACCCTTCTATAATCTTAATGCTTGTCGTTTGGATGTGAAAGGCCTTCGGGTTCTCATTTTTGCAGAGGAACTTTCCTCTCCTATCTGAACATGATGACCACAAGTACTTGGAGGTTAGTTCGGTCACATTTTACAAATGCATAGGAAAGGTGTATGGATGCAACCTTTTAAGTCACATCAAGCAAAGGTTACTACTCCCGACCACCCTTTACGAAAGGAAAAGAGCATGGGAGTTTAAGATCTGGCAGCAATATTTAAATCTATATAAATATCTGTAAAGGGCTTTGTTATAGCTGCAAATATGTTGCACGTAAAGTCTGCAAGCTAGACTTAATGTCAACCGTAGCATACATGGCAATTTTCCGCGGATCCGCGGAAATCCGCCGTTTTATTTCTTAAATTGATCATTTTTGTGAATCGTCTAAATCCGTTGAGAAAATTTTAGGGGCGGTCAGGTACCTTATCGTCGAGTTTTCACGAGCTCTCCCGAACAGTCTCTCCGTTTTCCGTTTGTAAACAGCCCTGCGATTGGACGTGTATGAAAGCTTCAACTAATCAGATCACTGAAGGCATTATTTGTTGCGGAAGTCTTAGCTCGATTATAAACAGCCCAGCGATTGGTTAACTACAAGCGATTGGACCAATCAAATTGCATGTAACATATTGCTTTACCTGATTCATGGCGGCCTGTTCGTCTCGCAAATTCATTGTTCTGGGATCGTTTTGAGCGGAATTATGAAATTTTTGACGAAAGATCAGGAGTCTTTAATCCTAGAAATTGACTCAAATGTCAAGAATAAATTCCGATTGGACTGGCTTGACAGAAAAGTCACTGTAAAGGTTAAAATTGGTTCCAAGTTCGACGAAGTTACAGAAGCTCTTGGACAATAAGCTTTGACGTAGCAGGCAAAGCTTATTGTGTGTATTGTAGTGACTTAATTAAC
>NW_017805461.1:1737416-1768207 GCF_001891065.2 Hippocampus comes | reverse complement strand
TTTTATTTGGTATGCATTTGTAGCAACAGCATGATAACATTTATTTGTTTTTATTTGCGTTTTATATTCATATTGATAATTCACGTTTTGTCTTGGATAATAAAGCACGGTTATGCATAATAAATTGTATGCATAATAAATATTCACTATCACTGTATGAGGTAAGAATCAACAGCTTTTTATCACATTTACACAACACTTTATGAATACAAGTCATGAACAAATCTTAAATATGGCAGGGGATGTGTTTACTTTTTTTGTTTTGATTTTTAGCAGCAAATTTGGAGTTACATATTGGTGCTCACCAGGAATGCATAGGCAAAATTGCACAAATTTTCACTTGAAAGAATAGTGGCGATCTTGGGATTTTTTTCTGTTCAATTTTCAAACTGTGTAAATTTAATACACTTCATCTTCAGCATGTTTAGTGCCACTTTTGTAAGTAACCACGCCCCCGTCCAGGCCACGCCCCCGTCCAGGCCACGCCCCTTCCGCTTTTTTCATCACTCGCCATTGCCATGTATGCCGTAGCGCAATGATGTCAGTTAGGAAAATAATTCTATGTTGACTGCATCAAATTTCAGCAGCTCAGAAAAAGTCCTATCAATACCATAGTGCCCAAAATAGTGAAAAAAGAAAAAGTAAAGGACCCCCCCACAAAAAAAATCATGTTCCTAATTACTCGGATTATAGGTTGGATTTTAAATATACCCCAAACTATGTTACCAAAACACTACTATTAATCCAAACTATTCTTACAACTGCACCCTTTAAAATCAATACCATACAGATATGATTTAAAAAAATAAAGTTCACTTGGAAGCGTTTTGAAAGTTTATTATTTTATGTCATCATGCATTGATATAATTAACCACAGCTTTAAAATGTAAATTTCTCATAAAGTACTTCTGTATGAACCTGTGGGGTTTTTTTCTTGCTTGTCTTTAGGATAATACTGCTCTGTTCCTGTTGGGCCAGTGCTATGAGAGCGGCTTTGGGGTCCGGCAGAGCCTGAGGACGGCAATTGTATTGTACAGACAAGCTGCTCAAGCAGGGAACAAGCAGGCTCAACTTTTCCTGAGATCCCCCACTGAGACAGACGGTGAGTGAAAGCGCAGCTCGTGTGTCATCTGCCGAACTGACTGACTTTCTCCATCCCCTGCAGTGTTGCGCTCCATCCGTTCTTCGCCATGTTTCTCCGTGCCCGACCGGGACCTGCAGCTGCCACTGTCCTCTCTGGCTGATGGTGTGTGTGCAGACACCCGCCCTTTCGTCTCCCTTCCCTTCCTGCATCACTGCTGGAGCACCGGGAGCATGACTGTGGCTCCAGTGCTCTCCTCCAGCCCTCTTCACCTTCATCCCCAAAACTTGGAGGCAAAATCGTGCCAGTGGATGGTAGGCGTTGGATAACTGCCAAGCGTTACACAAACAGATGTGTTATCTGTTCGGATATATTGTGTTAGGGTTGCAAAATTTTGTGAATTTTCAAATTTTGGAAACTTTTACTGTATCCAGAAATTAAAGCAAAAGTAGGCACCAGATCCTGTACTTATGTTTGACACCTGTGTTTTCACCAGCGTGTTACATCTGGACATGCAGGGAGGGATGTGTAATTTAGTGTGAGTACTGCGTGTGAGTGTTCATACTTGTATGTTTTCTTTATCTCTATCTGTATCTCCCTCTCGCTTTGTGTGTGTGTGTGCGTGTGTGTGTGTGGTGGCGGCGGCCTGTTTGTCTCAAATTGTGTAGCGTTAACAGCCAATTTTAAACCATTGAAGTGGTATACTGTACAGTACATTACATACAGTGCTGTGAAAATTATTTGCCCCCTCTGAGAGATATTAAAATTGGTTTGATGATTTGAAACCTGTGTGTGATAGATAGGCAAAACAAACAGGAATCGGGCGGGTTTGGGGGGGCAAATAATTTTTCAAGGCAGTGTATTCTGGAATCCATCAAGACTTTTACTCTTTCTGTAAATAGGAAGCATTGTAGAAGTCCTACTGTGTGCTTACGCACAGTAAAAGGATATATGTATAAACAACACCCATGTAGCTCTCTGCGTATAATTAAAATTCAGCTAGATGTGTCTTCTGACTCTTCCACGACTGTATAAGTTAACCACAAGAAGTGCATGTATAATATAGTGAGAGTCCAAGTGTAGTTAGCTGTATTTTCAAATGTAAACTCAAAACTAATGTTTGATTGACTGTGACAGAGGACTTGACCCTCAGGCCTTGTTTGATTTTCCGTGTCTTTTTGGCAGTTACATAGTCTGTAATTTTTCACGTTTGATATGTTTTGCCTTTTTTTTTCGTAAAGTTTGTAACAAACATCAGTTCTTGTCTTTTATGTAAAATCTCAATTCATTTTTTGTTTCATTCTTTCAATTCTAGATTATTTGTACAATGGTCAGGTTATAAAACAACCTTTTAACTAATATCAATAACATGTTTTGTTCTTTTATTGAAAGTAGTACAGCCTGACTGCAGCCAACAGATGGAGCGGATCAAAATGTAAATCTTTTCCATGATCAGCAGAAGGCTGCCCCACTTCTTAAAATCTAAATTGTCATTGGCACCTTGGTGTGCGGTAAGCCAGCAAACACCTCTTTGGAGAATTAAAAGTATGACATGAAAATGTTCAAAAATGTTTGAATGATGTAATGTATTAAATGCTGCAGTCGATGTAAATAAGTTTATATAACGCAACATACAATTTTACAAAAATTGTAAAAGTATTATTCCTGAATATTTATTTTACTTTCAACCACTCGACATGTTCAGTGGCATCAGTGCTATACATACACATATAGTTCTTATTTTTTTCTTTGTATTTTTGCCCTCTATGGACAATAAAAGCGGTATTGTGCTATGACCAAAACATAAATATAAATCTATATGAATAAAACATGAATTGGAATATTTCATATCACACAATTTCTATGCTTTGTCTTTGATTTAAAGATGACAATACGCAAAAATCTACAAAAATTGTAGAAATTGTAACACATGGGTTACAAAATTGACTAAAAAGTGATGAGTCCGAAATGAAAGCCAGTCCCCCCAAATTTAATACAGATACACAAATTCATTACAATTTTAACACTGATAAAATGGTTAAAAAATGGAAGTGTGGTGGTCACAAATGCCAGATCAGCTCAAACCTGCAAAGAAATATGGGTAAGGTATATTGTTTCCTGTTGTTGTCATCATATAATTTAATATTTTTCAAGAGAAAGTTCCCATTCTGTTAGGAAAGATATACAACGTGTTTAATGGCATAAAGTCTTGAGCCAACGGTAGCCTTTTAGTATTCTTTTTCACTGTGCAGTCCAACGGCTATCGAATTTCATTTGACAGGGGGAAAAAGTTTTTACTTGTGAACTGAAAATCACTTGCAGATTTGTGCATTTTACTTTTGCTTTAGTAAATGGCATTAATCAGTACTTGTCTTTTTTCACAATTATTTTATCTGCAATTATACTTAGAGAGTGTGAATTAGTGATGTGTCGTTCGCGAACGAGCCGGCTCTTAGAGCCGGCTCTTTGAAGTGAACGACATGAGCCGGATCCTAAGAGGGAGCCGCGCTCATGGGAGCCGACTTTTTTTTTTCCTCCTGTTTTTTTCCCCCTTTCGGTTAAAGCCGCACGTGATTGGTCAAGATCCGTGGTAGAAGAGGGAGGAGAGGGTTACACACGCCCGCACACGCACGCACACGCACACACACACACACACACGCACGCACACGCAGACACAGACACGCGCGCGCGCTTCAGTGAAGAGAAGGGGGAGGAGTCAGAGAAACAGCAGCACACTGTGAGCAGCACACGAACAGGAGAGACAGGGAGACGAGACAGAGCTCGATAGCGCTACAGTACAGAGAAAAAACTACACGGTGGAAAGTGGAAAGGTGAGAAAATGGATAGGCAACACAATCAGTGATTGGAACTTTTTGTTGACCTTGTTTTGAGATGGGTCTTTGTTTTTGTACTTTGTAATTTATTTTTTGTAGCACTCCATGTTGTACGCCATGTTGAGTATGTTCAGAAGAATATAAAGCCATATAAATAATAAATATTTGATATACTGTATATTTTTTACATTCGTAATTCATTTTACACATAATTTTACATTATTTTTGGGAGTAAACTAATTTAAGCAACAAAAAAACTGAGGAGCCATTTGGGAGCCGAAAGAGCCGGCTCTTTTTAGTGAGCCGAGCCAAAAGAACCGGCTCTCTAAAAAGAGCCGGAATTCCCATCACTAGTGTGAATGTGGTTTTGACACCTTTATCCAGTACAGGATTCGACACAGTTGTCGGGTCACGCTCGTGCAAGTTTACCAGACGTTGTGGGCGGAAGTCTTGACTAGCCTCTGACCGGCAATTCGCAAGACGAACTATCAAACATTCAGACAAATGCTAAATGCCTGGATCCTGCTGATGCAGTATGTGACCCATTCACAAGACTTCCGGGTGTGACGTAGGACCTCAATGACGTGAGATTTCATTACCTGCCCACCCCTCACCCCCTCGCTACCCAAAAAGTCACCTGACTTGCCGGTTGCCTCGTCCCTCCACTTCCTCCTCCTCGTCCTCCTCCGCTCTTCCTCGGCTCTGATTGGCTGCACCTTTTGCGGGAGCTCCACAGCGCCGCTCGCTTCTCCGGGACGTGATGGCGCAGAGAGAAAGCGCAACCAGGCCACCCAGCCGAGCTGGACCGACGATCTGGAGCCGGAGAGGGCGGATGATGTGATCGGATGCGGGAGGCTGACTGCAGATAGGGGCGAAGTGGCTCTTAAAAAGACGCTCCTTTGCTGCGGTGACTGCTCACTCGTGTCATATCGTGGGAGTGGAAGACGACCAAGGCTGAGCTTAGAGGTAAGTAAATAAGATGTTGTTGGTCTCGGGATGTGCACGATGCAGGCGGGTGGTGGATGCACCGGATGTGGAAAGATTTACTGTCTGTTCACCTATCAACAACATTGCGCCCTCGCTGTCTTTAGAGTTGAAGATATGACGAGATTTAGCTTTAATGCTGCTTCCCCCCACTGACATTTGTGATGGGAGTTTGTTCGGAGAAAGGCGGCGTGAGTCGAAGGGATTGAAAACACTCCACCCATGACATCATTGACTTTCTCAAGTTGATTTTTTTCCCCCAATGGTCGGACACTCATCTGTTGCATTTACCACATTATGACTCGTAAGAACTGGGACTGCTGCTGCTTTGAGGAGTGGTTTGAATGTCCACCCACACTGGCCAACATAACTGTCAATATAGAGTGATGGTTAGTTTTAACTCTCTAAGGTGGGTGTCTTCCTAGAACAGGTAATCACCCATTTGACCTTTTGGATGAGCATCTTTCAGAATGAGAGGATTCTAACATTTTGGAAAAAAACAGACCATTTATTTGAGATGTTTTATGTATTCAAGATAAAAACAGATGACAATACATTATGTTATTGTAGTTGAAATGTCCAGCAGTTGCTCAACCCTCAATGGTGTATACTTTGCTTTCTCTTTATTAATTTTATTTGTCATATCATGAATTTTGCTCTGTTTGGCACAGACATTCATGCTTCTGAAATACAGGTTTCAAAAATATTGCTGAATAAATCCTTTATAATGAAATAAGGTACACGTAGTTATAATTAGTGTCTGAAACCATTGAATAATTTGAAAAGTACAAAAGAGCACTTAAGGGTACATTCGGCCTACTCATTGTCGGAGCAATTAGCTTGATGATGTCATGTCTACTGAGTCACAGAGTTCACTTTTTTATTTTCCTTTAGATGGCCAAAAGTTTTAAAATAGAATTGTGTGTGCATTGAGACACAACTTCAGGCTACAATTTCTCCTGTTTTAAATAGTCAAACTTAAATAAAATACAGTATGTCTCTGAAATGTTTTCACAATAACAATGAAGGCATAAAGTAATCCCAAAACAGCTGTCTTAAAATGATGATGTGAGTCAATGTGGTATCAGATATATTTCCGATATGAGTTTGTCCTCAAGCGGGAGCGACAAAAGAAAAATGTAATTTCAGTGGTTTCGTTTTGCATTTTAAATACCATTTTGGAATCATTTTTATGACAGCTACTGTTAAACCTTTGTCTCAGACAGCCATAAGTTACGCATCTTTTTTTGCTCTCATTGAAATTTCATCTGAGATGAGGTTAACCATTTGCTGCAAAAAGACAGAAACTAATCTGAATGCATCTACTGCAAGTTGGTTTGTATTACAAGAGACATCATAAGCAAGTTGCATTTACGGCACACAAAAAAGGAGCAAGCCAATGATGCTTTTATGTTCATGCTTGTTGCTTGCATCCTGTTTGAATGACCTCTCTCTGGAGGGCTTGTGGGGGCAGCGGCTTTGCTATCATTGCCTGCTGTCCAGTAAAATGCCTTGTCATGCTCTTCACTTCCTCCTCTAATAACTATCCTCCTCCTCCTCCCCTCTCCACTCCACTTTGTTGGACTTAATTAAGGCATGCGTTGGTTCGGGGAAAGAGAAGACGTATGCGCCGCGGTTTTTAACACAGGCAGACAAAGTATGTCAAATGGTAGCCTTTCAGTGCTCTAACCAGGTGTCTTTCACGACTAGGAGGATGGGTAAGAAAATCTTTTACGGAATAACGGACCATTTTGGCTGGCCCGGTGTCCGAGTGGTTAGTATACCACCACACAGTTGTAAGGCTGCAGGTTTTAATCTGGGTTCTGACCTACCGTTGTGAAGAGTGCATGTTTTCCAGGTGCCTGTGTTGGTTTTCCACAGATACCTTGTCTCAAAACATGAATATTAAGTTCAAAGAAAACTCTAAATAGTCCTTAGGCGTGAATGTAAGTGGTTGTTTGCCTATGCAGAGGATTCCCGACACATTGCCATTACAGTGTCTAAAGCAGTGCCATTGCTTTGTCATTGATACGGGCCAAGGGCAGCAGTCCGTCTCTCAGTCAGGGGCCCCCTTCAGCTTGGGACCCAAGGCTATGGTCTGACCTTTTCTCTCATGGGATCATCACGATGTGTTTGTTGTCACACAACCAATGCAGGACAGACGAGAGACAAGCTGACGCACTGATCCGACTGGCTGGTTCAGTGCAGGTACCTGTTGTGTGTCTGAGTACACATTCAGCACAAACAGAATGTTGTCGTCTGGTTCCGTGGCAAGCCACCGAGATAAGAAGAGGGCCCCGCATGGACAACGTGCACACTTAGCTCTTCAACCTCTTAGTTTGTTCAATTCCCAAGATTTTTGTCTAGCTTTAAAATCTGCTGTGTGTGTGTTTTCCAATGCTTCTAGAATGTCTGAAATGAAATCAGCACAGTTGCGTTGTGTGTATGTGGTCATCTTTCCACGGGCATATGCAGTCAACAGACATGAGATGAGGTGTACGACTTTTCCTTATTCTGTGGCCGAGGAGGAGCTTAGTTTACTTGTCTGTTTAAATACCTTTTCCCACTGAAATTAATTGTCTGTCCAAGCGTCCACAAAACAAATATTTCATTTTGCATTTGTTTTTAAATGACAAAAAAAGTATTATACAGTGGACTTCCCGGGACGGGGCCAGCCCATGTATCGTAAAAATCTGCTTTTTATTTACGTCCATTGAAAACATTAGGGGGAAAAGAAAATAATGTATTCCCCCCCCCCAAAAAAAAAAAAAATCCACTGATAAACATTCAAAAAAGGATTTCCTTGAAAAGCGGGTAAAATGGGGGAGAAAAAAAAAAAAAACACCAAAAATATAAGAAATATTGAAAACAACAAATATGCGAATCCGAAACCCTTAGGCACCGAACCATGAGTATGCAGTGGCCACCTATATTGCTGGTAAAGATGACTATCGATGAATATTAAACCAGAATGTAAACTAATTAAAGAGAATGTAAAGAAAAAAATTTATTGTATTCTTCGGAGAAGTCTCTCTCTCTCTCTCTCTGTCTCTCTCTCTCTCTCTCTCTCTCTCTCTCTCTCTCTCTCTCTCTCTCTCTCTCTCTTCGTGTAACTTGCAAAAAATTAAGTTGAGGCATTGGTATGCCAAAGTACAACTGTACCTGCTCTACACTGCCAATACAAGAGATGTATTCATACAAAAGTTTGTTTCATAGTAATATTTACTTGACACCGTTTTGACCATTGATTGTTTCTAAACCACTCAATCATGGATTGCCATCCATCTACCCGTACACTACACGCGCTGCATGCTTACGGTTTGCCACTCGTAAATTTACCTTTTGTTTTTATGATCAGCTTGCTCCAAACAATTTGTTATTGCTTTGGCGGCATCTGGTGGCATCTTGGTACCAAGGAAACAGTTTCAAGTGCGTTGAGGATCTTCAATTATACTAAAGTAGTGCTGTGCCACCATTTGTGGCATCTATAGACAATTGCAAACCATTTTAGCGTATTCGTCAGGATGTTAGGTCCCAATCCCCTCCACTGGATGTATGGTCTTTCATGTAGATGATTTCATTTCTCAGCACATTAAGAGTGAGAGAGCATGTAAATGGGGTTGGAGGCTGTGAAAAAAATTCAAGCGAGCACGTGTGTGTGGATAAAAGCCGCTCCCTGGCTCAACTGCAGCTTTATGCGAAGAGATTTATGGTCAGTGGGAGCAGAGGAAAGAAATGCAAAACATGTCGACAGTTGATGATATCATCTGTCTTGGATGAGAACCGTAACTATAAGCAGCCCCATTTAAGAGGATGCAGAGAGACTGGAGCGCTACGACGCCGCGTTCACGACAGAGTATTTCTCTCAATGCGCCCTGGGTACAGTATATCATATAAAATATGGCTTTGTAAGCGTTGCAGCACACCTCTTGTGAAATTGAAATGATTCAGTCATCTTAATTATTCAAGACATTTTGGACAATTGTTTGCTTCCAACTTTGTGGAAGCAGTATGTGGTACATTGTATGTTTTTGGTTGTCCGTGCCCGAGTCTATTTAGCACTTAGCTTATTAGAGTTCAGTTTTGAAGTCGGAGCTTCAAATCCAGCCTCTGGTGAAGTCCTCAATAATAAAAAGGCACATATACATTCCATACAATAGTTTTGTGTTTGTTTCTGGTCTCATCTAAAACACCAAACAATTACTCTTCAACAACCTTTACCAACCATCCTGTGCATGAAGCAACTTGTCTCCCTCCACCACTCTGACAACGTGTGTTACAGTTTGCTCTGCTGACTGTTCAGCAACAGACGGGGGAGTTCTCTTGAGAATCATAAACACAGCCTAGAAAATAATTGGCCTACCCCAGCCCCTTCGTTGGACGACACCCTCAGTTCACACCGCCTCTGCAGATGGAGCAGTACTGTGAAGGATGCAGCTCACTCCAGATCAGCTCTGCTCTGTGGTGGGCAGCTGCAGCACAAACTAAAATGGAATATTTGTTCCATCAAATTGTATTCATTTTTCCAAGAATCTATTCTCTTCTTTCTGTAGCATTTCTCTTGGATGTAGGATTTTTTTTTTTTAGTCCAATCAAATTTTAGCCTCTATGTATTGTTACATCAATTTAATGTACTCAAGGTCTTCAGAATCAGTAGTTCTCGCCCATGTCACTTTTACATGAGCAATGGGACCATTTATTAAACCCATCAGAATTCATATTTTACTCTGAAAATAATGTCAGTATTTTTCTCTCCGCCAATTGGTAAAATTCCACACGCATACAGTACACACAAACGCACACTCAAGTTAATGAAGACTTGAAACAAAAAAAGTTCACAATATTTCCTAATCCCAGACTGAAACTGTTCAGTTAATTCAGAACATCTTGTGAATTTCATGGTCCAATAATTGCCACAATCAGAAGATTCCACGCTTTTCATGACAAAAGCCCCAAGTTTAAGAGACATTGACCTTCTCCTTCCACATTTCTTGACCAATTGAAACCATTTCAACGACAAAATATTCAGCACATTCGGGACATTTCAGAATGACTCAATTCCCACATTAGCAGTATTTTCACATTGTCCTCGCTTTTTCCCATTCCTTGACTGGTTCCAATCTTTACACCAACTTAAGCTCGCAAATTCTGCTTTTCAACAACTCAGTTAATTCTGCAGCATTTCACTTAAGCTTCAGCTCATCAACATTCGCAGAAAACTTCTTCAGAAACTGTATCCTCTAGTATCTAAGTTTGTTGTTTGCCAATGCTATGTGTGACTGTAATCCCTTCTGTGTGGCCTTTCCCAACAGGTCATTCTTTGTCGCGTTAATCCAGTCAGCCATGATGTCAGTACAAACCCCTCCCCTCTCGCGCTCGGGCTCCTCACCCTCCAACGTGGGTCTGGCCAACCGCGGCGGCCCATCCGCCCTACCTCCCACCTCACTCAGCCTGCGTTCCTCTTACAACCAGCTGCTCGGACGTGATGTCATCAAGGAGTCCGCTGGCTCGCAAGGGGGAGGTTCGGCCACCTTGCCCAAGAGCCGTCAGAGACACACAATGACCAGCGTGCGCAGCGTAATGGGCATAAGTGATAACCTGTCATCGAAGAATCAAACTGCTAGCAGGGGCAGGGGCCTTCCCACTAAGTCCTCATCCAGTTCTGCCCTCTACTCCTCTTCCTCCTCATCGTCACTTTGCAATACAACCAACCCTAAACTGGCCAAGAATGGAGCCAACATGCAGAGACGTGCTGAGAGTCAGCAGCTGGAGCTGAGCAGAGCAAATACAGAGGGCAAAATTCACAACATCCCCACGGATAACATCAACTCTAACTGGCCCGAGTTTGAGAAAGACAACTCCCAGCTGCCCCCTTTCCGAAGACGGACAAAGAGCTTCTTGGAGTACCACGACAAGGGCTGGGATGTGAGCTCGGGAAACAACGAGAACAAGGAAGAGATGAAGCAGCTGGCTTCGGCAGAGAAAGAGCAGGCTAGCCCGGTCAAGGAGCGGGAGATGCAGAAGGAAGAGAAGCCCACCTGCGAAAGCTCTTGTGAGGAAGACAAAGAAGAGGCGGTGCCAGTGGTGGAAGAAGAGGAGGAAGACGAGGACGAAGCACTAACTGCAAGACAGCCTCTGTTACCGGTAGTCGTGGAAGCCCCGCTTTGCTCTTCCTCCTCTTCATCCACTAACAGCCCAGAGTGGGAACCGGAAAGCCACCAGGCTACTGCCCACATCAGAGAGGAGCACTGTGTCCAGGTTCAGGGAAGTCCGAGAAGTCCAGCAAAGCCGCCTCGGAGCTCCCAACCCAGGGTACTCAAGGTAGAGCTGCACCCCAACCACGAGAACCAGTTCCTGCAACAGTACCCACCATCCTCCCCTAAGCAGCCAAGGTCCAGTGAGAGGAATACCCCTACAAGGAACCGAACACCCACTGCCATGCCCGATCCCCAACCGGAGCTCGGGCTGCCCAAAGTGAGTTTAAGAATGGATCTGACTCCGGACACCCCATCGGAGGATGAAGACTCCAGCTGGACCACTTTGTCTCAGGAGTCACCCTCTCCTCAAAGTCCACAGGAGTCAGGTTCGCTAACATTGTGTTTGTCTTTTGAATAAGAGTGTCCAAGTCCTTCCGCTGAAAATTGAATCAAAAATTCAAATGATGCAAGGGAAAGTTGAGATGAAAAACTGCTACCTCACAAGTTCTGTTGAATATGATAAGACCAAATATTTGGTCATGATTTTGGGGGTAGGGTTGGCTGGGGTGTCACTCATATCCCACTAAAATAGAATAGAAATGTTTTCTTCGATTTCGAGCAGTAGTTGTTTTAATCTTTATTCACACACTTAAAAAAACATTAAAATGCTTATTCTATCATGCTTTGCAGTGCCCCCTCCTCCCTTCTCATACAGTGGACTATTCCATCTTCTTACGGCACGTGCAGACTTGATTAAGAAGAACAAACTTGATGATAAGTTGATGATAAACAGTAATATTCAAAATCTTTGAAATACACGTCTTTGGAGGGCACACTTTTCATGCGTCTCCACTAATTTCCTTAAATTGCGTTGTGGGCTGTTTCACAGTTGTTTTTAATGTACTACACTCAATAATGGATGGTGGGGCCACTAATGGCTCCCGGGCCATAATTTGTAAACCCCTGCTTAAGAACATCTTAGCCTTTAATCGTCGCTTGATTGCATCCCCCTTCACTCGCACTCTGCGCCTCCTTCCTGCTCTCTCATACAAACTGATCATTCTGGAAACGTACCAAAAGCCCCACCTCAGGCCATACTGTGGGAAGCTTTCAGGCCAGTGTGCCACCTTATGTCGCAGAGAATGTTTCACATTTACGAATGGTAGCAGATTGCAGATATCGGTGTGGCATAGGATGCAAATGGAAGTGAAAAATGATGCAAAGGCATAAGTAATAGAAAATGTAAAGGGGAGAACTATAGGAACGCTGAAACAGAATGAACAGAGGCCATTGCCTAAGGGGCACTGCTTTAGGGGATGAGGAAAGAGTTGCTATGGCAACAGAAGCTTTAATGATCCCCATCCTCCTTCACGTGCAGATACACATATACAAGCACACACATGTGATTTATGTACGACATGCACCCAATCTATATACTGCCTGTTTTGCTCCATTAGCAGATGTTTGGGGCGATGGGGACCTGCCCCCAGGGTGGCGGGAGATCTCAGACTCGTCGGAGGTGTATTTCTGGCACGTCCCCACCGGAACCACTCAGTACCACCGACCTGTTGCTTCCAGCAAGACCGAGAACAAGCCACAACAGGAGACGCACAACTCGCTGCAGCCACCCAATGAGGTGAGACGACTCTCATGTGTCGGTACAGTGTTGTCTTGAAGCAGGAGTTTAATTTGCTCCGTGATGACGCTCAAAACACACGTGTATCTCAAATTTTCACTTTTGAAATGAATGGACATTCATCCAATCCAGCCCCACATTGTGCTCCTTCTGATGTTCACACCTTGGCCACCATGATGTAATATAAAACCGACATAGAGAGAACTGACTCAGAAAGCCACAGTAATAAGTGTCATTTTTCGCAGTGGATTAAAAGTATATACCATTTACCATTAGCACATTGTCCTTTTCTGTTCAAATATCAATCGCTTAAAGCGTTATAACTGACATTGATGCTACTCGTTAGCCTGTCTATGGCATTTTGCATCAAGCATTGCCATGAAACAAGCACATTTGTTCCAGGGGCCGTATCTCACTGAGTGGCGAAGGTTTGCAAGTTTGTGCACACCTAGCGAATGTTTTTTTATGTGAGGATTCGTTCAAGGTCGCAAGGACGTTCCCCCACAATTGGAAGTTTAAATTTTAATGCAGGAGAGATTACTTTGCAGTAATGTATTTCAACAAACTTGTGTTTGGCAAATGTTTGCAAAAGTTTGATAAAAAAAACGACTGTGAGACCCTAAATTCGCCTGGGATTTTTGATTGGATGAGTGAGTCGCGGGTTGGGGCCCAGGATTGCGAGCGTGTCTGCTGAAGCAAGGCTGACGGTTGAGAGAAACGATAACTGGATGTTTTCTTTGGCGACATTAACATTTTCAATTTTACAATTAAGAAGTTACTGAGTGATCACCATACGCTTTCGTATTATCACTGTTACAGGATTGCGCTTGATGAATTCGTTAACAGCTGATGTGAGCACTGAAGGCTGCTCGTTAGCTAGCATTTACGGGTGTCATTCCAGATTGCCATGCATAGCACTTGTGCTTCTTTTTAGATTTGTTGTAGATTTATACTCTTGTTGAAGTATTTTTTGCAAGCTGTTAACGGCGGTGGTATGCGCCCCTCTTTCCTCCTGTCTGCCACAGCGCCCAAGCAGTCTCATCTCAGACAGTTCGGTGGAACCAGTCCCCTCCCCCTCTGGCTCCTCCCCAACCTCCCTCACCTCCACCTCCTCCAATGATGTCATCTCTTCTGCACAGAATCTTAACAGCACTCCCTGCACGGTCAGTGTCAACCTTTCATTCCCTCCCTTTGTTTTTTGTTAAAATCATGTGTTACTGTCCGCTGACACGCTGTATTCCATTTGGCTCCATCACAACATCCTCTACGCTGTATATTCTTTTGTGTATAAATTAAACTAAATTTCACACTGCATGATTTTTGAATCAGGTACATAAGTTAGATTAAGATCATAGAAAACTCAAGCTGCATCATAAAAATGTGTTGCCAGTTTGTTTCTTCTCCCTCTGTTATGAATACTAAAGCAAATTTGATTTGTTTTAGCATGCCATATCTTGATTGAGGAAAAAAATGTGTAAAGTATTATTCAACCATGTATTGATTAAATACCCGGCTGGTGCAGGGGATAAAGTCACCTTGCCAGCTTCAATGTCTGTCCAAGTTCACATTGAACAAATATAAAAACTGTGGTAATTAGTGGAGTCATTTTTAATTCCAATGAATGACAAACCCAGTCAAAAATCACCATAAAGTCATGAAAGGCTGTAAATTTCCCCAGTGTGGGACAAATAAAGGATATCTAATCTAATCTAATCTAATCTAATCTAATGAAGGTAGGAATATATTAATTCACTCGCCCACCACTTCTTTTCGTGTGTGTTTGTGTGTGTGTGTGTGTGTGTGTGTGTGTGTGTGTGTGTGTGTGTGTGTGTGTGTGTGTGTGTGTGTGTGTGTCCAGGATCTTAAGGACTATCCAATTTATCCTGACCCCAGTCTGAAGGCATTTGAAGGGGCCACCCTTCGCTATGCTTCCCTCAAACTCAAGTAAAACCTACTGATTAATTCCTTGTCAAAGTGCCATGTGTGTGTGATGTTCTCTCGCCAGATGTGTTAAACATTCACTTGTTTAATAATACAATGCAATAACTCAGTGAGAAGTTTGCTGTGTGAAAGGCTACTGTACAGTTCTGTCTAACTTTCAAGTTCAGTGCATTTGCATTCAGTCTTGAGGAACAGTATTTAAAGAAAAAAACAATTATTTAGGTACACACTAAATGTTAACTGGGACAAAACGAGGACATAGTTTACAGTGTTTTTGCAGTTTTTATCTTCTCTTGCTTTTAAAGTGAGTAAATATGTATCAACAGCACCACTTGGTGGTACACTTAGTACATGCACACACAGTAACTTCCTCCTCCTCCTCTGACAGGTGGTGAAGCCCCACTGGTTGTTATTTGGTGTTTCTTTGAATTCTCTCTGTCACCCTAAGGAAGGCCAGCTGGGCTGAAACGCATCGGGATGTTATATATTTTGACATGCCATGACGTGTTCAAGGCATTTTAATACAAATACAAACAGTATCCAAAGAGTGCCTTCGTTTTCTACTTTTGTATTTTTTTTTACACATTTTATTTTATTGAGGTGCAATACATTTTAACCCTTTCATACACCCTGCAACCTGATAACATGGTAAGACGTCCACTGTAGTAACCACTGTCCCTGAAAGGGTTAATTGAATAACTGGCTACATTTTTTTTTGTTATTTCCCTCTATTTAAGCAGAGTGGTAATGTTCAAATGGTGCATAATATTCCAGTGGCCAACAGTATTCTGAAATATCCATGATAGGAGTAAAACCTCTGTCTTGTTTTTGATGAACAATTAGGTCTACTATGCTGTGTTTTCATTTAGGCCATGAAAGTGTTACTTGGAGAGCTAAGGTTTTTTTAGGTGGTATTTTGTGTAAAAAGCTTGAGAACCCCTGCATTATGCCTTTAATATCTCACTTTTCTGCAGCCCTGCACTCCCATTGGAAACTGTGGACCTCAACAATACCTTCCCAGATCCAGAAGCAATGGTAGGACTAAATATATTATATGTTATTGATCCTTAAATTTGGTTGTTATTGGTTCACGATTACATTTTATGTCTCTACTAAGAACAAAATATTACGATGCATCTTAGTTTTTCTCAGTCGCTTTGGTTTGTTTCTCAGATCAGAATTGAAATTTGCAAATGAGTAAGTGCATTTTCTCAAAACATGGTTCCCCTGCAAAAGCCATTTTCTTTCTCAGTATCTTCAGTACATCTCCCAGAAATAAATATTTGTGAACATACCATCAGAACAAGTTTTTTAAATTTTTCTTTTTTTTTTTTTTGTCATTGTGTACGGATAACACAGTAAAATTGCTTAGTCATGTTGTCAGTATACAGTAACTCTGTGCTCTGGAGGGGCGTTCTGACAGCTGCTTAAGATTTGATGACAAATTCAACATTCGAAACTGAAAGTTACACTTGTGTATGTGGAAGATTGTTTGCAAGCGAGTGGGCAAGATTCGCATTTCACTTTTCATACAAACTATTTGCACTGTAATTTGTTGACAAACCATCTCATTGTGATACAGAAAGGAAAAGGCAGCATTGCATAGCACAAAGATTAAAAAAAAAAAAAAATCGATATGGGGCGGGGGGTTGATATGTATACATTGGACAATCTCCTAAGGGAAAATTGTCAATGCAACCTTGTAAGAATTACAGTGTAGTCTTCCTACTTCCTTCGGGCCACAAATTCTCATCCACGTCACAACAACTTAACTTGCTATGAGCTATTTTACAAAATTGGTTGATCCTTGTTTGATCTAATGTTTCACACATCTCCATTCATTTTTAAAGAGTCAAGATCAGCTGTTACATTCCAAAGTACAGATTTTTAGGAAAGCCACAACTCACACTTCAGCCCAATTTTTGCATTTATTAAGTAGGTGGCAGCAGCGCACTCTGCTGATTTGAGCTTTGGACCAGAAGGTTGTGGAAGTCTGATTGTAGACAAATACAAAATAACGTACACAAAATAAGTAACAGTCGATGTATCAATAATAAATAATAATAACAAATAATAAAAAAAAAATCCCCCTGACTTTTCAACAAAGAATTACATCATATTAATGTTATGACTGAATGCCAGGCAGAAAAAGAAGAGAACTGTGATCAAAAAAAAAATAAAAATAATAATAATAATCCATGAAGTGTGTGTTCCTCCTAGTCATTTCCAGTACGGTCCTTGGGCTGGGTGGAAATGGCGGAAAAGGACTTGTGTGAGGGGAGGAGCAGCGTGTCCGTCCACCATTGCATAAGACAGCTGTCCTACTGCAGGAGGGACATTCGAGACTCAGCCGGAGTCTGGGGAGAGGTCAGTTACTTTGATCATTAACTAAATACAGGAATGATCTCAATTACTGTATGAGTGCTTGTGGTGGGAAGTCAGGAAGTACAAATACTTACGGTACTACTGATTTTTCAGGAAACCGATCTGTCCTAGCAGTAGGTAAATATTTCACAGTATAGGAGAACAGAGTTGGAGTATTTTTGATGAGAACTGACTTCAACAAGAACACCCCCACAAAAGCTGATGTTTGTCCTCTCAAAGGGCAAAGGGATGCTGCTGGTGCTTCAAGACCGCATGTTAACTCTGGTTGACCCAGATGATCAAAGCCTCCTCCACTCTCAGCCAATCAGCAGCATCCGTGTGTGGGGAGTCGGACGTGACCATGACAGGTATTTGAAATGCTTTCAAACATCCTGTAAAGCTTCTTGGAGCGCTTCCTTGGCTACTCGGTAGCTGCAGGCGTGACATGATGAGATACAAGCAAACACTGGAACGCATACATCCTGCAGGAAATGGAAAGAAAGCTCATTACATTTACAAGGAGCATGATTGCTTCATTTTCTGTGTACATTTGCACTAACTGCATTCACAACATTATGATTTATCCTCAACGTTTCATGCTTCCATTCCGCATGTGAATGACCATCAATCTACTGGTTCTCAAACAGGATGATGGGTTCCCGCTAACTACCGAAGCAATACGAAGTGTACATTAGCATGCTGACAATACCGATTCAGGCTGAATATGTTGATTTATTAGGTACACCTGAACAAACAAATAAAATGCAGCACATAATTGCAACCAAAAAAAATACCACAGAAGGTATACGTTTAAGGTCACCAAAATACTTTATTCAATGTTTTAGGGATCGAGACTGAGTAATTGACGGCTATCCAGAAAGCTTTGAATGTACCTGTCGATTTCACAAGATGGTGGCAAAGCACTTTTTTTCCTCTCAATTCACCATTGTACCTGGGCCCCAATTTACTTCAACATGCCACCAAAGCAATCTATTCACGTTAGACATAGCTTGAGCATGAGTACAAAAAGAGAAAAGGGGATTTTTCCAGCAAACAACACAAGAGTGTTTCTTCCCAAATATCGGTGAATGGCCAAATCTGCAAATGTCAAATTGCAAATATTTATGACTGTAGATTGGCAAACAAAAGTCTTTTTAGCTTGTTGAATTGTTGTAATGACCTCATGTGTCATGAGCTTTCTAATGCAGATATCGTAGCTTGGTGTAAAGCGGATCAGAGAAAAAAACAGCCTCCACCTGCTGATGCTTTCCATCCACATCTGTAATAGGATTTTTTTTATGCTGTGGTACCTCGATGCAAAAATGTCAAATCGAAGCAGTAAAAAGTACGCAGACATCTGTGCACTTTTCAAATGTGTTCAGTGTTGCAGAGCCTGCTCTCAAGGACAAGTGAGCCCGTTTAAAAAGTCCTACCTGGACCTTGTAGCAGGGTCTCTCTTTCACACCCCAAAAGTACTGTCAGATTTGGTTTTGATCCAATAACAAGTAGTTGGCCTGTATTGACAATTTTGATTTGAGTAGTTATTAATATTTGCATTTAATGCGGGAGGACACTACCAAATTTGAATGATCGATCCACATACTGTTAATATCCTCTATGCACTACTGCAGTTTTATTGAGGCGTACGATTAAGAAGCAGTGCTGTTCTGTACTCGCAGTGTGTGATACTGAGAACCAGTGGAAGTGAACTACTCTTGAATAATGCTGAGGATGGCTAAGATGTTACGTTTCAATTCAACTGCAGCAGCACATTAAGTAGAGAAACATAAATTCGGTCATCATTACACTGATATTTATCAAGATCAATGCCTACATTGATGTCGACGTTAAGAGTATTTGGATAGATTAAATGATACAGCTCTTGTGTTGGCTCTTGGCGTGAAGTTGTACCTGATATTGTGGCTGTAGACTTTTTTTTTCTTCCAGTTGCTCAACCACAAAATACGACGAAACTGTGTGAGGTTCACTTCCAGTATATGATATCCGTGTTCCCCTCATGTGTAATCAGCTGTTAAAATAGCATCAGTGTACAGTACATGTCCGTACTCCGTGTTCTTCTCATCCTTCTCTTTGTCTTGTTTCCATAGTTTCTCTCACTACCCGCATTCTCTCGGCTCCCCCTGTCTGTCTTTCTGCTCTTTTCTTTCCCTCCTTTGTGCAACAACCTCTTCTCTCTCTCTCTCTCTCTCTCTCTCTCTCTCTCTCTCTCTCTCTCTCTCTCTCTCTCTCTTTCTCTCTCTCTCCCCCTCTCTGTCTCCCTCTCTGTCTCCCTCTCTGTCTCTCTCTCTCTTTAGGAAGAGTGCCTCTTCCCTCATGTGTCTCAGAGGATGAAGCAGGACTTGTTCTGCTCACCTTCTTATCGCAACCTATTTTTTTTTTCTTTTCCTCATCCAGATTTCTCTTTGCTCAGCCTTCTTCCCTCCATGTTGTTGAAATTTGCAGTCTAGATTATTTTTATTTGGGTATTTTTTTTTTATGTGATTCAAGTATCTATGACCGCAACCAGCACTCATTTAAAGCAGGACGTTTTTTGATTGCCCCCATTTTAGGGATTGCATTTTTTGGGTGTCTTATCTTGAAATTGTCACTGGAGGGCGCTAGAGTCAAAGCCTGTGTTTCAAGACGGGTTACAGAATGTATGAAGAGATGCCTGTCTTTGAAGATTATTGTTTTTCTTTCTCGGATATGCTGAGAACAAAATTTCCAAAGTGTGTCCTTGACTGTTTTCTCATTTCCTTCTGTGCAAATACATTTGAGATTATGTTTTTAGAGCTTTCTGGAAGTGTAGGTTCATGTTATGATGAGTAAGCAAGGTGACTGGATGTCTGCTTATGTTTCCAAATTTGTGGTTTTGTAGTTGGGGGGATCAAAGTGGCTGTAGCCTGTTTCTCAACCTGATTTTTTTTTTTTTTTTACACTTAAGTAACTCATCCATGAACCAATTCACCATGACATCATATGTTCTTCCAGGTGGAAAAAGGCTAAGTCTTTTCCACTAACATCATTTATAAACAAACCCTGACATGGCATTTGACCAAGGCAATTAGTTTGGAAAAAAATGGGCAAATGGCTTGAATGAGTATTTTAGCCTTCTTCTCTCATGCCACAATTTGAAGTACTGTATGTGAAATATCAGTCGAAAAAAAGTAAACGTGTTTGCAAGGGACACCCAACACTGACTGTAAATTTCCATTTCAACTGGTTAGTTCATTCAAAAATAGAGAAGGCGTAAATTCATACATTAACATAATCATTGAGGTAGTGGCAAAGTAATTCAAGAGACAGCAAAAAAGGAAATGTCTTAACCGCGGTGGTGTAGTCTCAAGACGAGCATACTACGCTAAATTCTAAATGCCTAGCCTACCATTAAATTGTTCTTTTGCTGACTGATGCTATTTGCCTGAGATTTTTTTTTAAGTTATGATAGATGCTGTATTTCCTCGTTATGTAATTCAGAAGGCTATGATTGCATGGCAGGTAAAATGGAAAGCTCAAAATCAAACAATTCATACATACCTGAAAAAGTCTTCCACAAACCTGACAAAGGAATATGGGTTTCCAATGTTGCTATCTGTAGAAGTATCAACAACATCCACACATTTTTTCTCATGCATTCCGCCTGTCTATTTTAGACTTTTTTTTTTTTCTGTTTCTGTCATGGTGTTCCGTTCATGACTTCTCTGCAATCCCGTGTGAGGTCTGGTTCTCTGTAGTACAGCACAAAATATATTCAGTTGATCTTAAATTGAACTTCCCTTGGAGGGATTATACTCACAAATAATAATAATAATAATAATAATAATAAAAATAATAATAATGGATGCTGCTGTAATAGCTGATTATTGCTTTTGAAGCTGTACTATTGACATTTCCACTAAATGTGTGCTTCTTGTGTGTGTGTGTGTGTGTGTGTGTGTGTGTGTGTGTGTGTGTGTGTGCGCGCGTGTGTGACCAATGTGAAACTACTTGCAGACGTCAAGACAAATTAAGGTCCTTATCTCCTTACATACTCTTCATTTTCCCTGCCAGTATTTTCCATGCCAGTTTTAAACTGGGCTGAGAATGTCCTTTCCATTTCCTTCTATATAAAATTATGAACCACAGTTCTCTTCAAATGTATTAATAGCCCGTCCGACATGAATGGATGATTAATTCCTAATCCATGTTTCAAAGAAAGGGAGACATTTTTTTACCTACATTGGAGGTATAGCTACTTGATTTTGGCAATTTCCCCAGAAATGGTGATGGCGACGCCTCTCATGCTTCCATCTGAGGAGTGTTCACACCCATGTCCTTAACATGTCGCTTTCTTGGTCCAGAATGATACAAAATGAATGAGCCCCCTTCCCCCGCACCCCCAATCTAAAATTGGGCGGGGCAGAGGGGGGGCGGGTGGGAGTTGTTGGTCCCTCGATGAAGTCATGTAGCTATATCTGGAGCACTCAGCAAGTCTGAGTATCTGGATGCCCCTGGTTGCATGTGCAAATTTTATCGTGTGTTTGTGTGAGTGTATGTGCACATGGGCTTGACATGATGAAGTCATTAGTCCAAATCTGGAGCACTCTTTTGTGTATGTGTCCATGTTGACTGTTTTCCCCATACTTTCTCCATCCCTTATTTTGGGCTCGGTATTCCCACTCTTTGTCTCCAGCCCTCATTCTGCCTCCCTCTCGTGTCATTGGCTGCTCAGCTCAGCGTATTCCTCCCGCTGCTTCTCCCGCCTTTGTGCAAGACTTCCCGTTTTTAGCACTTTCTGTAGGACGGGCAAATGGGAAATTATATCGGCAATTCTAGAGGGGAGCTGGTGCTGACTCTAAGCTGGGAGATGCCTCCCCCCTCACATTAAGTGATTCTTCAGACAGAGGTTTAGTCGTAGTTGTGGCAAGAGGAGGTCGGAGGAGGGAGAGAAGATGAAAGGAGCCCTTGAGGAATAAAAAAATTGAAGAGGAGGAGAGACAGAGAAAGCATCACCCTTGAGCTACAAGCGACACGGGAGCTCTATCGCAATGTCACAGAGGCAAAGAGTTAACGAGGCGAGGAACTAGTTTGTGACATGGCTGGCATGTCTGCCCGTGTGAGTATCTTACCTCTCCTTTATTATTGATCATTCTGTTATTAGTCCCCCTTTTATTTGTCACCTTCTTTGCCTTCGCTACATGGCTTTGACTTCAGACACAGCTGGGTCGTTGACTTCCCGACGATCAGTCAGGTGTGAGGATGCAGGCTGCTGCTGCTGCTGCTGAGCAGATGTTTGAGGTGGGTTAAGATAAGGCGCAAAGAAGAGAGAGGAATGAAGGGAGCAAAAGAGGGATTGGAGGGTGGAGGCAGAAAACAGGATTAAAGTGTGAATTTGCTGCGTGGTGGTGCATATGCCAGAAATGTAATTTTACTACTTTGTTTTAAACATCGGCTGTCGCAGATGTGTATTAGATATGAAGTTCAGTCCATTCTGGTTTGTGCATGATAAAGGGTGTGTTGAATGTGCATGTTTTTTCTGACAAGCAATTGAGGAGGGGGTTGTGACTGACGAAGAACAAAAAGAGAGTTAAAATTTCTGACAGAAGGACAGATGAGGATGGGAGGGGCATGTGAGGTGACATCCCTGTTTGTTATCATGCCTTTAACACCTAATTTGTGTCCTGTTTTATAGACTGAAAATAATTCACTCACTTTCTCAATGGCTTGTTTGAGGTCTGTTTGACATTGACAGTGAGTTATGTATTTAATAGTGTGCAATGTACAACTGTGTTGCATTACTCTGAGAGGTGTTTCTTAACCCCTGTGCAATGCAGGTACACTTCATGTACACCTGACATGCGTTGTGTTGTAAAAACGAATGCATGCCACAGGTTTAAAACCCATGCATGGCATGCATTTGTTTTTGCAACACAACGCATGTCAGGTGTACATGAAGTGTACCTGCATTGCACAAATTTTTCGAGACCCGAGCCATCATTGGAAGTTTTTGCTTTGGCCTGCGAGCAAAATCTGAGATTTGAGCGCTGCAGGTGGCAGTCAATCAACTCTTTTTATGACAAACATCACTTTGGCAGAAAGTGAATAACTTTTCAAAAAAGAGCTTCAACGCTGTTTATTTGCAGCTGTCAAACTAAATGTAAAACAAAGAGAATGATGCGTTGTGCATTTAAAACAAACAAAATCCGCTTATCTTAATGCTAGCAAACAATGACAACTGCAAGACAGACAAATCAATAGCATCGATGTTGCCACATTATAACCTTTCTAAGCAACAGATATGAACACAAACAGTGCAGCAACACATACATACAGACAATATAACTATTTACCCTACGGCAAATATTACTGCAGCTTACCGTGTCACATATAGTAGTTGTAAAACTCTTCTTCATTACTTTGCATGGCTGTATTTTACTGCTCCTCAGCAGCAAAGTCACACACTACTGATGGAGCTGCCATAATGCACAAGATGTTTATTTCTCTACATTCTATTTAATTATATTACTATAACTGTGTTTATAAAGTGTAATACCTGGCTATTTTCCATCGGAAAAAAACACATTACAAATAATTGTTTTTTGCAGGGAGGCTGGAAGTGATTAATGGCACTTTCATTCCTTTCAAGATGATTATTTAAATATTTTTTGAGCACGATGGACTTATCTCAAGGGACCGCGGAATTACAAATACTTCTTGATAAAGATGCATTGCAGTTCTACACACCTCCAAATAAAACACATATATTTTGAAATTGTAGCACTTTTTTATGTTTGTACAGGCAAAACATTTGACATTTAATATACCTCTTATCCGTATGACTACACACATGCACTTTTCATTGACATTCTGTCCAAAGCTGGCCTTTGCTGCACAAAAAAAAAAAAAGAGTGAAAACAAGCAGCCCTTGAGCCTCATTCATTTTTTAACGCTCAACACACTAGCTATCAGCTCCGTTTATGTCAATGCAGCGGGTTTGCTTATGTGAGGTTTTGGCAGCGCGTCGTCCCAGTTGGCGCCCATCTTATTTGCTGATGTCACGGCCCCTTTAACCTTAATTCATATGCAACATCCATCTGACGGCCCACTGGGACACAACCCTGATCGGCCAGACACATTGGATAGATGCCACGGTGATTGATGCCCCATCCTCTCACCCACCAGCCCCCCTCATCACTCCTCCATCCTTCCACCCCTCCACAATCCATCACAGCCACTTGTCCACACACTGCTTGCTCGTTGGGTCGACTTCCACAAAAAGCCTCACTCCATGAAAGGTCATCATGGCTGGAGATGCCCACTGTGATGAAACCAAGACGTCTCCTACACCTTTTCTGCCTCTTTATTGCCCGCATTAGCATTGTTGAGCTCACCTGGTTGTAATCCGTGTCTTCCTGACAGAGTGTTCATTGTGCTCCCCCTATCGAGCTTCTCCCTTGCTCCTTCAGCCAATAAATCTTTAGCCGATAAAATTCTTGCTCCTCCCGGCTGGGGAGGGCAGTAATGAGAGGTGATGCTGGTCACATAGCAGTGTACACACCAGGATGTTTGTCTGGTGTCTAGCTTTGAGGCTACGTTTACACTATGACCCCGGTGGTCCACGGCAGCCCCGGGATTTGGGCCATTTAAAAAAATATATATATTATTCCTTTTTTCCCTGTGTTTAAGTCTTGCTAACTTTTCTAACGTCGGTCATTGGGGTTGTGACAGGAAGGCATTAAAGGCCTCTTTTGGAAAAGATTGTTATGTGAAATTTGTTCTCTTTTAAAAATTGGAGACATGTTTTAATCAGTCAGAAAACATTTAAAATGGGTAAAAAAAAAAATCAGGTGTAGTCTAGAATGAAACACATTTTACTGTAGCAGCAAATAAAATTGAATTAGAATATGTAGTTTTCATGGGTTTCAATTAGCCAAAAGTGGCCAAAATAGAGCCATACAATTGGATATACACAATATATTATTGAGCCGAAGTTGGAAATGATAAAATTAGACAATGACTTGAGAAGTTTCATTACATTATTTTACAGCAATTAAAAACACACACTTTGTTTAAATTAATAGGGAATATGGACATAATAGTGGTGCCTTCAACTTGCTTGTTTTGTGACGACCCTCGTTAACTGAAAACATTGAAATCATTGCTTTAAGTGCTCCAACAACAATGCTAGTTTTGTAAGCGTTTTGCATTGTCTGTTCGCATTAAACTGGCAGACATTTGCAAGTTATCTGGTTCAGTTAAATACGATTTTCTTTTTTTTTTATTTAATTCTCTTTATTTTATATTTACGTGACCACATCTCTAAAAACTCGTAGGTTGAAACACTTGTAAGTCAAGACACCACTGTGTTCCATCCATCCATCCATTTTCAGCACCACTTCTTCTGAACAGTTACTGGAGCCGAACCCAGCTGACTTCGGGCAAAAGGCAGACGACACCCTGAACTAGTCGCCAGTCAGTCGTAGGGCACATGTAGAGGCAAACAACCATTCACACCCACATCCACGCCGTCACCAAGTGGGAACTGATCCCACGCTGCCCGCACACAAGTGAGGCGAGTGTACCACTACACCATCAGTAACTACCACTGTGATTTTATATCGTATTTTGTAACTATGGTAACGTTTGCATAACTGCCGCAAAAAGTAATAGATGCTCCTGCCAAAAGGGTTTGTAATTACTTGTAGATGCCACAGCATGGTAGTAAAGGACTATTTTTGTCTAAATGAAGCTCCTCAACTAACTTCCAATGATTACCTTGACACCAAGATATCACCAGAGCCATATTCTTTATTGGTATGATTTGTGTTGAAAAAATGTATTTAAAAAATATTTACTACTTTCAGCGTTCGAAGGACCCACCTTAAACAACTCGCCTGCGCTATGAGATAAAGTGCACACGAGCGTACGCTGTGCATGAATTCTGCCTTAGTGCACATGCAATTAATTAGGGCACAGCGTAATTCTAACTGTGCAAGCTTTGGAATCACTTTTTCTCGAATCCCTGCTCTTTCCCATAATCTCGTTATCAATTTCCATTCCACACAAACACATACACATTCGCACACATCAAAAGTGGTGGTTTACTGAGGTGTCATTTCATTGAAGTTCTGTGTTTGCGTATATACGGTATACAGTGCACACACACACACACACACACACACACACACACACACACACACACACACACACATATATCAGTACCTCACATGCTTTCCAAATCAGTGTGATGTGTGTGAAACGATCAAGAGCAAGAGAACAGCAGGACATTATCTTCCTCGCTCTTTCATGCCCACCCACAATCGCTCTCTTGTCCCCCTCCCTCCATCTCCCACTTGAGCTGATGCTGTCAACTATGTAACGGAATATGACAAGTGTTGACATGTGCCCCGGCCCCCCGTCTTCCCCCACATACACTTTTTTGTCCCTGATTTAGCCTTTCATGTCCCACCAAATGCCTGCAATCAGGTCATAAAGCATGTGTGGTTGCATGCATGGAGGAGAGGGTAACACACAAGTGGATTTTCACTCCATTCCATCCCACTCTCACAGGATAAAAGGCTGTCCCACCCTAGCCCCGGACCATAATAAAAAATATAATGTCCCGTTCTGGTCACAAAAATAACTCGCTTATGAACCGCTCCCATTTTGCAGGTCAGCTAAATTAGCCTTATATATGGATCAATATTCTCTTGTTTTGGGTGGGGGGGGGGCATCCTCTGTCATTCTATTTTTATGCTCAAGCTAATGTGGCATTTTGGTGTCAAGGAACTATGATGAAGTGAGTTGAGGAGTTTCATGTGGTTTGTTGCTGCCATCTTGTGCTTTCGATAGACAATTACAAACCTTTTGGTGGTAGCCTCGGTGATTCACGGCTTTTCGCTCTCAAGCTTTCGCTTCAGTGAGCTGGCAATTCCTAATTCTAAAAATCATTTAAAACACCAAAATAGAGAGATGTTACTGAATGTAGAAATACAGTGCTCCCTCACTTATCGCAGTTAATGGGGACCGGGACCCAGCCACGATAAGTGAAAAACCGCGAAGGAGGGTTTGCTCCCCCTCTAGGAATTTTTGTGTCAGTGTATGTGGGTACCAGCATGTTTAAAATATGTAAACAGTGATTATACTTTGCATATTTGAGACAAAGATTACAGAAGTACCCGTTTATACTTAAATCTTTAATTAAAAAACCTTATACAGTAAATAACATTCATCAGCATTGCCTTCTGAGAGAGGCAAAGAGATTTGTGTTAGTGGCGTAGAAGGCTCTGACTTTACGCTCTGATGCGGTAGTCACCATTAGCCTCCAGCTAGCTCCTGGCCACCCATTCCCACGCAGCCGATGTGTTTTTGATAAGACAATTAATCGATATTGATGAGGAGGAGGCGAAGAGAGACGTGCTGCTGCTTTTGGACAAGCCCAATCACCTCTCTCCCTCTCTCTCTCTCTCTCTCTCTCTCTCTCTCTCTCTCTCTCTCTCTCTCTGCCTCGCCCACTGCTCATCTTGCCGCTAAAAAAAAAAAAAAACAGCACATCTCATAGAGTCATGATGCACAGACTTTTAACATTAAGCGAAACGGATTAATTCACCATGTTGCTGTTGGGTATTATAATAATAATAATAACAGTTTAATATATATAGCATGTTTCAAGGGAGCCAGGGAAGCTCAAGGGTACGCGCTGCTCTCTCGTCACAAGCAAGCTTGAATTGCTTCCAGTGCAACTTTGGAGCATCAATGGATGAGCGAGCTTCTTGCTGCAAATTCCTTACTTTTGGAAATAAGCGGAGAAAACTGAGCTGGAATATGTTTTCATGAAGGATGCAGCCACAGCCGGAAGCTCTTTACTTTTAGGTTAGAACATCCCCAAAGAGCTAAACAGCAACTTGATAAAATGAGAGTTGCACACGAAGACAACAAATGCTTCAGGTGCTTTATCAGGAGAGAGTGTTTGAGTTTTTGAATCTTTTTCCACAAGCCTAACTTTTCACAAGACAAATATAAGACTAATTTTTAATAAAAAGTTTTTGACAAGCCTCAAAGAACTGCAATTTTTTTTTTTTTTTTTTTTTTTTTTTTTTTATGAATTTCCTTTTGGATGTTTTCTTTGCTTGCTCTTTTGCCACTTTAGTCTTCTCTGCCACCTGTCACCATTTTTGTCATCCATTCTATGCAAAGCACCCTCGGTTGCCTGTGGCTCTGAAAAACATGAAACGATTTGCATCGAAATGCACAGTGGGTGGATTCTCCAAACCACGAGAATTGCCAGAGCGTTTCAGGCAAATTCAAATATTTTGTGCTTAAGCACGACTCAAAGTGCTGTCAAGTCCAATTTTCTCGATAAATAAAGTGTTCACTATGCGCCTCATCTTTGCGGGTTCATCACCGCCATTTTATTTGAATTTTTATCACCTTGTTTTACATTCCATTTAAGTGAACTACATTTACCAGCACTTTTGTGATGTGCGTTTATCATCACTGAGGGGTTTCATTTAGTTAAATTCTTCTCTCACAGTTGTATATCCACAGGTTTGTTTGTTTGTTTGTTTGTTTGTTTTTAATTAGGCATAGTAAAAATGTGAGAAGAGTCTTTGCGGCGTATGGCGCATCAGCATAAGACAAATTAATTGGCTCTTTAGAAAGACACATTGTTTGACTCTGATAAAGGACGAAAGTACCGGGACAATTCTTCCGTCCCTCATCGAAGGGACTATTAATGTGAAATAAAACATCACACACAGCACAACAGCTTGCTATAAATGTTGTAACATTTGCAAAAAAAACTTTGAATACTATTGAACGTGAAGATAGAAGTAAAAGGGATTAAACAGGAAGATGACTATCAAACTGAAATTAAATCTGATCCACATCCACTCTGCGCCAGGGCCATTGTTATAAGACTCTCACCCTGTTGGAAATTCATCATTTTAGTCTGGATTTATAAGATGAGCAAATAGCAATAGATGGATATCTCTGGGGGGGAACATTATTATTTATTACAGTATATATATTCTATAATAGTGGCATGGTGGTCGACTGGTTAGCACATCCACCTCACAGTGCAGAGGTCGTGGGTTCGAATCTGGGCCCTGGCCTTCCTGTGCGAAGTTTGCATGTTTACCCCCTGCGTGGGTTTTCTCCTGGGTACTCCGGTTCCCTCCCACATTCCAAAAACATGCACCCTAAATTGTCCTTCGGTGTGATTGTGAGCGCAAATGATTATCTATGTGTGCACTGGTATTGGCCGGCAACTGGGTGTTCAGGGTGTACCCCACTTACTGCTCCAAGACAGCTGGGAAAGGCTCCAGCACAGCCTGCGACCCTTTGTGAGGATAATCCGTTCGGATTATGGATGGATAGTTCATGTTTGTCAACTGTGGGTATGGGAATCTGTTTGTGATTAAGGGCTGTATAAATAAATGTGACTTGACCTGGATGGATATGCTAGATATAACATAAAAATCAGATTTTACTATTTATGTCTATATGTTTGAATAAAATTATGTTTTACACGTTTTATTATATAAACTGCTGATAGTTTTTATTTATTTTATTTATTTATTTATTTGGGACGGTGCACATTAACCAACACAAGAATAAACAGTGTAAATGCACCGGATTTAACATAAATGCTAGTTTTCCGCCGTCGTCCCAAGGCTGGTTTCTAAAATAGCACAGTGAAACTCATAAAACTTCAGAACCAAGACGACAGAAATAAGAACCAAATAGGTAAGACATGAAACAGACAATAGAAACTGTTGCAGTACTCAATTACAAGTTTAACTTGTTGTTTAACTCACAAATTCCAAATACAACAGTTGTTTTAGTCTCTAGAATGAACAACTTCATGAAAAACTATATGTGGTTGTGTTTAATACACAACGTAGAATTCTCTTTGTTTTATGCTTCCTTTTAGTAAACTTCCACTTTGAGTGGCACTCAATAGCTTGAAGCCTCTTTTTCGATTTCGAATTGTTCAATGTCTGCCAAACTGCTGCTTCTTGTGAAGTGAGTAGAGTTGGCAAAAAAACTCACGGCGGTCATCTATTTTCTGCTGGCAGACACGAGTGTTTCCTTCTCCAGATGCCTGCAATCAGTGTTTGCCTATGCAATTAGCATACAGCATGTTTGTTAACATTGCATAGCCGGTGTTTTGTAAAGCTGTTTAATCGCTGGATTTTGTATGAAGCGTACACATTGACTCGCTGCTTATGTGCGTTTCCGTGCGTTGCCCACAGACGGTTGGGTGACAATATCGCTCTCCGCTGAGCTATTCTGGATGTTGAATCACCGGAGAAAGCCAAGTAGAGCAGGCTGGGGACCAGTTATGTCTGTGTTGTTTTCATTGCTCTTGCAAGGATATTTTATCAGAGCAGTTTGTGGAGTTTATGATTTCGTTTTAGCACCTGAGGATGCAAATTGAAGAAATGTTAAGGTTGTTACGGGATTAGTGTAATTCTCTTGCCACATAGCCAAATGGGGCTAGTTCAGTCTATATTGTGCTTGCCTTGGGGACTGGAGAGTCACCAATTTAAGTCCCGCTGGATTGGAAAACTATGGAAATTGTGATTTCTCGATAGAGGCAAGTTTGCTTCCTGCCAATGTGCTTTTGAGCAAGGTAATAAATTGTGACAACTGGCAAAACACTTACGTAAAGCCACTATTTGCGTGTCATTTTACACATCTCCAAATGCAAATATTTTGTTCTAAAAAGTAGTTACAGGTTCAAAAATATATATATATATATATATATATAT
>NW_017805461.1:1726322-1735403 GCF_001891065.2 Hippocampus comes | reverse complement strand
CGGTGGGGGTGGGGGGGGGGGGTGAGACATTTAGGACAACCTCTGCTTCATTTGCTCATAATGGGCATTAGTGCATTACCTGGATCAGCAAGCCCTGTGGTTTCCAAGAGGATATAATCAAACTTGCCCTTCTTCTGCATCAAGTTCTCGATGGCTTTGAGACCATTGTCCCTGAAAATGGGGAAAAAAACGAAAATGTAATGAAAAATGATAGAAAGAGCCCAAGTTGGACAGTATATAATATAATCGTGACTGAATGCATTAATCATTTAATGCAGAACGTCAATAACTTGCACAGCATCTCGTCACTGGACATACTTGACAGAGCAGCAGAGGCAGCCGTTCCTCAGCTCTAGCCACTCTTCGTAAAGTTCCCCCGCATAGCTCACGGCTAGGGACTTCTCAAGTGCGCTCCCTGTAAGCAAGTTGTCCATTTTAACGCTTTATCGCTCAATACACCTAACACCATTTATTATACTTATTTGTCACTGTTTTTATATATATACACCATTTATTATATATATATATATATATATATATATATATATATATACTTTCTGTATTTGTTGTTTGTTCACCCACATATTTGTGACTTGTGCATTCACTTATCCACCTACTGGCTGTTTTTTGTGCTCAGGTCAAAATAATGAAAGTACTTGTGGCATCTTGGTGCCAAGGAACTATGTCAAAGTTGAGGAGCATAAAAAAGGAAAAAAAAATTTAAATTGGTGTGTCATCGTGTGTCATATTCATGCCAATGACCTATGTTGAAGTGATTTGAGGAACTTCATCTAACCATCATCACGTAGCATCCTAAAACAATTAAAAACATTTAGATTTTTGGTGCAAGTTGCTCATGGTGTAGTGGTGTATTTGCCGGACTTATATGGGAGCAGCATGGGATAGGTTCCTACTCACTGACAGTGTGGATGTGGGTGTCAGCGGTCCTTTGTCTCTCTATATGCCCTGCGACTGACTGGCGACCAATTCAGGGAGGTAGTGCCCGAAGTCAGTCGGGGTAGGCTCCAGCAACTCCGAAGCGGTGTTGAAAATGGATGGATGGATATTTTTGGTGGGAAACTTTTCTTCGTTATGCACTGAAAAACTCACTTTAAAAGCTTTGCTTTGGTGTCATCTTGTGACATCTACAGGCAATTACAAACTGTTTTGAGTGAGTGTCGTGCCTTTCCAAGATGTTATATTAACTCTCCACCAAGTGTCATTCTCTTATAGAGGACTTGAAACTGACACAACTCCGAGGGAATTCAAGGCAATTGTAAAAGACAGAGAAATAATTTCAATCTCATTTTGTGACTGCGCCCTGCAATCATGTAATCCCATTCTACTTTTTCTGTGTCTTGTGTTTCTGCTTTAACCATTTTGATTTTGTGCTATTTTGGGCAGGTTACTCTTGGAAATTACTTTTTAAATCTCAATCATTGTTTTTTTTACCCAGTTAAAAAAAGAATATTGATTGATTAACTGATACAGCCTCACTTTTAAACTCCCGATTCCTGATCACCGACCTTTAGCGCTTCCATTCATTGACTCCAGATTAAATCACTTAGTAATGGATCACTCTTTCTATCCACTGAGCACCTGTGGCATTAGCTGACAACACAACTCCCACCACGAACATCCTCGATAGCGCTATTTGCCATTTAAACCATGAAACTGTATATTATACCACTAAATAATATACACACTCACCGACCACAGCATTAGGCCCACTCACATAATGTAATGAGATCGAGTGTAAAAGCTCTTATGAGCGAGCGTCCAATTGCACTATATCACCGTGAGCGTTTCAATTGATGAAAAAACAAAGCTGCAAAATCCTGAGAATTTTCACAGACTTTCCATGAATGTACAGGGAATTTGAGAATTTACGGGAATACACTGCCTGTGCCTCGACTGAATACACCAAAATCACGTTAGATCACCCGCGCTGCCACATAGACCTCCTTTTGCCCATCAAATATTTGGTGTACTTTTTAAAACCAAATTTGCAGATGTGCCGGGGGGGCGAGGCAGAAGCGCCCAGTAAGGTATTGCCTGTTTCTAAACACGCCAAACTAAATCATTACCCTTGCACGAAAATGACGATGCGCCTGCTTTTATGCTGACCGCGGACTACATTCTGTCACCAAATTATCAGGCGCATTGGGAGCGAGGTCGTTTCATGTGCTGGCCCACCCAAATGAGCGCACCATGACTCCAAACACGCGAGGCAAGAATTCAGCTGACACAAAAATGAAGTTTTGCCCGTTTTTACGCTGAATGTACGGCCAAGCAGCAACACTCGAGTTCATACTCTGAAGTTGCTTTCTGCAAATCTCACACACACATGCTCAATGAATCATAAGTCACATAAACCTCTTTTTCGTTAATGGATGCTACAGCTTCTTGTTGCTTTCAAGCTTATTGTTGTCGACGTGCGCACATTTCAGCATGATGTCTTTGATCCACTGGTGAAAAGGACACTTTGATTCGCTCCTCTTTCATCTATAACTGCTTCAGACAACAAAGTGTATGCAGGAAAGTAGTTAAGATTGCACGATTGTCTGTGTCTAATGTGTTGTCTTGTATTATTTTGTCATTTTATGTTAACTTTTCTTTTGATGGCGGCACGGGCACCCGCAGCGGCTCCTCTTGTTGTGTGTTGTGAGAGGGAAGAAATTTCATCTGTGCTGCACATACAGCACATTTGACAATAAAATTGTACTTGACTTGACTTGACTTGACTTGATAAATCGCCCACTGTTCTGTATTTAGTCTGTCAAGCTTTTGTGTTGTTCCTGGTAGTAGTTTCCTTTTGTTTGTTTGGCAATTCTCTATTGCATACATTATACTGTCAATATTATTGAAACACTCATGTTTGATAATCTTATGCTTTGAACGTTGTGGGGCCATTGACAGCTGGGAAAGGCTTCAGAATGCCCGTGATGCAGCAGCAATAAGTGGTTCACAAAATGGATGAATGGATGGAACTTTGTGGGGAGCAGTTTGGGCAAGGCCTTTTTGCGTTCTATCGTGACTGTGCTCTAGTGCACAAAACAATGTCTATCAACCTCTGACCTCACGCATTTGCTCTGGATGAATGGACAGAAATTCCCAGTTAATGTACTCCAACATCCTGTGGAAAGTCTTCAAAAAGAAGTGCAAGCTGATATATCTCCAAAGGGAAGAAACAAATCGCGGCTGCCATTTTTAACATCCTGTGGAATGGGCAAGTTTCCCAATACTTTTGTCCACACACGGTGGTACCTTGGCTTATGAGTGACGAGTAAATTATTTGCTTTGTTTTGTGAGCAAAAATTTCAATCATGAAAAAATTAAAAGTCAAAGGACTACTGTATTGTAGTTTTTCATTTTCTTCATGGAGGAGAGGAGCTTCTTTTTTTGGAATGAAAACAAGTGATGTGATGTGACAATCGAAAGGAACAATTAGACTGACGGTTTATATGATTTGTATGTGACACTGGAAACGAAGAACAGTGAGCATGTCAACTGACAATATTTACACACATTCGCATCATGTCGATCTTTGACTGAATTTATTAACGTTTCTTCTTTCCCTGTGCTCTTGTTTCCCCTTTCCTTTCATCCTCATTTTGTACTTGCATTCTTACCTTCTTCATTCTTGCTTTTTTTTCATCTTTTCAAACTCTTATAATGCATCCTCTCATCATCCTCTCCACCTGCTTCCCGGGAACCAGAGAAAGGTAATTTTAACTTTGTTTCATACTCCAGTGATTGTGCTTCTCCATTTTTGTCATAACCATGGAGTGGCAATTTGGCATAGAGAACATATTTGTGGATTTCTGTTTTTTTTGGGGGGGTGGGGGGGCAGGGTTTTTTAACAAATAATTTTGATCGGGATGTATTGATCCCTCTTTTTTCAGACCGATTACAAGTACTGACATTTGGGTGCTCGACAATGCCAAATACCGATACTTGATAATGCCATTATGTTATGCGATGGTGAGGTAGTTTTATTTTAGACAAACCTGTTTTGGGCATGGCATATGTTTCACTCAAATTTAACATATTTTACAATAACTTATCATTGCAACATGACAATCCTAACAGAATTAATCCTATACGACTAAACAAAACAAACAAAACAAAAAGAGTGATTACAACTGTGATCAGTGTGTTTTAACTATTCCAGTACATATTTTAATTTGCTTAGGAGTTCCTATCATATTTCTGTACAGGAAGAGATCAACACATTCACTTTCATTTACAAAGTGTACCTGAACGCACCTCATGCGGCTGTTTCCAGACGGCAAGTACAAACACGACTGGTGGCTGCACTGAACAGCAAACTAACATGAATTACTTGGCAAAAGGGTGATATGAAACAACATAAAAAACAAGCAGGTTACAATGAGAGAGCTGCTTTGAGTCATCTGCAACACAGTTTCATCCGCACAACACACAAACGACTGCAAATTAGGTCCATGTGGAAAAAGTCTGTTTTTAAGCTACTGCCCGGAAGGTATATGTCGGGCTGCTTATGTGGTATCGTCGCAGACAGTATCGGTTCATTTTTTTATGAGTATAGTAAATGAATAGTACACCGATGCTGCATTGACGCGATTGCTCATTTCACGGCTGTGAGTGTAGCAACAACGATTGAACGTTTAAAAACTAGCTGCTATCCAACGCGGCCACGGTTGAGGTCCTGTCAAGAAATTAATGCTTTTTGGTTTCTTTGCGAGTTCTCCTCCCCACGAGAGACAAGAGTGAAGTCACAAACCAACCATTTGTAGTGGAAGCGGAAAGGTGGCTCATTCGCCTCATTGGCACACCACTCAAACGTTCCAGCGGCTGCATCCACACCTCACACACGCCACATCGCACTTTCTCCTTTGGCCACAGGCGTGGAGCATTATCGACCCGTCGTGTGTGAGCACAATTAAGCAGCAACATATCCTGGATAATGGACTCATAAACACAAAAGCTTCTTGTGATGAATACTGGCTGGGGTTGATGATGTGGGAAATGCATTGGGTGATTTTTGAACATAAGATTTCTTTTGTATTTGACAATGATGGAAATGGAGTCCAAGTATGTTAATTTATGATGTCGCTGATGTATTTTCCACACAGTACAGCGCCCCCCAAACTATTTTTTTTTGTTTTGTTTTGTTTTGTTTTTTTTGCGAAACTTTGTTTCAGGTGAAGACATTTTTAGATGGACAGCATCGAAACTATACTTGTTAAGATGGGTGTGGTTGTAATTTGTGGGAGTCCTGTGCATGTTTCAAACCAGCTGGGCTCACCTTTTCTTCCATCGCACAGTGTGTTATAAGTAAGGGGATCACAGGCTGACTCCAAAAATGAAGCATTTCTATGTTCACTGTTTCTACTTAATTGTGCTTTTATTGTGTTTAAGGATAGACTCGCACATTTTGAGTGACTGTGCTACCCATCTCATTTTTTTGTCCCAATATTTCCTCACTCTTCTAGCATAGTACAGCAATATGCTGTATTGTGAGTGCTCCCGCAGTGTCTTAAAGCGACACAAGAGTCATGATGCCGGTGCGTGTTGTAATATGATTAAGGTTCTCATTATCACATAGTTGCCGCATGCATGTTTTTGGACATAGTATTGATGATAAAGATGGCACTTTACCTCACGCCACTGCCCTCGTTCCTCACCGCCAGTTCTGTGGTCCCACTGGTCTGAATATTTTAAGACTGGAATAGCCAAAGCCAATCAGGTTGATCGCTATTCTCACCCACCACCAGCTTATTTTCATATTGTCGATGTTGCCTTCAATGTTTGTTGTAGTCCGGTGACAGCAGCATCCGAGCCAGTTGAACGTCCTGTAAATTGACCGATTGGAAGATGAGATGCCAAGAAGACATTAATGGTTAGTTGATTGCAAGAGTTAGATATTGAGCGGAGTAGTGACTTCTACCTCTGGATACCACCGCATGGCCTCTCCATTTACCTTTGTTTCAGCCTTTGTTGGAAAACAAGACATCTTCCATGGTAAACATCTGCTTCCGTTTTTTTTTTTTTGTTTGTTTGTTTGTTTTGCAGATTTTGTCACTCATTAGTGAGGAGAATTTGTCACTTTTCTCCTGCGTATGTACGTGTTTGGTTGGGTTTATTGTGCCACATAACATGAATATTATGTCATTCCTGACCTAATTACGTCATTCCTTTCTCACTTTGCAGCAGTTCACGTTTCTTCAGTTGCACCGTGACAAAAAAAAGGGATAGGAACCGAGCCCTGCTGAAAAAAAATCAGCCAATAACGCCAGTCCCAAAAGGTTTATAATTGCCTAAAGGTTCCATAAGTCGATGTCAAAGGGCTATTTTTCTTTTAGATCGTGCTTTGGAAGTGCCTGCCCTCATCTCATAGTTCAGGGGGAGGGAAACCGGAGTTCCCCCTCGAGAGCCATATCCTGCCTGTTTCAGATTCCTCCCTACTGCGACACACCTGATTCAAACGATCAGCTCATCAGCAAGCTCTGTAGAGGCCTAAAACGGTCATGGCCCCAAAGCCCGACTTTAATTTAGATAAATATTTTGAACCATCTTGTGGCATCTCCGGTTCTTTCAGAAAGCACAAAAACAGTGACTAGGAGGACAGACTCCCCCCCACCCCCCAAAAAAAAATCCACAAAATAAATACTGTAGGAAAATTCAGGAGTAGTACAACGGCGGTGGAATTTTACACATTTGTTGTCACTTTTCCTCTTTCCACACCTTAAATTTATGGGGCTTTACAAAAATAGCTCATTTGCCTCTCAGGAATTCCAGCCGCCGGAGGGTATCACAAGTAAATCAAACAAACAGAAGCTGTTTTTTCAGTTGCTGAAGGCGCAAAAGCATCTCCGGTGAAGGTATTTGAAGCCTTTTTTTTTAGCTGCAAAGGAGTTTTATCCTGAGGAGGAAATGCAGAATAGCATTCTTTTCTGAATTACTACTAAAATGCATTACTTTCCAATTTTACATGATAAGGCCTCTTTGCTGTTGCTGTTGTTGTTGTCATTGTTGAATAACCCCCAACTGGGTCCCAAAGCGGCTCCTAAAGCCGCAGCGACTCGGGTACCTGCAAACCCAGTTGTCAGCTGTTGACTGGGAACTGTCCGTAGCCCCAAGACACGCCCAACACCGCTTGGGGGTCATTCCCGAGTTGTACTGCTGTTGCAAAATTGTGTAGTTGTACCGTCTTACATTGTTGGCAACACTATCTTGAGTAATCAATTTTCACGTGTCCCTTGATTAGTGAAGAGAACGAAATTTTCGGTTGTTGTCATAGTCATGAAACACACTAAAGTAATAATTAATTCTGAATCAAGTTTTGGGGCTTTTAAGAAGTTGTTAAGTTGGATTTAACAAGGAGGCAGCAGAAGAATAGGGTCACGTACACACACTCTTACAAAGTCTTGATGGGATAGATTTAAAATGGGGATTTTAACAGGGCCAGGAATTGAAATTGGTATGAAAGATATAGGCTGAGCAAATCGCAAAGAGAAAATGTGGAATATAAATTGGCCATTAATCCAAATATTGGCACAAAGCTGAACGCCCTCGAGGTGAAGCGTTTCATCTCAATATGCATTAATGTCCCAAAGGAGCTCGACAAGAAGTAATACTTGCAGGCAAGAGGGGGAGGCAACAGTCACCAGACTGCCGTTCAAATGAGAAGCAATCATGCTAAGAGGTCATTTCCTCTAAAAAAAAATAAAATAAAATAAATCCCAAACCTCTCCTTTCAACCTGCATTGGTGTTTATTTCTTTCCTTCTCTTTATGCCCTCTTTGCTCTGCTGTTAACTTCATTCTGTTCTTAAGTTGTCGCCACGGACAAGATAAATGGAACAATCTGCAGGCTAATAAATGAGACTTTCAGACATTAAATGCCCTTGTACAACGTCCTCTTTTCTCTAATAATATTTTCATTAAGGATCTTTGAAAAAATGTATTGTATTCAACATTTATTTAAATATTTTTGAATTTTGTCTTTATAGTTTGTTCTAAAATATTTCTTGAGATAACAAAAACTTTCATGTACAATCCCATTGAATTGAGTCATTGAAGTTTTTTTTTTTTTTTTTTTTTTTACATACATTTACCTATATTTAAGCGCACAGTGCTAATGTTCAAACGGTACATAATGTTATAGTAGCTTATGATCTTCAGTATACATTTTTGGTATAAAATCTCTGCCTCCACTACTGTACCTTAATGTTGTTCATTGTGTGGTACTTAAAGAGGCAAGTATAAATTTTGAGGTGGTGTAAAAAGTTTGAAAACCATTCATCTAGAACAAGTAATAATATTAGTAAGTTTTGATGTGACTTACTGGTCGCCATCCAGCAACAAGGATAACCATTGTCAAGCACTGATGATGTCATGGCTAGGCAGTGCGATGATGTGTGATAATCCGTGTTTTGTGTGTCTTCAGAGACTTTGCCTACGTGGCAAGGGACAAAAACACGCGGGTGCTCAAGTGTCACGTGTTCCGATGTGATACGCCCGCCGCAGCCATCGCCACAAGTCTTCACGAAATCTGCTCCAAGGTGGGTGCCATTCCCAGTCCAACCTCTATCTTTAGGAGTGGCGCTGTCAAACTTTCACACCGTGGTGGCTGTTAAAATGAGCGGCTTAACCACTGTAATGTATGACTTCCACGAGGAACCGGCGTGTGTAAGGTCAACAACAGATCTGCAACTACAGATCTTCTCCATTAAGCCCCTACCCCATTGAGCTCTTTTTTTAGAACACCAAAAATAACAGCCAAGATGAGTACCTATGCACAGGAGCTCTTCTTGGAAGGAGTGTGGCACAAATTTGGCCAACCATACTCATATATTCAGGTTATGTTCTAAATTGGCCATGTTCTAGAAAGATGTTTTTGATGCTCTTAAAATTATTTTCAAACAGAATATTATTCCACAAATCCAGGTAATAGCATCATTGGGAATGACAGCGAAGGGTATAGGCAGAGAAGCAAAATATCTGCTCAACATACTACTCACGGCAGCATTAAAATGTGTGACTATCAAGTGGCTGAGGCCAGAAATTCCCCCGCCCCCACTCCTCCTCAATTCTT
>NW_017805461.1:1710597-1725766 GCF_001891065.2 Hippocampus comes | reverse complement strand
CCCCCCCCCCCCACCCCCCACATATAATCTATGGAGTCAGGAAATATGCGGCATTTATCAGATGGAGCAAATTCATATATTCGTTAAGACTTCAAAAAGCTATATGAACCAAACGTTGGAAACTTGTCATGCCCAACTAATACAATGAAGTGCACAACGGTGGCTTTGTTGTTCAGAGAGGACTCATTATTTATTTATGTATTTGCTGTTTGTAATATTGTCAGTATTTTCCATTTATTATTTGTAGTTTGTGTAAAAAAATATGCCCAGCTGCAAAGTGGAAATGTTTTTGTATGCAATAGGAAACGTGTGTTATTGAAAACTGTGAAAAAAATAAAAACAATTAAGAAGAAGCTTTTTCAGCCATGTCCATCTTCTAACCACAACTCTGGAGGAAACACTCCAGCTCTGTTTGGAAAAGCTAAAAGTAGAGTAGACGTGCAGAAATGAAGTGCTGTGGAACTCCCTCCTGGCTCAGACGCACCATGGGCCCAAAGGAAAACCCTGAACCACTTGAGAACAACAACGGGACAATGCAGGGTTGTTACAACCATCTGTGAATGCGCAGCGGGAGACCACACAATGAAGCCTTGTCTCACCTGCCCTCTACTCTTCAACCTTTGTAGCAGTGAGACCTTGCAGAGTTCAACTAAAATGCAAAGATCCGTGTGAATAAATGGGAGACCGCTGTATAACGCCACTCTGAAGACATAAAAACAAAAGGAAAATAGTGCCTAACTTTTTGTCTTTCTGACTTCACACTGCTTTCTCCTCTGTTAAAAACCAACTCAGCCCCAGTGATTGCTTTGTGGAGTGTGTGCTGTGTGTGCTGTTTGTGGGTGTGCATATTTTTATACTTTCCCGTGAGATGAGACGCAGATGGACCGCACACACACTTTGATTAATGACACCTGGTAATTACTAGAGACTCTCTTGCATACAAAGCGAGCACAATGATGGCGTACAAACAACACACTCCTTGATGCACTTTAAGACTGCAATCACTGCAGCAGAAAGGCAGCCAAGTGGAAGCAGGAAAACAGGTCGCATCTGTTAACACAGTTCAATTCAGAATTCGACAAATATTCAATGAATGATGAAGTATGACGCTGCCATTATTACTTCTGCTGAAATTAGCCTCTGAGAACTATTGGTTGGCAACCAGTTCAGGGTGTACCCCGCCTACTGCCCGAAGACGGCTGGGATAGGCTCCAGCATCCCCCGCGACCCTTGTGAAGACAACCGGATTAGAAAATGGATGAATGGATGAATTCACTGATCATGTGATTGCATATTCAAACTGAAAACCCTGAAATGATCATGTCAAATTACGATAAAGGAAAAGTCATCTTTATACAAAAAAAAATGTCTAAACGCACATTTTTTTGCTTGAGTGGTGAGCAAAAAATTGTTGTTACAAGCACAACCTCACAAGAAGCAACTGTTTGACAAATTGTCAGCATTTCTTCAAAAAAGTACTTGCTTGAAGGTATTTATTGCCCTTTCCATCTGACATTTACTAGAAAAGTAACAAAAAAGAAAATTAACCAAACCAACATAACTTTGTCTGAACGAAGTCTACTAGCTTAATGCTAATGCACATTGCAGAACGCCATTAATGGGCTAACAACATTAATTTTGTGGAAGTGTGAACTTTTTAAGCGATGGATATTTGGACACAAAGAGTGCAGCAACACATGTAGACAGACAATATAAATAATCCTCCCTCGCATGCATTCTTTATCGTCTGTGAAAAATGACTAATATTACTGCAGCGTTCTGAGCTGTTGTGACAGTCTTCTTTGCGGATAAATGTCTGCAAGTATTATACTGCCCCTTGGTGGCCAAGGCGGACACACAAGAAGGAGCCACAAAATGAATGCGTTAAATCCTGATGCACAAAGAGTTGGATTAGTTGCATTCTATTTGATTGTTATGTTTAAGTATGCTACTGTATGGTGCTACCAGTCATTGCAATGGGCAAAGTTGATTTGAGATATGAGTATTCGTGACCTATGTCGTCACAGAATGAATTAAACTCGTAAGCCATTGCACCACTTATTCTCCTGCATTATTTTAAAACCAATAGTACATCTCTTATGTATCCACTACTTTAGGCGTAGTAAATGAACAAATACACACAATGTCTGTTTTGCCTTACCCCTGTTGTCTCCTCTTATCCACCCTTGTTTCTTCCCCCTCTCACTGCGTGAGTCATTCCTGTGCTTTGTTGTGCTCTTCTCACCTATAATTCTGTTTTGCCCCCTCTCTATTGTTTAGATTATGGCTGAAAGAAAAAGTGCCAAGGCTGCAGCTGGCGGCTCCTCCCAGGCGGGCTCTGATGTGCCCCTACAAGGTACGCACCCACACACAAAATCACGCACACACTCGTATTCTTTTGTAGTGCCCCCATGGGAAAAGATGATTTGTCGGCTGCTTGCCAGGTTTCCCTACACGGTTTCTTGTCGCGCATTATAAGACTCTTCCCCATCCCAAGTTACAACTGTTTTACATAGAGAGAGAGAGAGAAAGAGAGTCGTCAGCGATTACTATTTTGCTTATAGTCGCCCTATGGCTTCCTCTCAGTTGTAATTACACAGGAAGAAAGAAAAACATCATCAGAAGTCATACTTGAATGTAAGATCTTCTCGGAGCAAAGGAGCTCCAGCATCTCTAATAAGGGAAGGATGATATCGACTCTCCACTTATCGAGGCAGTAAAGCTCATTAGAAACCAATTAGTGCTTGTTTGAGGTGAAGTGCTCCCCATCCCAACCCGGTGATCAAAACATCAAGCATCCCTTGCATCATTTAACTCTGTAACTTTTTGGTTGTCCAAGAGGAGGTGTCCTTGTCCATGACTCTTATCAAACATTTGAATTGTTATTTTGAAACAATTATTCTGGAGGAAACAGTGTATATTAGTGGCATGCAAAAGAATTTTTGAATTAAATGTTACAGTGGCTTTTCTTTTTTTTTTTTAATCCAGCACAATGCATTTGTTAAGTCCAGTTAAGAATTCCTTCCAGTTTCAAACTTCCACCATCAAGCAACATTCAGTATAACTTTAACAATAAATCACAAAGGTGCAATGCAAAGGAGTATCTTTTGAACATTATTAATGTTCTTAATACAAGTATAAGAAGTTACGCAATTAATGTAAAAAAAAAAAAGGGGGGGGGAGAGTTAAACTCCAAATTGTAAGACTAAAAATTACTGGGCATTAGCTTTATACTGTAGGTAATCCAAAATCACTGATGGCATGGGTCATCTACGGGACTTGTGTACCCCCAATGTGGATTCCGTTGCGCTCAGTGATAATGTCAGTGTGAATGATTGTCTGTCTCTATATGAGCCTTGTGATTGATTGGCAACCATTCCAAAGTGCAATCTGTCTTTTGTCCGATGTCAGCTGGGATGGGCTCCAGCGCCCCCCGCCCCGACCCTGAACTGAATAAGAGCTATAGAAAATGGATGCATGGCTTCTCCTTCATGTTCTTGCGCGTGGGTCTCTCAAAGGGTAGCTGAGGTGGGAATGCTGCTGATATCAGGAAAATGACCCCGCTGTATCCTCTGTTTGTCCTCCCTGGGCCTTCAAGTATAAATAAAACTCCATCCTTGTAACTAATGTTTTCCTGAAAGTGCAGATGGAAATGATATGAAGAACTCTGGGTGAGTGCACTCTGATGCAGTGAATCCAAGTAAAAGACATCATCCCAGATTGATTTGCCATAATTCATCCAGAGTCATCACGGAGTTGAGCTCATGATGAATTTCTAGTCTCTGAAATGCACCAATTAAGATGCCGCTGGTGCAAACTGGGCCAAAGCTCATTATGAAAAATGGGCAATATGTGAACAGGTTTATTACATTTAGAAAATTGGGGAGAGCTGTTTCTATTACTTTGCCTACTACGTGTAACTGCATGGGTGGAATATAAACACCTTTTCATGGGATATGGTGCAGCTGTGTACAACTCCAAACTTCAACCGCAAAGAATGAGGTCCCGTGGGCGGAGTATGAATTTACTTGAACTCCCTTCCCAATGTAGATGCCGATGCAGGTGATCCGCCATCTTTGAGCAATCTGTTCCGCCTGCAAGCCTCCACGTAAACAAACCCAGCAGGAATTCCACCCAGAAAACATCCAGCCCTAATCATGCCAGCAGCACCCACAATATTCACAAGCCTCTTTATTTCTCTGGTTTGCAGCAATTAATGCAGCATTAGGAGCTCTGTTACATGTTGTTATTTGTTGTTCGTAAAAATGTGAGTTTTATGTTTGGTTTCTGCTCTGCAGAATTTCCAATGCCAAAGACTGAACTGGTGCAGAAGTTCCACGTGTTCTATCTGGGGATGACATCAGTGAATCGGCCCATAGGTACAAATTAGCCCACTGTTAAAACCCAAGACTCTCTTTCTGACTTGCAATAAATCCCTTCCGCCGTCGTCTCTTGTTTCATGCTCCCCTGTGTGCATTCTCTCTCCAGGTATGGACATCATCAACGGAGCCATTGACAGCCTGCTGTCCTCCACAGGCAAGGAGGACTGGACACCTGTGATTCTGAGCATTGCTGACACCACTCTGGCTGTTATCAAAGAAAAGGCATGTTGTGGATTCATACAGTATTATGTTCAGCAGTGATGCTCCAACTGAGGGCCGGGGACCCCCGGGGGTCCGTGAGCCGTAACTGGTGCACCAGTGCCACAGACACGCGATACCAAATCAACTACTCCTTGCTACCTTCCCTTTGAGCCAAAAGCTAAGACTTGGTTGTGACATGTCACGGAAATCTATGACGGCCCATCATAATTTAGGTTTATTTCTCACACACGCGACTGAAATGGCGTCGTACATGCAACTGAAACGCTTCCATCAAACGACTAAAAACGCTTACATGCTTACTACTAAAACACTATCTTACGCACTACTGAATTTTCAGGATTTTGCTGTAATATATGAGAGGATTTCAGTCATGTGTGAAGGAAAAATCAGTAGTGAGTGTGAGAGCATTTCAGTCGTGTGTATGAGAGTGTTTCAGAATGTGTGGGAGTGTTTTAGTTCTGTGTGAGAGTGTTTCGATATTAACTTGAGTGAGTGTGACAGGTCATGCTGAATGACGTGTTTATGTAGTACTAAGTATATACACTTATCCCATGTTGAGTTGTGTATCAATCTCAGCAATTTTTTTGTGGCTCGCAGTGCAGAAGTGCAGGGTTCGATTCCGGCTCCGGCCTTCCTGTGTGGAGTTTGCATGTTCTCCCCATACCTGAGGTTTTCTCCGGGTACCTCCCACAGTCCAAAAACATGCATGGCGAATGGAACATTTTGAATTGTGTGATTGTGAGCGCGAATGGTTGTTCATCGATGTGTGCCCTGCAGTTGGCTGGCAAGGGTGTAGGCTCCAGCACACCCGCGACCCTCGTGAGGATAAGCGGATTAGAAAATGGATTGGATTGGGTGAATCTTTCTATTAGACGGGTCATGCATCAATGACATATAGAAGACATAAGTTGAATTCTCTTCATGACTTGCTGTGCAGGAGGAGGAGGAAGAAGCGTTGGTGGAGTGTCGGGTCCGTTTCCTATCCTTCATGGGAGTCGGGCGGGACATCCACACGTTTGCCTTCATCATGGACACAGGAAACCAACACTTCCAGTGCCATGTGTTCTGGTGTGACCCCAACGCTGGATGTGTGTCAGAAGCCGTGCAGGCAGCATGTGTGGTAAGATCTTATTCATGTCTTTGACTGATTACCCTGTAGAAAAAAGTTTAAAAAAAGAACCAGAAACCTTGACAGTATTGTGGATACATTACATTAGGAGGACAAAGAGCATACTGGTACAGTACTTAAAATGGATATCAACTAAATGCTCAAACGGCTTTCCGTAGGTGCTGCTTATTGAACCCCGCCTCCTTCTCTTTCAGTTACGGTATCAGAAGTGTCTGGTGGCGCGGCCGCCCTTGCAACGGGCCGGCTCCTCGTCCTCGCCTGCCGCCGACTCGGTAAGCCGCCGAGTGAGCACCAGCGTGAAGCGCGGCGTCCAGTCTCTGATAGACACTCTGAAAGCCAAGAAACAGCCATCAGAACTCCCTCAGCAATGACCCTCATCAGTGAGCACTGCACCACCCGCCCACCCAAACAACACGCGCCTCTGCTGCCATGGTAACCAGTGATGTACATATATGTTAGCAAACACCATTCTGAACAAAAACAAAAAAGAAAAGGAAACGAGAACAACAGTCAAATGTGCCAGATGATGAAAGGTGTTTTTAATTGAAGAGGAATAGCTGGTTCAACTTTGACTTGCTCACTTATTTGTCTTTCGGGGGGAAAAGTGCTCTCCGGTCACAATGCTGCTCAGAAGTGATTCATGGAATCACTTTCTACACTCGCACTCAATCAGCATCTGAGTGAAGGGCGGCGTCACCTAAGCCTCACGTTGTGTGTTACCAGATAACCTTCCGGCAACCGCACTTGCCCACTAATTGCCGTTTAAATGGCTCCATACGTTGTATGCTGGTAAAGGGTTAGAAATCACCCTCGCAGATGATTGTGTGAATTGATTGTAATAATCGAGTACTCTCAATGGAATATGTGGAGGAAGAGGATCATTTCAGGCACAAAAGAGGGAGTGATGATAGATGTGGGTTTTTGATTCTGCATGTTACCTTGATGGTTTTATGTTGATGCGAGTCAGAGCATTCACCAGTGGTGGAAACACATCAAGTAGATGCTGTCAGCACAAGTCCTCTCCATGTGAGCGTAAGTGGATGAACATAGGCACAAGAAAATAAACTCCTCGCCATGGCTCCCAGCCTCTCAACATTTTCAATGTTGTTTTACAGGAATGACTCTGAAAATATTCTCCATATATTGAGTTGAAAATAATGTCACATTGCAAGCAGTCGAAATGTCACTATGTCCTCAGGAATCTTCACGTAGACACACAAAATATTTATATGGGCTCAAGAGAGGGCAGATCATTTCATTGACAGTGGTGCCTTGAGATACGAGTTTAAATTTGACCGCGCTTTTAACTCAAAACACTCTCAAATTATCTTTCCCCACACAACAGAGGTTTTAAACTAATAATAAGGAAAGAGCACTCTAATACTTTTTAAAAATATCTACTAATAACATCATGAAATTACAATTGGGTGGAATGTAAAGAGAGGTCATGGGTTCGAATCCGGCCCCAGCCTTTCTGTGTGGTGGAATTTGCATGTTCTCCCCGTGCCCGCATGGATTTTCTCCGGGTACTTTGGTATCCTCTCACATTCCAAACACATGCATGGTAGGTTGAATGAACACTCTTAATTGTCCCTTTGTGTGAGTGTGCGCGTGGATGGTTGTTCGTCTCTCTGTGCCCTGCGATTGGCTGGCAACCGGTTCAGGGTGTCCCCCACCAACTGCCCGAAGACAGCACGCCCGCGACCCTCGTGAGGATCACATAATAGATGGATGGATAGAAAGTGAAGAGTTGAACTACGCATCGCAAATCGGCCTCCGGGGCAGTAAAATCTATCCATCAATCCATCCATCAATCCATTATCCAAACCGCTTATCCTCACGAGGGTCGTGGGCTGGCGTAGAGTCATGCACAAATGAAGAATAGTTTCACAACTACTGTAAGTCACCCACTAATGCAGTAATATTAGCTGTCTATACACAAAGGATAAAGAATACTGCACCATTTGTGTTTGAATAGCCATTGCTTCAAGCGTTGTAACACCACCACATAGATGCCGGCCATTAGCCCGTCTATGCTGTTTCTTAGCATAAAGCTCAGCAGACTTAAGGCAAAGCTATGTGGTTGTTTTAAATACACATGTGATTGCGTTTGTTTCTGGTTTAGTTTGACAGTAAACTTCAACTGGGATTGGCCTGAAATGGCAAAGAATTTTTCACTATTTCCCAAGCTACTGTTTAATGTGAAGTGACTTGCACTCGTATCTCAAATTGCTGCTCATTTGTCAAAGCCAAAACAAAAAAACATCCATAAAGGCTGCTCGTAACTCGGCACCGCCCAATTTGGTCAGACGTGAAAGACCCTGCTTGCTTCCTCTGTCCGTCATCTCCCACTTGAATAAAAAAAAAAAAAATACACATAAGTAAATGGACATCGCTATGCAAAGCTGTTTGAGCGATCACTCGATATTTTTGAGATCTAGCTTAATATCCATGTGCTAGTACATTCTTTGTCCTCACTCGAAAGACAGCTTAGCACACGAGTCAAGTGACTGTTTCTTCCTAGTCATGATTTCTAAAGCTTTCTACTCCCACTTTTGACACATTAATGTGCACTATGTTTTACTAGTAAGCAACTGTGCTGTGTTAATGGCATGACAAGACCAAACTCGTCGGCATGTGACACATACTAGTAGCCTCGTAGACTCCACTAGTAGTACCGACATGCCCACAAGTAGTTTTGCCTACTGACATGTATGTAGCTGTCCTACTAGGATGCCAAAGTTGTCTGACAAACGTATAGTATCATAGTAGGGGACAGACAGTCGTTCGACTAGTGCAACCTAGTTGTACTCTTGTGCTGAATGGTCTTACTAAGTGAGGAATTATCTATAAAGCTGTTTGAACTTTCATTTGATATTATTTTAAGGTTCATAGAACTAGTAGGACAAATATGTGTTCCTAGGAAGGCATCTGTGCTAAGCCGCAGATGTTAACTCGAACAATTTTATGAAGTCGCTTGTAGTGTTGCTGACAAACTTCTGTCACTTTTGGAACTTCCATGACTATAGTAGAACACAGATGTATGTGACAAGCGCATCATCTTGCCTTACTAGCAACGTAGTTGTCCTACTCGTATGCCAAAGTTGTCCAACTAGTGTGACTAGCCAATTAGCACAATTTTATGTCACTAGTAGTTTAAGTAGCTAGAATTTGAAAATGCCACTAGTAGCATTAATAGCATGCGGATGTCCAAGCGTGCACAGTTGACATCTTCATGGTATGATTAGTGGTAGTAATTTTAAAAACGTACTAGTTAACATCTAGCACTGATAAAGAGCATACGACTACATGGACCTTAAGATATATATATCAAAGAAATGGAAGAAATGCTCAAGCAGCTTTGCGTACAGACAGTGTGAGGTCACTGCTTTTGAAGGGCCAGCGCGCGCCAACACCTGCACTCAACTCACATACTTGTGAATGCAGTCCAAACTTACACAAAACCAAGGGAGGGGGGTAATGCTGTAAATCATTTCAGGTTCCGTCATCACACATCAACAATGTAAATGTTATCTGTTGTGAAAATAAAAAAGCATCGGCAAAAGAAAGAAAGGAGCTGCAGCCTCTTGTTATTTATACGCGTTGTGAGAATTGTTTTGACATTTGACACTGCCATGACCCGGCCAGTGGGTGCAAACAGATTTAAAAACATTCATGCCGTGGAAAGTAATAGGAAACAATTAGGGTAATTCATGCCAACTCAGATAGTTGAGATATGACTAAATCCAAGACTTTCGTGAGCTACACCAAAGTCTTGTGCAATTTGCTCATCTGTTTTTACAAACTGTACAACTTCACCGGCACAGTTGTCTGTTGATTAAACGTTGGAACATGCTGTACCATACAATTTGTTTCGTAATACTTCTTTTGGAACTCAATGTAACATGAAATTGTTTCCTTGTCCCAAAAAAAGTGATACATGATGGGATCTGGCAGAAAACACAAACAACCAAAATTGTGGAATCTAGAACTTAGATTCAAAGTCATTTTACCCAATCTAGTAAATAACAAGGACTTCATGTTGATTTCATGGTTTTAAATTAGCCCAAAGTGGCCACTATAGAGCCAAAAGGGAGAGTTCTAGGTAAACAATATATTATTGCTATATTGAAAGATTTACAAAATTGGACAAAATCCACACCAGTGGGAAGATAAAATGGTCAAATCCATCCTTCCATCCATAGCCCACAGAGGCTTAATATATGAATAATAATTATTTTACAAAAATTCATGTATAATTTTTTTAATTCCCCCAAACTCCCCAAATTGAAGCAAACCCTGCAGCACTTTGTTGAAGGACAAATTACGGTGTTTTCCCTAACAGGTTCTAGAACGGCCTGGCCCGGCTTTACCACAGCCTCACTGGGCCAAGCCTGCCCTCCGTTGCTATTCCCACATGCGGCAATCAATTAGGGCGGGACTGGGGTGGGATCAACCAAAATCTGCACTCGCAGTATGCGGGGTTCTGTACACATATATTGTGTTTCACAACAATATTTACCATTTCATAGAGTATTTACCAATGAATGAAATAGTGAAAAAAATTGCTCGCAAGCAGTGCATTCCGTTCATCGGGTCCATCAACCTGTCCAAGTGGTTGCCATCGACAGCTTGTCATCATCATCATCATCATCATCATCTGACATCCAAAGCCCTCTGGCGGCCGGCACAAGCCGTCACTCCGCCACAACCGTCAGGTCGGGGGACTGCCGTGGCTCCGGGCTGCAGCCGAAGGACGTCTTCATCGCAGTCAAGCCCACTGGAAGATTCCACGGGATACGCCACGCCCTCCTGTTGCAGTCCTGTCATTCATTTGAATCGAGCGCTCGTTCTCATTCAAGTGAATGGACCTGTGAGGTGTGCGTTGCTTCCTGAAACTCTATTTCATGCATTGATACCTATGAAATTGTAAATATGGTGACGTATTATAAGGGGGAATGGTGGACGACTGTTTAACACAATGCCTCACAGTTGAGAGGCAGCAGGTTCAAATCTGGCCCGTGAACCTTGTGAGGATATGTGGATGGATGAGTCTTGACAATATATGTGGACTGTAAATGCATTTTAAAACTTGACTTGCTCGCTTAAAACCAGGAAATGGGTGTGAATTTCAGTTCCTTGCTGCATCTCTTTAAGAAAGACCTACTGTACATCTGTCGGTTAATCAGATGACAGTGATGTCGCAGCCCTCCACGGCCCGCGTTCTACAACCACGTTGCAAGATGTTCCATGGAACAGCTCCATTCTAACCACCCGGCCCTGAAAAAGTGTCATGGAAAAGCAACCAGACAGGGTGGAACTAGGCTGTTTTGGGGTCGAGCTCGGACAATGGAAAAGGGGCTTCAGTGTACATTGGCTTAGCTTAATTTAGAATCAGACCTAAACCTGCATCTTATTTTTGAGCACCGAGTCCTTGGGACAACCTCCCATCACTCAAGAGGAGGGGAACGTCGGTGCCAGGGTCCTCCACGCATGGAGTCGAGGGTGAGGATGCGGCGGCTGGGGAAGATGCTGAGGACGCAAAACGATCACGGCGGGTTTCAGCACCAACTGATGGATTCTCCGGGGACGGACTGCAGATGTCGCAGGGCGGACAAGAGGAGGCGCCGGACACAGAAGGGGAGTGGAAGTCACAGTGTTGAAAACGGGGCTAATGATGTGCGCTTTTGAATTCTTTTCTGGTGTGGGGATGCCTGAGCTGGACTTTTCTCGATTACAGTGGGTGTCAGAAATGCAATTCTGTGACGTCTGCAAGCGCGGTTTGGGGGGAGTTCCTGGAAAACAAAAAGAAAAAAAAAGATTGATGAATCGAGAAAAGGTTGAGGCTTTTTGTCAGAAAGTCATTTCATTAGAAAAACAATTGAACGGCTCACATTTATTGGGGGTAAAGCAGAAGCACTTGAAATGTTGGCGGGTGTGATGTCTCCCATTTAACATGAGTTTGAATGTGATTGGTTAATTCTGCACACAGCAACATCTGTATTTATAAGAGGTTGTGCACACTTGTGCAACTGAGATCTCGTGTTGATTTTTACATCCCTTCTCCAAAAATATACAGTACAGTATATGTTTTTTAAATCAGTCTCAATTATTTCAAAGACTGAGAAGGAATTACAAAGTAAGAAGGAATGAGTGGACTACGAAACATTCAAATGCCGAGCTTCTAATAAACAATTTACAATTTATTTCTTTTGACTGCCTGTTCCTGCAAAAATAAATACATAAAAAAAAGAAACAGGTAAGTATAATCACAAATCTTACCGCGGGGTACCTGTGGCATTTTTTCAGAGATTTGGTGCTTGGGTAGCTTAGCGAAGGTCACTTTGGTTGGCCTGATGTTTTGTCCACGTTGCTTCTTTCTGGTTGGCTGGTTTGGCCTGACGCGCTCAGGTTTGCAGTCGGCAGACACCTTGGCCTGCACAGCCTGCGATGTCTCTTTTGCCCCATGCTTGTACTGTGAAGACTATTCAAAATAAAAATGACAAGAAAAAGATTTTGAACAAGTAAAATCAATCAGATTGGTTGCCATGTTATCCTTTTATCCGTGCCATTTTTTTCCTTAAAAAAAAGTATCTCGAATAACAAAGGTTTCCCAAAAGTTACTACATTACTACATACTTTCTTTTTTCTATTTCATATCAGGTAACATTCGGATAGACGTGAGGCCATCAGCATTTGACAGATGAGACATTTCTGGACGTATTCATTCCTTTTGCAATAACTCGTCAATTGAAATTGGAGTGTGGCAAAATTTCTGCCTGGCAAGGTTTTCTGTACCAACTAAAATTCTGCACCGGTTTGAGAAGATTTATGTCATTGTAAAAAAAAAAAAAAAAAAATGTACATTTCAGCAAATTGTTTTGAAGCTTGCTTTGTTGTGTTAATTAAAATTGCCATAAATGTAAATTATTTATATTTTTAAATTGTTCCAAATTACTGTTTTAGCCCCCCCCCCAAAAATGCAAGTTGTATTTTTTCCACTGTGATCAGCCTCAACATTTACAAAATATTGTGCGGTTATAGAATTACTCCTATCTGTAGAGTTTTAAATGATCGTACTAGTGAGGACAAAGAGCATACTAGTACATGGAACTATCAGTGATACATGTTGGTGGCCTTAAAGCTTCTCAAATTGAATTCCAAATGAATTCCAATTTGGGACAAAAAAAAAGAAGAAACATCTTGCTAGGTGGCACCTTTGCAACGCTACTCCAATGTCAATTGATGTACCATGAGCAAGGAATGACATGCTTACACAAAACGCAAAGTCCAAATGATTCCTGGAAACAAAGCAGCAAATAAGGACATGTATCATGACTTTTGGGAGACACTGGAGGTTTGTTGTTGCAATTGTAGTTTTCAGCCACTATAACAGACACTAAATAATTAACGTTGTTAAATTAATACCTCTCGGATGGTGACAGTTATGATTATTGATACTTTTTCCATTTCATCTCATGAGATAATGTGTCCTGTGAGGCTACTGAACGGTTTTGTTTGACAATATCCTGAAGCTGTTTCAAGTAGCATCTAGAGTCATGAAACCAGAAGACTTGCAAGATCCATGGCAACAAGCACTGTTCGGAAGTGTCACCCAAATCATACATTTTCAATAGAGATCCTCCCCAAAATGACAGCAGTGGGAGGTGCCGCCATGTCCTTGCTGCTGGCTGCAGGGTCACCTGCAGCCTCATCAGCAGCCCACAGCGCTTCCCTCAACACTTGAATAATTCACCACATGCACCACAGAGACTCGCTCCTTTTTGTTTTTAAGTGCTTGAGCTGACATGCAAACATGTAACAGAGTTTGTGCAAGATGTTGGAAACGGTGGGTAAAGATCTATGTTTGCTTGTTCTGTGCATGCGCATGCAACATACCGTATGCATATACGTGGAGGTGTGACCTTGCAGCCGAGAGCGCACAGGTAAAGCAGGTTCAGAGGTACCGTCGTGTTTGCTGCCCTGAACTTCAGTGATGCTAACTCATTCAGACAGGGAACATTGAATTATTCAGAAGATACTCTCCTTCGCCTACTTTCGTCTCCCTCCTCACCCCCATAAATTTCTCTTCCCCCTCCATCTCCACCCACCACCCTCGATGAATCGCTCACTTCCTACAGCACGGCCTGAGCTCACCCCGAATGTAAAATGTAGAATATTCTGGTCCAAATTATGAAGAAAACAACCGGGGGGGAAAAAAAGTAAAATTCACACCATTTGGAGACAGCTTTAGGTTCAGATTCGTCCCACATTCCCAAGAAAATCTCCCCGTCTTTATTGTTCCCGACGGTTTCTGCATGGAAGGCCCATAAAGAACTTAAATGGCCACATCCATGACAGCGCACGTAAGGCAGACAGCAGCCAAACACTTCGATAATTGCTGTTTTTATGGCACTTTTCAGAGGGCCACAATAATTTTTGATTAGCTGAGTTTTATTGCAGGTGTGTGTGTGGGGATGGGGCGGGGGGGGGGGGGGTGTTCTCTGTAGGAGGCACCCCTACAACGGTTTGATTATCTTTTCATTTCTATCTATGGAGGAATAAAACATGATGGACGGTCCAGAGGGAGATTGTGCTACAGTGCAACCCAGTGGGGTAAAACGGCTTACAGAATCAAAAGTGCATTCGCCGATGAGAAGGAATAAATCTGTGTTGCAGATTAGGAAGAGGAGGATCACATGTTTGCTCACGTGTTACATTTCCAAGCTCGAAAAAAAAGAAAAGTCACAGCCAACTACTGCTTACCTAATAACTTAAACAGTGATCTATGGTTAAATGCAGCAAAAATGAAGTCTGGTAATGATAATGTGTTGATAGTGAGTGGCAGAAGTGGAGACATTTGCCAAATATATTTGTTGAAGATAAATTGGTAGCAACTCAATCTACTCCATGTGACTGAAAGACTGCTCACTCCTTGTGCTTGGCTCAGAGCACGAAGAGGTGGGAGGGATTTGGGTGAATCAAACCATTTTTGAGACCAAAGGGAGTTGACTGTATTTTCAATGAGCATATATTATGGTTATACCATGTACTACCATGTAATTTTAACACTTCTCTAGCTTGTTGGAAAAAAGGAAATACCCTAAGTAAAATCTTAAATGTTCTCAGAGTTTGGGGATGCTTGGATTTATTTTAGGGGCGCTTCCGCACCCTAAAAATGGGCAGGACACACCAATGTTTCAGATTCAAGTTTAATTCATTCCTTGATCACAGTAACTATCTCAAATATTTTTTCCAATTACAAATTGAAGTGAATGGAAATGCCAGTAATTTGTTCGTATCTCCCCAAAGAAAAAGGCAACATTTTTGGTAATGTTTTAACATAAAAAGATTGTAGTCTACGTTATTGCTATTTTCTCTTGAAACATACATGATTACATAGAATCTAAAGTATTAAATTGATTTTTTGGGGGGA
>NW_017805461.1:1690123-1710442 GCF_001891065.2 Hippocampus comes | reverse complement strand
GGGGGGGGGCTTCAATTCAGTGGACCTTGTGTTGTTCCTTCTGGTGTGGGCCACCTGAGGATATGATAATACAGAGATACACATTATACATGGAGACGGGCACACTCCTCAGAAAGCCGCAGTAATATTAGTCATTTTTCACAGAGGTTAAAGACCATATGCCAGCGAGTAATGTTATAGTACAGGTATTGGTTCACATGTGTTGCTCCACCATTTTTGTTCACTTCTACTGATGTTATTCTGTGGCGTTTTTCATTGTTTGCATTAAGCTAAACGGACAATTCCAAGGAAAAGAAAGCTTTATGGTTGTTTGGAATGCACTTGTCATTGTTTGAATTGGATCTTTAGTTTGACAGTAAACGTCACCTGGGAATGGTAAAGAACAACATGAAGCCTCTTTTTTTGAAGAGATGTTCAATATCTCAACCTTTCACTTTGTGTAAAAAAACAAAATAGTTGGCACTGTTTTCTTTTACTGTCATTGGCAGGCTGTTTACTAAGTTACGACAAGACTTCACCGTTCTGGGATCGAGATGGTTCTATTGTGCCTCAATTAAGAGCGTTAAATTCCTTTATCTATAGTTGTATCCATATTTGCTCCAACGTTTGAGTAAAAACAAGCAAATGCAAATCTGAACAACACCTCAAAATGGCAACAATTTAGGATCCAGATAGTTTCATTCATGCCCCGACTTTTTGCAGATGCAATCAAACACAATGAAAAGAGATCCCACATAAACATAAGTACAGTCTGAGCTGTTGAGATTTATTTGCATATAAGCATCAAAACAGAAGGAGTTCAAATGCTGCCCAATGCGCAGACTGAGTCATATCAGGATAAAACGTGTATAGGCAGAAATGGATTTTGTCTTAAACAGGATTGTTGACAACGGCTTTATGAGGCATTAAGAGTATCAATAAACTCTCAGTTACTGGTGTTGATCAAATGAAAGCGTCATTAGACTCAGAAACTCATTATGGATCACAGCACTCTTTTTACAACAGCCCGCATGAACGTCTCAAACTATCAACTCAAAGACATGCTTCAGCCTCCCTCACTCCCACTTCTCTCATTACCTTCTCCCATCACCACATACGTGATTGTGCTGCATAACGCCACCGGGACAATGACCTCCTGCAGCCTTTGATTCATTTGTTTCCCTCCGTCCTCAGCAAAAATCATCCACCTTCACACATCTACCTCTTCTTCTCTGATTGAACCTGGAAAACCGAATCTAACCTCAGAATGACAAATGATGTTCCCTTAACGCCCACACCAAAAGACATTCATAATATCTAGAATAATATGCATATTTTTTTCGCTCTTCAGACATTCCTGCAGGAGACCAACAGGTGCATGTTTCAGTTGGAACCTGTGACATTGTGTTGAAAATGCAGAATGTTCTGGGACTGTTTCAGACTCCCCGTTGAACGCTGTTATATCTAGCCCATAAAATATGGAGTGATGCCCTGACTTGAATTCATTCCGTGACCACGCTTGTACAGTAACTCAAAACACTCATCTCTCAAAATGTCTTGGCCCCTTAAAATAAATAGAAATGCTGTTGATCTGCCCAGCCACACATTGTGCTGAATCTGTTGTGCCCATATTGGCCCCCGAGGAGCAGTACAATGCAGACATACCCAAAGAAGTGTTTCCAACTAAAGAAGCTGCAGTCACATTAGTCTTTTTTCGCCCAGAAGAAAAAGAATATATGCCTGTGAGTACTGTTATATTGTCAGTCTCCATGTGTTGCCGCACCGTTTGTGGGCACGCATTCGTTGCTTAAAGAGTTACAACTCCTGCAACACCGCTGTTTTGTGAGCCCATCTATCGTGTTTTACTTTGATGCAAGTATAAAGCTGGAGGAAATTTGTTCTGTGGTTGTTTTGAATGCGCGTTCAAGTGTTTTTGTTTTATGTTTGTTTGGTTTGACAATAAATTTAGAGTGGAGCTGTGTCTTGAAGCCTTATTATTCACTGTGTTTTGGGTCACTCTAGAAAAAAAAGTTACTTTTAAGGTAATTTTATTGTCATGCTTGTGTCAAAATGTGAAACTATGAAAAGGTTAATTCATTGCCTGGGTTCAATAAAATTGTCTCAGCTGCTTTTGCTTGACTCCACCCTCTTTTATATCTGCACATTTCATGTAGTAGGAAACTGGAAGAAATGTATTGTTCTCGTTAAATCATCCTTTTTCACTCAAAGGTTTGACTGAAGTCAATGTTATGCCATTTCTACTCTCTGTTGGGTGTTACTTGTAAAATGCAACAATTCTTAATATGTATATTGGTTATTCAATTTTAAAAAGTCCCAGGCTAATTCACAGTTGATTCCTTTGGCTCAAGGATCGGCACAAATTCTGGATTCAATCACTGGGCGTGACACGGTTGCTCCTCAGAAAATGCAGAACAAATTTCGCTGTTGTATACTATACATGTGACATGTAAAATTTTCTATCTTGTATTTTTTAATCGATTTATTTTGACTGATTTAATTTTTCATACATTTCCACTGGAGAAAGACCTGCTTTCAGTCTCATTGTGTTGTAAAAGACCTTTACCTTCACTTTCATCTCTCTGATGAGAACAGCCATGAAGCAGCCATTACTCAGCTCAGAGGGTTCCACCCTGAAGAAGGAATTGTTTTCACTTTGCCTTTCATGACCTTCGGCACGGTCTGGAGGATTATATAGGGCTTGGCTTTGTCTTGAAGAAGTAAACACAAAGGCAGGAGGAGTAGTTAAATGTTGAAAGTAGGAGTTTTATACAATAGTAACACTTCACTGAGCACAACACTCGGAAAAGAAAAACTGATAAAAATAGAATCCTGAATACCAACACAATGTGTCACTTACGACTACATAAACACATTGAGCTTTTTTAAGTCGACTGAGCTATGGAAGGTGTTTTGAGTATTTAGTCAATATCCTCGATATCATCTTAAGGTGCATGCTCTCTATCCCCACGAGCAAGAAAATTCAGTGCACTAGTTGAATGACTGTGACGTACCTTTTTTTTCAATAACCGCTGACACTTTTGGCCTACTGTCATGCAATTAAACTTTCTGAGTAAACTATTGTGCTGCACTAGTTACAAACAAGTAGACACGTGTCACAATTGGTAAAAAAAAAAAAAAAAAAAAAATACCGACTAGTAGTTTTGCCTCACTACTAAGAGTTAGTTGTTTTACTAATAGTATGCCAAAATCAAAAATGTCATACGATAGTGGCAAAATGCACTACCAGTAAGACACAGTCATTCTACTCGTTTGCTGAATTGACAAATGGGCGCTACAAGGTCATAAAAGTTAACATCTTGCGCTTCACTACCAGTTAAACAGATGTTAACTAGTGAACAGTTTTGACTCACTGGTGATATCTAGCTATTCTACTAATATGCCAAAGTAGTCTCAAAGTAGTGCAAAGATGTCACATAGTTGACAGTAGTGGAGAAAAACGTTATTTGCAAGACACTGTTGTTGTACCGGTAAGGACAACTAGAGTACTACAGTAGCACATGGACCTCGAGATGACTCAAGGGTACTGATTAAATCCTAAAAAGAAGAGGTTACTAACATGGTGCCAACAACAGCTCACCTGTGATGTTATTTTCTAGGAATGTTGGACAAGTGATTATTTGAAAATCTAAACAGGCAGCGATTTATAGAAAAACAGCGTTGCATGTTGATTTGTATTTCCTAGTTATTGTGAGAAATCATTAACATGAGCGGTGTCTTCACATAAATCAATATCATTATCAAGACATATTATAACACGTGATCCAAGGTAATTTGCTATTCCAAAAGTATCTAGCAAACTAATCGGTAGCCAAGAAGTAAGCAAAAAAGGCTTTTTGTTCAGAGCACATGGCGGGGAGATGCAGTTGAGCAAAAATCGCTCTTCTTTTCAGGTTCTACAGAGGTGCCATTTGTGTGAAAACAGTAGACTCTATCACAAAAACAAAAGTTTTGTTTCATGCAATACAGCCTCGGGCATTTCCTGCAAAAGGACAGTTAACAACAGAGAAGAGTCTGCCGAGAAGAAATAACATTTCCATATGTATTTTCTGCAAACTAATATATCTACTGTATATATAGTGTCATTTTATCTTTAAAAAATTGAATTTGACTGGACATCTGTATTCCGCCCTTTTCACAGCATTCAAAAAGCATGAAGCGGCACCTTCAAGTTCATGTTGGAGGTGTTAGATGATTTTGACAGAAGTCTACCTGGAGGGAGACAAAGACCTCAGCAGGCTGACAGCAGAGCTGAAGGAGAGTGACGGCAACACATGCAGAGAGTCAGCTTGCGAACTGCGACTGACCTCAACTCGTTTTTTTGTAGCCGCCAATCCTGCTGTGGCATCACATTGGCCTGCTCGATGGCTCTAGTCACCACCTCTTCATTCTCCTCTGGGTGTGACGAGCAGGTTGCGTAAACAACCGCCAAAACTTGGGGAACTCCAAAAATACAGCAACAGAATTTATTAGTTTTGCACATGATCCCAACGGGTGGATGTGAGGTTGAATGCATTGATTGTATGATGAGTGTGTTTGCTTTATTTTGACGGAAGCTCACTTCAGCTTGGTTCCTTGACAACAAGATGGTACCAGAGGATGCCAACAGAATAAGAAAAAGACTATATTGGCCGTCTGTCTGAAATTAGTCACATTTACACTTGGAGGATAGTAAAATATTCAGAGTAAACTTCACTCAAGTAGTGGATTAATTGTACTCCACACAATTCCAAACATCAACTTTCATTTGATGAGCACATAACCTACTCACACTGCGATTGGCTGGCAACCAATTCAGGGTTGACCCAGCCTACTGCCCGGAAGACTGCTGGGAGAGGCTCCAGCACTCCTGAGGCCCTCGTGAGGATAAGCGGATTAGAAATTGGAAGGATGGGTGGATGGATAACCGACTCATCCTCATTTTACACCGATGAGAGTAGGCGGCAGGGCCTCTGAGTGAAGAGATTTTGATCCATTGTGAAGAATTATTCCCGTTCTAGGGGAGGCAATTGTTCTTCAAAATATTTAAATATAACTCATCGAAAGGAGAAAAAAAATTGTGACTGTAAAAATGGCTCCACCAATTTTACTGTCTAAGTTCTTAAACAACAATTTTTTTTTTTCAATCAACCGCGTCTATAATGTAGATTTGAAAAGCTTCACAAACCTGAAATGCGTGATGGAAACATTTTGACAGAAAGATGGAAGTCGGTGTTTGAGCATGACACACTGAAATGAGACCACTGATGCAACTGGACTGAGGCATTCAATAAACACTGAGCATTAATTAACAGCCCCATTAGAAAATATCTACACTTGCAGAAATGTCGGGCTGGGCCGATCGATGGCAGCAGGATGAGAGCAGCTACTTTCATTGCCGCAAAAGAAAAGATCGCCACCTGCTTGATTACTGACGTAAACAAAACAACATTCTCTGAATGTACCAAATGAGCAGGGCCACATGCACTGTCGTGCATGGGCTATAAAACTCATTTTGTAAAATACCCTGTAGAGCAAATTCAGAGATGTCTTTATTAATACATTATACACGTTTGAAGATAATTGCTGAAAACATGCAAAGATTGACACGCAGATGTGGAGATATAGCAGTAAACCTTTTTAGCGTTTGATAAATAAAACATTGCCGAGTGATGTGCTTTGAAGTATAGCATGCAGAGGTGGACACGTCAATAAATTTTGCTGGTCTGTCAATATTTCAAGCCAACGCTGTCCATCACTGTCTGTGAGTGACCCCGTCGTTATTTTAACCACACTTCTGTTCTCGCTAAATTGCAGTTGGTCACCGCTTTTTTAGCAACGTCAGTAAAGAACTGTTTACAAGGTTAACAGCAGTAGTGGGCACGTCAGACAATTCCACCGGTCCATCATTTGTCATTTGCCAGTGGCCGGCCCACCAGTCCGTCACTCCGTCATCATTATTTTAACTCCACTTCCTGATTACACTAACTACACTGATTGCTGAAGTAAAAACAATACAAGACAGTCTTATTGCGGTTTGTGGGACAAAAAGGTAGGTAGACAATACAGCTAACTTCCTTTACTGGCAAGAACGACCTCAAAAAGAAGCAGGCTTGGAGAACGGGAACCATGATTTAACAGCCAACACAACCACAAGTCATCAAATTAAATAGCGATGGTCAAGGGTCTTTTTTTTCTTCCTGTTGGAGGACGATGAGACCCTACGCCACGCCGCGCCGCTCGAAGCAACCCCGGTGCAGTCACCCCCGTGAACAGACACACGTGAGACACGCCGCACGTTTCCGTCAGTTGTCAGCGAAACGAGAGCCTGTCTCTGATGGACCATAAGTCCATCGCTACTGATAGACAGTCCACCACGTGAGGAAGTGATGATTCGGGTGGTGGATGAAAAATCGCTTCCGTCTGCGTTTAGTCCGTCAGTGTGCCAAAGTTTCCATCATTCGCCAGCAAAACGGGAGTCCGTCACTCAGGGACCTTCCATTGGTGCTGACGGAATTCCCGCTTCTTCATGAATGCCCCCCCTCCTCCACTATGTAAGCCTTGACCTGACTCGGAATCAAAGCAAAATACAATTAAAAGTCTCTTGATTTCCTTTGCTGTGTGCAAGCCGAATGAACTCTCTGAGATAATAATGACCCACAACCACAACAACAAACACAGTATTAAATCAATACCTCCCTTACAGTGCCACGCAGAGCGGCATTTTTATGATACAGCTCTTGTATTGGCATTAGACCGTGCAATGGCCGGTGCCTTTGAAACATTGCGTGCTGACCAACATTAGCATATCTAATTAAGGACAGACAATCTCGCAGGGACAGCATATGCTTGCTCTATTAGCATGAGATTAGATAATTAGGCAGTCAGTCAGGGAGGTGAGCGAGGCTCCACACAGAGCTCACGCGTGCGCTGCCTTTGTGTCAGTGTGTGTGTCTCAGCATGATAACGAGTGGTTTACGACACTCACACTTTAATGCATGATCAATATCTTCCCTCTGCTGTGCTATCAGAGCTTCCAGCTTGCTCTGGGCCAGAGAACCCTGGGAGAAGTCCTGCAGCAAGCTGGCATCTGAATATAACAAACACGCAAAATTGCTTTTTCCTTTCAGTGTGATCTGGTTTGCGAAGAACACACCTGCACATTCAAACGTACCTCTGTTCTCTTGCAGCATGAACTCAAGCGGATTGCTGACTGCAGACAAGGAGCAGTTGGGAGTCAACAGGATAAGACGGACTTTTGCAAGACGCTTGTCACCACTGGTGAGAGACTGGAACACCTCGTTTATCAGCTTCACATCTAAGCAGCATGCAGCAGAGCACAGAGACATAGGGCCTTATTTACTAAAAGTGTAGGAGTTGCGTGGAAGCTGATCTATGCACCGGTAACACCCAGGATCGACTCTGCCAAATGGCCCAAATAGCATCGCAATATTTTTTTTTAATTTGGCCCGTCACAAGAAGGAGTCATGCCATATCGCCTACGACAAAGATCATTTCGATTCTGCTTTTCCTCGCCTCTCCATGAGCAGTTTTTCAGTAATCCAAGTTTTAGATGCAGTGACACACAGGATGTACAAATACATCCAATTGCCACCCGCTCTGGAGAAGTGAAATCAAAGAAAACATGGCTTTATGTGGTTGCTGGCTTCCCTAAAATGATCAGAGACAGACTTCACTCATATGCAACTTGTATGCCCCTCACACAGCAGTTGATCTGAAGCACAAACATTCTTTGAATGTGCAAGCTGAGTGTGAACGTCCAGTTATGTAATGTCCAGGGTTAGTTTGCCTTTTCAGCCAACACTTCCAATACTGTCACTTTAAATTTCATTTTAAACTTGTGGCAAACGTTCAGATTTTTTGTGTGGAAAACCAACACAGGTCCTTCAAGTGAAAAAAAATAAGGTGGTCTTGAGCACTTTCGCACTTGTTGCCAATTGTGCTGCAAATTTGCATGATGAAAGTCCGCAGAGTCCAAGAATGGTCTTAATGGACTCGATATTTTATGTGAGGTGTTCTGCTGTAGTATTATTTTAATATTACATGTTCTGTAAAGTGCTTTTGTACAGCTGCAGCTGTTGTGAAAGCACTCGATAAATACAGATGGATTCTATGAATATTGGAATAATGAGGCGAAACAAGTCTCGGAATTAAGAAGCCGATGGTAAGAATAATTTGATCGGGCAAAATTAAAAAGGACCCCCTAACTACTGGCAAGACGTCCATAGTCATGCCTACTCTTGCAGCCCATGTGGATGATGACTTGCTGCATCGCTTCCCTCTGAGCATCTGTAAGACCGCTGACACAAGCAAGGACTCTGGATTTGTTGTCACTGGCTTTATGCTTCTCCTTAATCAGTGAGGCTGTGTGGGAGACAGTGAGGCCGGAGAAAGTGCCCACAAGGAGGACGTCCCCGTCATCTGGTAGAAAGGAGATCGCCACCTTCGGGGCCAGGCTGCAAGACTTGTCCTGCAAACAAATAAGAGAACCACCGACACATGAGCGAGAAACCGGCTTTGCAGCCATAGCCTGGAAAGGTAAAACACATTACCAGGAAAACTGTATTATTGTGGAATTCAAACACAGAAAGCGAGTCATTCCAGAATTGGAGGACAATTTAGGCACTTTATTTTGATGTGTTTGGCATCGATACACAGGGACTTGAAAATCATGCATTCCAAAAATATTGCTGAATAAACCCTTTAGAATTAAATACAAGTAATTTTGTTTGAATACTAATTCAATGTTATTACTGGATTGCTCGACAGCAACACTGTTGTTGTTGAGTGTATGCTCAGGCAGTGAAAAGTATGAGTCCCATTATGCATTTAGAGAGTCCCAAATTTCGAATTCTGAAATGATCTACTTATTCAATTGCATATGATAATAACACAAACAACAACAATATACATTGATAATAGGTTCAGTTCTTATAAACAAATGCTGCAAAAATTTAAATAATTCAGGCATGCAAGATTATTATCGTAAAAAACAATCCAACTTTAGCTGCCTCCTCTGTGATATCTCCGCAATAAAATTTCGCAATACTTGTTCGCAACACTTGTCTTAACGTTACACAACTTGGCAATCGTCTGCTTTCCACGGGGTGACGGCCGATCTCGCCAATCTCGTCTCGCATGAACGGAAATCTCGTCACACGAGATTACTTCACGCTAGATCAAAACAACAATGGTGGCGATGATCAAACTGCGATCGTTGCTGGAAAAAAAGTTTTACCATAGTTTTTTTTGTTTGTTTTTTTGCCTGAGAAATTCCTTTGCGTCCCAAAAACGCACATTATCTGGAACTGTGCGTCTGGCGAGAAAATTATGCGTCTAGGACGCGGGACGCAGAGGTAACGAGATGGCTGCTCAGGAGTACACGTTAGCTGTGGCAATTGCTTTGCTCATTCATCAACAACAAACTCAGCTATATATAAATAGAGGGAAAAAATGTATATCAATGTCGTTTTTGATCAGATGAGTAATGAGTTTTAGTTGAAAACCGAAACTAATATGAAAAATCCACCCAGGGTCAGGGCAATTAGCTTGATGATGTCATCTTGTATGTTGTGTGTTGTGAGAGGAAAGAAATTTCATCAGCACATTTGACAATAAAGTTGGACTTGATACCTGATACTTGATTTCTGTTGTGTCATGTTCAGGCTCCCTTTTTTCTTCCTCTAGCTGATTATAAAGGTATCAGTAAGAGGAGAATGATCACAGAACAAGTATCAACAAGGGGCTGTGATGAATAGTTTTTGGGAGTTGAGAAATTGATCAATGCTGAGAATGAACCAACTGTATTGTCGTGAAGCACAAGCATGTGACAGGAGATTTGTTATGTCTCAAAGTGAAGTATGATGTGATGTGAGGAAGTGATGTGAAATATTACAGTAGTTTCTGGGCAAACTCATCTTGGTTGGCATGAGGGATTGCATGCCGCTTTGTAATCACTTTGAGACATAAGCTATAAATATCAGAGGACACTGGTACCAGTCCTGTGTGTGTGTGTGTGTGTGTGTGTGTGTGTGTGTGTGTGTGTGTGTGTGTGTGTGTGTGTGTGTGTGTGTGTGTGTGTCCATGAGTGGACTGAACCTGCATGACGAGTTTGAGGTTGTGAAGCAGCTTGGTGGAATCCAGCCTCTCTTTCATTTGAGTGGGGAATACCAGCAAATCCTCACAGTCAGCATCCTGGCAGAAGGTCTGCCCTTCCAACTGCCTGATGGAATTCACTTGGGAGAGGCCTGCATCCATCAGCACATTTTGGACCTCATCCAGACTGGAAGCAAAGTATAGGTGGGTGAGGACAACGTAGGAGGTGGAAGAGAAAATATACTGCCTGGGCGATTCCACAATTGAAGGACATTCCCAAAGCACAATTTTTTTTTTTTTTATAAAGAAAATAAAATCTCTCCACCCCCCCTCCCAAAAAAAATGTCTAGTGTGTTGCAATGGGGAGCAGTATAACACATGTTATGAAGACTTCCACTCTAAGCAACTCAGTATGCTGCAGTAATATGAGTCATTCTTCACCCAGGATAAGAATATACACCTATTATATTATCGGTCAACGTGTTGCTCCACCGTTTGTGTTAAAATACCCTTTGCTTCTAAAACTAGATTCGACATTGATTACATTTTTTAGCCTGTTTCAAATACACGTGTAATTCTCTTTGTTTTGTCTTTAATTTGCAATAAACTTTAAGCGGGAGTGGCATTAAACATCTTGAAGCCTTTTTTTCCCACTATCTGTCAAACTGTAACTTGGTGTGAGAGGTGAGTTGAGTCCACTGCCACCATACACTTTTAAAATACGTTGGTGCTTAAATGCCTTGTAATTCTGGATTGATCTATACGACAATAGAAACGTTGTGTGGCCTTTTAAAAGGACTTTATATCTATCTTGATGCTGTCAAAAATATTAGGACACACACACACACACACACACACACACACACACACACACACACACACACACACACACACACACACACACACACCCTGGCACAGATCCCAGGTATGACCTTTCCGATCTCAGAGCTGACTGAGGGTAGTTGCTGATTGAATCTGTCCTCAGTGGCACGATTTACACCTGAGTGAATCAGCCCTGTCCAGAAGACACTGTTGTATATCGTAACACAACCACATGCACTCACCATCCGCACACACATTCACACACATTCACACACAGAGTTTAATTGGGTGTCAGCTGGGCACCTGGGCTATAAAATATGAGGAAGCAGTACCAAACTGAAAAGTCTGCATGCAGTGGCAAAAGGAGTTACATAGTGCACGAGTACTCATTTCCTCAGTGTGTGTGCATGAGCGTGTAATTGTTTCGTATGCGTGTGTGCTGACCTGCTCCTCAAAGTGTTGACCCATGCGTATAGTGGCAGCCTGTTGGATCTCTCCTGTTTCACCTTCACACTCTCGGGTAGAATGCAGTCAAGAGATGAAAGGTCATGTTTGATTCTATATCTGGCCAGTGAGGCCTCCAGCTTTGTCTTGAACCTGAAAACAACATACAGTATAGAGTCGTGTTTTTTTTTTTCTTATGGAACAAATCATTGAATTCAAATCGACATCATAAAGTAGTCGAGATGTTATTTTCAAATTGCAAAGATTGCAATTTTGGGGGAAAATAAAGGCTTTCTTTTGGTTAGTCGGAAGGCTGTCAGTATGTGCATTTTATTTATTTCGTGTCCAGATAAGTTCAGTGCTTAAGAAGTGCAGTCCACATGTTTGCATATCGTTTCGTGAAATATGAAAAGTAGATGAAGCCACAGATTTGTTTACATTATTGTTGTGATCTGACTTGTGTTTATGCCACATTACTCTGGTAAAATCTAAGTTGTGAATGCTTAAAAGACTGCAGTCAAAGTGGTTGGTAAATTAGCAACTCAAATTGAAGTGTCTTTCATATTCGCGCATACAAAGTAAGGAATACGTTTTGACGATATGGACAACGGTGTGAATTCACCACTTTAATATACTTTTGCCGTTTTGCGATCCATTTAATTGTTCCAGCTTTCGGACTGGCCTGAGGATCAATTTAGCAGCACCACTTCAACTTCATCAAACATGGTGGGCTAAGGAAAACCCCAATCGTGAGGATCATCCAAAGGTAGGTTGAAGTAGTGCGTAGCACGTCTGCTTCACATTCAAGCTGTTCTGTGTAAAAAGTTGCAGCGCAGGGCCTACTGGATGGAAATTTCTCCGGGTTCTCTGACTTTCTCCTACATTCCAAAAACACACGTTCATTTAATTGAAGACTCTAGATCAGGGGTGCCCATTACGTTGATCGCGATCGACCGGTAGAACGCGGACTGGTCCCAAGTCAATCGCGAGTGGTCTAGAGGAGAAAAAAAACAAACAACAATTTGTGTGTCTTTGTGCATGTTAGTAATATATTTTTTGTGTTCATGTGCACCCTAATCATCCGATCAGTCTTATTTTCACAAAAAGTATTTAAAAAAATAAAATAAAATAAAGCAGGTAAATCTTTAACCTACGGTGGCGCGTGACCTGCGTCACCGGAAGTTGTTAGCGCTCAGCAGTCTGCAATTGCAGCTTGTGATCAGAGCTGTTGCGCTATGTCTTTTATCGTTTTCATTATTCTCATTCAGAGTGAGTTTCGTGTACAATTCACCGAGGGCACGGGCAAAGAATAGGAATCTAGAGGGCCGAGGGAAGCACTTTAAAATGGTACGTGTGAGCTACGATAGTTAACATGCTGCAAAAGTGCGTCGCAGGCCTCCGTGTCAGGCTGTTGCTCATCATGGCGTGCATGCGCGTGCTCGTGCGCGTTAACGGGTCGATTACAGGAGGTTGGTTGATCGAAAAGTCGATCTTCGGTCCAAAAAGTTTGGGCACCTCTGCTCTAGATTGTCTGTAGGTGCGAATGTCAAGTTCTGTGCTTATTTGGCAATATGTGTCCGGCAATTGCCTGGCGACCTGTTCAGGCTGTGACTGCTCGTCCCACGTCAGTCGGGAATGGCTCCAGCTCAATTTTCTTTTTCTACCTGATGAGATAGTTCTCGACATCTCTGACTTCCCGTATCGACTCCTTCCTTGTGGGGTCTTGCGGGAAAAACTTCCTGTCCTTGAGGTCATAGAGCATGACAGCAAAAAGGCTCATTTGATCATCTGGCTGGAGGACAAAAGCAACACAGTTATTTGGTGAGGGGAGGAAATGAATAAAGCATGACTATGTCTGGAGACTTCTGGCCCCATTAGGGGCACAATATCATGTTTGTATATGCTGGAAGCTCAAATCACCAAACGTGGCATCATAACAGTGCATTTCACTGGGTGTATGCATTTCCCAAGAAATGGGAGCACAACTGGCAAGATGGTCCCTTACTCACCATCCGTGAAGCATTGAATCCAAAAGGATGAATTTAAAAGGCAAATTCCTTTCCAACTGCTGCATGTGTCAACAATTGATCACAAAAGATGGCAGGGCCTTACACTTTTCCATATCAGTACTTTGCGTTCAGCCGAGTATGATGTAATACATTGCACAGTAATAGATTGTACATTCAAAAAAAAATCTCCCAATGCATATGTCCAAAGCAACAAGCAATAAAAGACAACTAAAACACTTTTTGTCCATCAAGTACCACTTGGCCTTCACCAAGTTTAAATCTTTAGCTGTGGGAAAATTCCCAGTCATTACGTTGCTGGACAACAGTATCCCACTAACGTGAAAGTGGCCAGTAAGCACGTTGGCCGTGTTTAGTCACCTCAGCAACAAGACAAAACCAAGATAGGCCATTTCTGTCAATTTGATCATTTGTTTTTCTGGGTTGAGAATTATAACATGCTCTTGTTTGAATAAGGTGTCATCCTACTGGAATGTCAGCCCTGTTTTTTATCAAGGGCCACAATGCAGTTATAAAAAGTCCATTTACTCTTGTTCAAATGCCAGGTTGAAAAATGACACCAAGTTGTTTGAAAATTTTTTGCACCATTTATGTAGTCTATAACAAGTACAGTTTAATTGTTGTTTTTGTCTTTCACTCAGTAGCTTGAAATTGTAGCCAAGCTCCATTAGGGGGGGCCACGAGTGCCTGTACATACTTGGCATCATTCTTGATCATACTAGCCACAGTCAGGGTTTCATGAAATTCGATTCACACATATCCAGGACAATGGCCGTCATGCTCACAATGAGGCATGAACAAGTCATGTAAAAAGCAACTTTTGCTGATCATAATTTACTAGAGGACTCAATGACTCATTCATTCAAATCATGTCTAAAAAGTACGCCACAAAAATCTCTTTAATTCTATGCAATTCGGAACATTGTTTTTCTTTGTTTTACCTTAGTTTGCTTCTGTTTGTATTGTGAATGTGTGTGTAAAGTTGTTGTGTGTGTGTGTTTCATTTCATGAAACCATGATTGTGGATGGTATGATATAACATAATGGTCTATTTGCTTGATATGGTGTGAAAGTCATGATTTTGATTGATGTGGACAGCAAGAATCAAAAGTTTGTCATCTAAGACAGATCATTTTAAAGTTGTCATTCAGATCAATTGTGTATATATGCTTGTTTAACATGCAGTTAATATAAATAACTTCTGGAAGAGTATTGAGAGGTCTAAGAATAATTCATCCATGTGAAAAAGGCAGAAAAATCACAAATATTAACATTTTTCTCTAGGTGTGGACCAGAGAATGACAAGGGGTGACCATGGCCACCCCTGGCCACCGTGTCGCTCTGCCCCTGGTTGAAGTACGTATAAACAACGGAAAGAATGTGCAAATCTGCACACCCTTTGATAAGTGAGATGTGGCTGCATTGAGACTTAACCAATCACATTCAAACTCATGTTAGATTATGTCAGTATACACCTATTACCATTTGAAGGGCTTTTGATTAACCTGAGTGAAGTTCATCTGTTCGTTACATTTTTTTCCCCACTTTCTAGCAGAAGACTTTGTGCTAACGCTGACTGCTATTTCGAAGCGTTCATCATTCCCTCCACTTTGAAGTTGTGGAAGAAAAAGAAGACCGATGCATGACGCTGTCAACAGAATGCTTCACTGTTGGCACGGTCCTCTTTTGACGATGGACAGTTTTGTGTTTGTGCCAAACATAGCTTTTGGAATCATGAGCAAAAAGTTCAACCTTGGATTCGCTGAACCATAAGAATCGCCCAAACACATGGGAAATCTGTCAGAGAAGCACTTTTAATTGAAACAATATAAACATATATACATATATTGTTAAATATTTCCAGATGCATTTGGTCTTTGCTTTTAGCACCACATTGACGCACTGTTTTAAAATCAGAGGTCAGTGAAAATAAACTACTGTATCCGATTGTAGATTTTTAAACAGGAGTTTAGAAACAAAATATATATTCTTTCATTCAATGATCTGAAGATAAAAGTGATGAGAAATAGACTCCTCCCCCTCCTGTTCTCCGTCTCGTCAATTGCATTCGGGAAGAAAGAAAAAAAAAAGCAGATTCGCCTTATTGTCTCATCACATTTTCAGGCTTTCGTGTGCCTCATAAAATGATGCGGCAGAATGAACCCTTGCGTTTGACACCCGTGTACTACAGCGTTTTCCTGTTAAGTGTTCATCTATATTTGAACAGGTGAGCTGCAAGTATAGCAGTACATTACCATGTCACTATTTTAATAACATAAGATAGCACTCTACTGTACACCCAAAGTTGCATGTCAGTCTAAATCTGGTAACATAATTAAAACCTTTCTTCACATGAGTTCAAGGACATAAAATGGAACAGTGTATTCGATTAATGTTTCACGTGGCTCATTTCACACCGAGTGTGGGGCTATTCCTGCTTAGTCCCTCGATTCCCCAATGTCCTTCAGGCTCTTTCAATTCTCCCCAGGATTTAGGGTTAATTTCCTCACTCCATTGTGATCCGGAATGCCAGAGGCTCTTTTACAACTCAAACTCTACGTATCTATATCGCCTTTATTCTCCCTTTCTACCCCCCACCCCGCGTACCCTGATGTACGTCACTTTTACCGGCCAGTCTGCTTCCACCGTGCCTCCTGTCTCTATCAAGGTTGAACTTTATAGACACCAGCAGTGTAAAAAAAAAAAAAAAAAGATGGGCGCAATTTCTCAAACGTGTCTCATTCCGGCTGTCTTATTTGAAGGATGCAGAGTAACAAGCCGCACCACAATATACAGGAAGAGCAATTCACGAGGTGTGTGAGAGTGAGTGTTTGTGTGATTGGATATTCATGGATCACAGCACGCAATATAGGTAAAAGTATTCGGATAGCCTGATGTTACCTTACAGAATGCGGAAGTGGAATAAAAGTATCTAACTGCAGCTATAAAAGTAATTGTTGTCATTTCATCCAAAAGGACGTTGTGAGATGTTAGGTCTGTCTGCCCATGGTCAGCGCAATTAGTTTTGTGATGTCATTTCCGCCAAGTCATTTAGCGCACGTTTTTTTTTTTCAGTCACTTCCTCTATAGGTTTTAATAACAGCATGTTTGTTGACAGAGACAACTTCAGGGAATAATTGTGACCATTTAAAATATGGCTGCAATAAAACAAAAGATTTTAAGAATTACAAGGGAGACGTAAAAACATCATATCAAGTAAACCTGAAAACTTTTTTTAATCTGTCTGAGATGTAACCTGCTCATGGAGAGAGAGGATATAAAATGCATTTAAATCTTTTTTTACTTTATCTATAGATTCATATTGTCTCGTGACATCCATTGTTTACACAACAACAGTATGTTTCTGTATTTTGTCTGCATGGAGTGCTTGTAATTTTGTCGGGGAGGACAGTCCTCCAAATCCAGAATGACCCATATGGATGGATATTTGCTTCTTAACTAGACCATCATCAAAATTCATGACGGTTCCATCATCAAAGACAACTTGTCGAGGTTGCCCTTTTCTGGCTCACTACACACCTGTGTGTGTTTTATTACTATCCAAGTTTTCGGAACAGAAGAAGCCTTCATCTTCTCCAGGCATCGTTTTATGAGTAGTGTAAAAAGTAACTTCATGACAATCTCCTCCAGGGTAGAGATATTTGCTCAAACGGCAGCACACACTAGTGATGGGCTGGCTACTAACAGCAGCATGTGTGTGCAATTCAACCGATTGCTTTTGGACCGATGCAATTCAGTAAAAGCATACCACATCATCCATCCATTTTCTGATCCGCTTTTTCCTCACAAGGGTCGCAGGCAGGGCACACCCTGAACCGGTTGCCAACCAATCGCAGGGCACAAAGAGATGAACAACCATCCACGCACACACTCACACCTAGGGACAATTCAAGTTTTCAATCAGACTGCCATGCATGTTTTTAGAGTGTAAGAGGGAACCGGAGTACTGTACCCGGAGAAAACCCACACAGGCACGGGGAAAACATGTAAACTCCACACAGGAAGCCCGGAGCCGGGATCGAATCCACAACCTCTGCACTTTGAGGACGACGCGCTAACCACTGGACCACCGGGCCGCCATACCACATAATATGAGAGAATTTTGATTTCACCACTACGTTATTGTAAATAGTATAGCTGTCCTTCAGCTCAGTAAGACGATGCTTCACTTTACATGCAGATTAGTGGCATCAGGCAACTTGTCCAGTGGCCTAACACCTTGAAACTAACTACAAATGAAAAGATCACCTGAAGCATTAGGACGAAGTACAAAGAAGCATTCAAATGTTTCTTTTAAGCACAATTTAAATTCAAGAAATTGACTAAATTGAAGACTTCAGCAAAATTTCTTCTCTCTGAAGCTTTAGTTTGGTTTGCCTTTAAATTCAGGACTTTAGTGTGTCCATTATTTATTTCAATCTATTGTGTCCTGACCCTCTTCTACCAAAAATCATCTTCCAGCCCAAATATGACATTACCTTGAAGGAGTGCATGTCATTTACAAAGAGATCTTTCCCTGAACATTATTCCAAAGAGTGGGTTGTCATTCAGGAGTGACAGAGGACATAAAAGACACACAAAGTCCTTTGTGGATGGAGAAGAGGAATGCGTGAATGCAATCCATCAGTATCACTGTTCGTGATTACAGGCTGGAGATCAGAACAAAGAGCGTGTGCTGTGTGAACAGCAGGACATGAATATTGGAGAGAGCTGTGTAAAGCTTCGGTTGAGAGCCCCGGGAATGAAAGTCTGAAATTAAGAATGCTACAAACACACACACACACACACACACACACACACACACACACACACACACACACACACACACACACACACAAGGAAAAAATAGGCCGAACTAGAAAACTGAATGGATGGATTTTTCATCGTGTAATAAAGGTTAACATTGTTTGTTTGTTCTTGGTGCTGTCAACTGCATCTCGGGGTTCAAAAGTTCTCACTGTAAGAGCTCACTTACTATTGGGTGAGAGATAAAAGAGCCGCCGTCAGTTATGACGTCCTCCAGCAGTTCTTGATCTGTACAAAAACAAATGCAACAATTTTAAATCCAGTTTATCTTGATGAATTATAATAAATGCACATGCCATAGTTTGGCCTTTTGTTTTATATTATGACAGTGGCTGTCAAACCTTTTACCACCTAACAACAAAAAACAAAGTGTATGCAGGAAAAGTGGTAAAGATTGCACGACTGTCTGTGTCTTATCTGTTGTGTTGTATTATTTTGTCATTTTATGTTCACTGTTCTTTTGATCGTGGCGCGGGCACCCGCAGCAGCTCTGCTTGTTGTCTTGTTGTCTGTTTCAGAGGGAAGAAATTTCATCTGTGCTGTATGTTGCACATACTGCACATTTGACAATAAAGTTGTACTTGACTTGAATTGACTAAAAAAGTATATGGCTCTCTAAGTACAACCATGATGACCAACGATAAAATACAGTCGCATACTAGGACTAATTGCTCCTAAATAAATAAATAAATACATACATACATTTTACTCCTAAAAACTAAATGTACCAGTAATATTACTGTGACCTTTTTTTTAAGATTCAATAGCACTTATCCTGTGTAGGAATACGAGCATAATGAGTTTGATGATTGTTATAATGTTTGTGTTTATGATTTTGCAGCTATATAAGCACATAATAGTATGATCATGTCAAAGTGGGGGAAAAAAAACATCTCTTTTCATCATAAGTGTTTTTTATGTCAAAGTACTATTATGAATGCTTCATAAACATTGGCAGTTGCCTTTAAAGACTGAGGTAGCTGCAAAAGTCACATTTTCATCTTGTGGAATATATAATATGAACAAAAGATGAACGGCCCATAAGGATGAAAAAGTATGCCTCCAAAAAGCGTGGTAAAAGAACAATGGCATTACAGGCTCCTGAAGACAAATTCTCATAATACCCCTCGTTTCATTAGAAAATACAATTTAATTAGACTAGATAGGGTTCATCTCCTGTGATTAAACACTTATACTGATCTAAGTTAGACTTTATCTGATACTTCACCTGCCTCATTTAATTCCATTTATTGTTTCTTAATCTTGATGGGCAGCTGTGAAAAATCATACGCCGTGGTGGCAAAAATAAACACATGAATGATACAGGATATCAGAGTTTAATCAGTGTGTCTGAGGTTTCATTTCTAAAATGTTAATATAATATTTTTGTAATCCACTTTAATGAAGAAATTTCAGTATAGTCTGACAATAGTATATGGGCGCAATGATCTGTGGAAAAAAAAATAAAATAAGAAATCAGCCCGCCCTGGCCTCATGTTGGGCCTGTAATAAAACTAAATTACTACGCCTGAAGAAACACATCCAACCAGAAAAAGAAGGTGTGCCTGAAGTTGCGTCAGTCATATAATGTGCACCCATGGAAGCATGTGAAGCAGTACAATCCCAGCAACCTCGTGCTGCAGGGATGTGTCCAAGGACCGGCAACCCGAGGCCAAGGCCAAGGCCAAGGACTTGCCTCCGAGGCCAAGGCCAAGGCCAAGGACTTGGAAAATTTTCCGAGGCAAGGCCAAGGCCAAGGACTTGAAAAATTTTCCGAGGCCAAGGCCAAGGACCAAGGACTTGCTTCCGAGGCCAAGGCCAAGGACCAAGGACTGTCCTCATGATTTGCAACACCCCTCCATCAGAACCCTTTGCACTCCCTAACGCTTGAATGAAGTGATTTTATTCAAAGAGTAGAACAGTCAGGGTACGTGTTATTTATACTGGGAAAAAGAAATAAAATCATATGATATACATTTATGAATTAATGTTTTAGTGCAGTAGTTTCTTAATGTGAATATAAATAAATATTAACAGGCATGACATGGCACGGAACACAAGTTGAGAAATGACTTTGCATAGAAGT
>NW_017805461.1:1683252-1688767 GCF_001891065.2 Hippocampus comes | reverse complement strand
ATAATTAAATCAACCATGATTTTAAACTATGTATTATCAATATTCATTATTCCAAACATGAGAAAGCATTCACCAAAAACATAACTGGAATCGAGCAAAAGGACTCCAAATCCCAACGGCCAAACCCGGAAGTGAAATGCCGGCATTATTGACTCCAGCTGGAACGCAAATTACTTGGTTCAAACAAACATTATAGTGCCACCGCAGAAACGTGATGACTGTGCAAAAATAACTACATAAAAGACACCACTTTTACAGAAAGACTTTACACGCTATTTAAACTGCCGATCGCGAACGGAACAAACCGTGATTGAAACTAACTGTGATGCCGCTCTTTATTCGTTGCGCTAACTGTCGCCTGTCAGTGGCAGACCCGCCCCTTTTAAAGCGCCAGCTTAATCCATCAATGCGCGTCTTACTGGATGGAATTTCTTTGATTCCTTCGTGGTGTTTGCGTACCACTTTATACCTGCGGACAAGAGAGTCGAGGCTCAATTCCCTCATTGTGTCCAAGGACTGGCAACCCGAGGCCAAGGCCAAGGCCGAGGACTTGACTCCCAAGGCCGAGGCCAAGGCCAAGGAATTGACTTCCGAGGCCAAGGACCAAGGACCGACCTTTGGTCCTCGAGCCGGTCCTCGAGGCCAAGGACCGGCTCGAGGAACACATCCCTGTCGTGCTGACATATACGCTTGGGCTTCATGACCTTCGCTGAAACTATGGTGGAATACCCATCTCTGGAAAATGAAAAAAAGTCGTCACCCCTTGTTTGCCAACAACTGGGCATAAAAGAGTAAATGACTGTGTACCCTTTGATGCTGACAGGAGGACAGAGTTGATGTTCTTCCTGATCACTTATTCATAAATATCAAATATTTATCTCCAACAAATAAAAACGCCCCAAGCCCCTCATGGGATTCCCCCATGGGGAGACATTACAATTTACAGTGGTGAGCATCGCTGCACAGATAAGCCCGTAGGATAAAACCGATAAATGCACAGTGATGCAATAAGGAGTCATCCATCCATCCATCCATTTTCTGATCCGCTTATCTTCACAAGGGTCGCGGGGGGTGCTGGGAGTGTGTTTGTTTGGGAAAGACACACACACACAAAGACACACAACTGGTGGAGTAAAATATAAAACATTTACACATCAGGGGCTGACTGTAGGCGTCGGCATTCATACAGACCACAAAGTGATCCTGATTCTGTTTTTGTGTGTCTCCAACAGGTGGCAGAGGAGGGCTTTGCCTCCAGTGTGCATAACCTGCTGCACATTTCTATTAGCCATGTATTGAAGGACTGTCAAGCCTTCATCTAATTATTCTTCATCTTGCTCATGACTTTGTCTCCAAGTGTTGAATTCTCTAGATGTTCTTTCTGATTCATGCCACGTAGTATCTCGCCTCATTTTTGCATTTTGACCATCAGTATTTTTGTTGTGTAAATATAGTCTCGGTTTTGTTTCTGTCGCAGTTTGGTTTATTTCTTGTCTTTTTACGATGAGCTATTTACGTTATACTTTCCTTGCCTTTTGCAAGCATTTTTGGTTTAACTAATTTTTCCAGTTTGTTTTTTTTCTTTTAACCAGCGTTATTTGTTGCACTTTTTTCGGTATTGCATGATTTTTAATAATATACGATTTATTTATTTATTTATTGCCTTTTGAGTCCACGTTTCTATAGTCCAATTCTGTTCCGGATAGCCCCGGAACCGTTAAACTTGTGAGTGATATGGTCAAAGAAAACCCTTTCGGCCTGGCTAGTTTACACATCATTATCCCTCACTGCACATGAATCAAACAGAGGAGGAAAAAAAAAAAGGAACATGCAATAAATTATCTATTATTATCGCCGCTTCTAAAGTGCAATTCAATCCGTAAAAAGCTGAATGTTTGCTGAGGCATATTATGTGACGCTAGTTGCTTTGGTTGTGGTCAAGGACACACACAAAAAAAAGACTCTTTTCTTTTCAGGCTCTAAATCCAGCCTGACACACAATGGTCTAAAGAGCGTTTCTAGTCGCAATACGGCAGCCGCAGTCATGTGACGGTTTTGGGCAGAAATACTCAGAGGGGTGGAAAGAATGAACAGAATGTAGCGAGGAAAAGAAGTGGGGGAGTACTGGCCAAAGTCAAGGTCAACTACAGTCCCTCACATGCTTGAGGACAGTTATCGACCCCTGTTCATTTTCAACGCATAGTTGGTCTTGGTCAATTTTGACCCAGGCCAATAATATCCTCATAAAACGTCTTATCAAATGATGAGCTACAGATCTTCAGAAAATGGATAGCCAGTCTCACATTCATTAATGGATGATTAATACTTCATCAGTGTATCACGGAAGAGGGAAAGTTGATTTTTTTTTTTTTTTTTTGCTACATTGCCAGTGCTTGCTCTTCCAGCGGCAGGTGTTTTGCCTGTCTCAGGGCAGCCTTGAAACTTTATATGACTTCTGTTCCTTATGTTTAGTATGTATAATCATTTTTTTGGTCTTTTATCTTTGTGGGTACCCCGAAGAACTTCAAAGACCCACAGGTGCATGTTTCTGCAGGAACCAATGCAAATGTGGTGATGACACAGACAGTTCAATGCATGCATCAGTGGCAACCTGTGATGATATGGTGGTAACAACAAATAGTTCTTGGGACTGTTTCAAACTTTATGTGGAACAGTCTCATAAAAAAAAAAAAAAAAAAAAAAAGACATTATGCCATGCACAGTTTCACAGCTTCAAAATTTCAACTACGAGCAGCACTTTCCTTGGTTTCACACGCAGTGGTCAAACTACAAACTATTTTAGCAGATACGGGTCAAACTTTGTAGCATCTATAAAAAAAGAAAGACATTTTCAAAATGTTTGTGTATTTTTGGTTGACTTTAGGAAAAGTCATCAAACTCCGGGGTAAGAGAGTGGCATTTGGGGGATTTGCATTGCAGTCAAATGTCAACACAGATGAAATATGCCCGGACCAGTTTGTAAGAATTAAGAAGGTGATCATTGTGTGATAAGAAGAATAAATGACATGCATAACAAAGGGACGAGTGGTGTGCAGTCAGGGCCAGCAAGGCCTTGGCTGCTGGTCTAAACACTCTCAGACTCACTGACCTCAATTTATAACGTACTAGAAAAGGTATGATTTCCAATAGTCTTTTATTTTCATTTCTTAGCATGCCTCTTCGCTGCCCACCTTCCAGTAGTGTGTTATTATTATTATTATTATTTTATTTATTTATTTATTTATTTTACGCAAAACGCCTCTCTCATATTTACGTTTTGTACAGTATTTTGGAAAATTATGACTTGGTAGGTTAAGCAGTGGATTAAGTCCCCACTGAAGGCTTCAGTCCAAAATGCACCACCTGTCATTGCAAGGGCCAATCAAGAAGGCGATTAGGAGCTCTTGGCTGTGAACAGTTGTCATCTGGGCAACCGCGTGAAGTAAATGTCAGATCAAACACGAAGACTGTCATCGATCGACCGTGCAGTCACAGTGACAGATTCCTCTAATACAGAGATTACTTGACTACTTTTTTTTCTGCTTTACATTAGATAAGAGATCTAATCAGTGATCAATATCTGCACTCAATGGCAAATTACTATTTTGCTGCAGAAGCATTTCTTCAAGTTAAGAACTGAACTCAGCTCTTTTTTTTCACCCCCATCAAGCACTCTAAAGCTGTGCTCGGTGATGAGTGTTGCCATTTCATATACAAGAAGGGAAATTCTCTCTGACGGGACTTTCTTTAAGGTTGAGATTGAGAGTGTCTTTTTCAAAGAACATTACCAACTAACAACTGCTCCTCTAGTTCATCCCAAAGACTTAACACATCAAATAAAATCCATGCACGGTGGCAGTTTCTGGCAAAATTTCTAATGTCAGATGTAGAAATAAAAACATAATTTGAGCTAACAAGCCCCTTTTTACAGCAACTTGAACAAACTACATCACCGATGTCTGATTTCAAAACTCCTTGTCCATCAGTTGTAGTGTATATGATATGTAATTATATGAGGAGAGAACGAGATTTGTATGGTTTTAGTGGCCGGTGACAACATTGGGTTTGATACACCTGTCTGAGAACCATAAGCGATGCAATACATAAAATGATGAGCTGAAAAAACAATTTGACGACGATAATGAATCTGCACACACCTGCCTTTGTGGTTGATGTAGTTCAGTGCACTGAAGCATTACATTTTTGAACGAAATGGGCTTACTCAAATGTATCTAACCTACTGATTGTCAAAAAACATTCAGACTCTCAACATTGAGGCAACAATTATGCTGCACAGACAACTCCCCGGAGTGAGCGGAAGAGGCGCAGTATGACACTTTCCAGACAGTGGAACATACAAGAGCATTAATAGATTTGTTTTCAAGCTATTGAAAAAATGGGGTTAATAAGGCGTAAAAATAACAGACAAGCCCACACAAGTCAACCGAGTGTCTTCAACAAGCACTTCAACGTCACTTCTGGTCTGCAGCTGATAACAATTTCACCCAACGCTTACCTCACGAGGGGGTTCTGTTTAATTCTTATTCCAGGAAGGCAATATTAATCAGAGTACTGTACCGTCTTCAATAGTGATGTCACGTACACTGTATTCTTGCTTTAAAAATTGAATTTAGGTTTAGTTCCCCTTTAAGTACCCTTCCCTTGTGTATTAGGGCACTCAGGCCAGAACAGAAATTATCCCTCTCCAAACTGTATAATAGAATTGTCTAAAATGCAAGATGAAAGTAAGCTCATCCAAACCCTTATTGGTCAAGTGATTGAAGGGGCTTTGTCTCTTCATATTAGTCCATGTACCTGTGCCACTCAAATGGCTTCATATTTAACAAATCATTAATGGGTGATGCAGCTTTCAAGACAACTGTAGTGTAATGGTTTGCGCCTGATTTACAAGGAAGCCGCATCCCAGTACAAACCATTGGGAAGATCCTCCTGGGTGTGTCACAGCATGCAAAATGAATCAAACTGGCTTCAAGCTTCCACTATAAGTAGGTCATAATATACTGTACATGTATTCTGTGAGCTACTGAAGAGTGGCTCCTTCTTATGACAGTGTCTGTGTTTTATCGGCATACTCATTTCAGTTGACAAATGAGCCCATGTCCATTTCCATGTTGCATTAAGCAGAACGAGAAAAACTGTGTACTACCAACATACAAATATATTTAAATTATACATAAGATGCGGTGATTACATTCAAAGTTCATAATTTTGAGATGTTTCACGTGTTCTTAAAATCATTCACTGGGTCTGTTTTTGATATCATGTCATTTTCTGGCTAATGACGTCTCTGATGCACTGGTGAAAGGACACTTTGATTCTCTCCTCTTTCATCTAGAACTGTTTCAAACAAAGTGTAGGCAGGAAAAGTGGCGTAGATTGCTTGACTGTCCGTGTTTCATGTTTTGTGTTTTATATCTATCTATCTATCTCTACGGTATATATATATATATATATATATATATATGTTTTTATGTTAAGACACCTCCCGTGACAC
>NW_017805461.1:1647789-1682672 GCF_001891065.2 Hippocampus comes | reverse complement strand
GCTCTGTCTGTGTGTGTGTGTGTGTGTGTGTGTGTGTGTGTGTGTGTGTGTGTGTGTGTGTGCGTGTGTCTCCCAGGCCACTTGACGGAACTTTCCTGCAGTGCCACATTCTCTTGAATGTTTTACACTGGGATGGCACTCTGCCTTCATTGTGTTGCCAAAGAGATTAGAAATTCACAGTGGCCTCCCCAATACCTCTCGTCAAACTTATCAGTCTGAAATGTTCTCTACGGTATATATATATATATATATATATATATGTTTTTATGTTAAGAAACCTGCCTTGGGACTCTGGCTGAAAACTAAGCATTTATGCCAAGTCCGGCGCATTTACACTGTTTATTCTTGTTTTGATTAATGTGCACTGTACCAAATAAATAAATAAATAAATTCAGTCCATCCTCCACAAGTGTAAGTACTATGACCTGTCGTGTTACACTAATCTGTGTCGGTGACACATAGTGCCGGGGCCTTTGGTGATGGATGCTCAGCTATGATCTGCATTAAGAATGGGACTTGGAGTCGCCCTGGCATGTCCTGGTTCAGTGGATGGATAGCGTAATGGAGCAAAATCATTCATAGCTGTGAGGGTGTTCCCAATACCCGCATGACCTCTCCATCTACTACAAAACACATGAATCGATTTCCACCCCCCCTCGCTGCCTCACCTTCCCGTCCTTAACACCATGGTGAATACACACCCGTGACACTTAGGCCAGCAAGACCCCACCCTCATGGCAGATAACACACCACGAGACAAATTGATCTGAAGAGTCCGACGGAAATTCCCCTTGGTAATGAAAGCATTTTCCCCTTCTTCTTGCCCTCCATCCATCTCGCTGCATCCAATTCTACTTGTCAAATTAATATCCACACACTGACACGTTTTCTGCTCACAAAAGCAAAATTAAATCAAAATGAACGTTGCCACTGACATTATCACTGAAAAGTCATGCATGTTTACCCTGAATAAGACAGTGTTGATTATATGGTACTAAATAGAAATCCCTGTTATTTGTGGGTAATAGAGGCAGAGGCCTACCGGAAACTGAAAAATGTGTCAGCATGTGATGTTCCGCTAAAAATTTTTAGAATTGCCTATAGATGCCACGGGATTATGGCAGAGCACTACTTTTGTCTAAATTAAGTTTCTCAACTCATGCCGACACAGTTCTTTGGGACCAAGATGCCACAAGATGTCAGCAAAGCACTATTTTTGTCTAGATGAAGCTCCTCACCTCTCATCGACATAGTTCTTTGGCACCAAGATGGTACAGGATTGCGAATATGCAAGGGTTCACTGCATTTGATAAAAGAAACAACAGGGTTTTTTTTTAAGGTGGGAAAAGTGCTAAGACGGAAGTTTTCCAGAAGACCACTAACACATGCAAAATACAGTGGTGGAACCTCAATTTTCGTAAGGCTCGGTTTTTGCAAGATGTGTTTTTTTTGGACCTTTAAAATTGTTAACAATTGTCAACACCAAACACGTCCACCCGCTTGGGGGACTTGGCCAGTTACTTCCTAGAATCAATAACCTACATAAAACATTTCCTGTGCATGCGTAACTTTCTTACTTTTCTTGTAAGACTTGTAAACATGTCAACATGACACGTTGCATCATGGACGTAGGGCCATTTTTGGTGCTACTGGTCTTTTGTTTCCAATTCAGACATGCCCCTTCACCCTCTTTCCTCTGTCTGTATTCCTAACTTCATATTTTCTCAGCCGAATTTAAGCATGGTTAGATGTTGTGGTGCTTTATGGGGTGCAGCACATCTTCACAGGAGTGAGCGGCACGGATCGTCACCCAGCACGTGCTACATAATTCCTTGCTTAGATGCAGTATAATCTTTTTCACAAGAGTTGCTGACAGATTATAACATATGGTAATACATTCATTGTCTTGAATATCGGTTTTAAGTTTAATAAAGGTAAAAGTGATTTTATGCAGTTCATTTATGCATTTCATAGTTATCTGTATTTATTACTCATTGTTGTCTGTCTGTTAAATTATAGTCATTCCCCATTAAAAATGTAAATATATTACTTTTTGGAATGGATTAATTGGATTTACATTCTTTCCTATGGGAAATATTGCTTTGGCTTTTGTATGACTTCAGTCATCCATCCATCCATTTTCTATAACAATTGTTGTGATTAGGATCATAGATGAGCTGGAGCCTAACCAGCTTACTTTCAGAAAAAGGCAGGATACACACTTGACTGGCCACTAGAACAACTGCTGAGAGCATTAACAAACCATACGATACATATTTGTGGGATGAGAGAGGAAGCTGGAGTAGACTACCTGGAGGAAACTGACACAAGTATGAAGGGAATATTGAAGACTCTACACAGAAGGGTCTGAGTTGAGATTTGAACCCGGGACCTTTTGACCGTGACGCAGAAATGCAAACAACCAGTCCAGCCCTTGCAAAGCATTCATTTCATTCGTTTTTGATCCTTTCATCCTGTTCTAGTCTTTATGACAAAGTCAAAAGTCACGATTAGCTTTATGCATACTCAAACGTGCATTTATAAGAAAAACAACTTGCATTAGTAGTCTCTTACATATCAGCGTATTGAAGGCCAGCTCATAGGCAGGACGTAGCATCTCGTCTTCAACTTGTGGCAAAGGCAGCTCCTTCCCTTCACCATACCTCACCAGCTGGCGACCTGCAGGCTTCTCCTGGTGGCTGTTCTGGAAGATGACGGAAGCTAGCAGGTAAACACTGTCTGGGAAAGCAGCGTGACCTTGGCTGGTGCTCACGAGGTTCAAGGGGACTTGAGAGGCACCACTCTGGAGGTCTGTTTCACCCTCATGTTGGGAAATAGGTTCATTTGTTTTCCATTTGGAAACGATATGACATCTCCCACTGTTTGCTTTTGTCACCGGTGTCTCTTTTTGCTCAGACATCTGAAATCAGAACAGAGCAGTGTTTCCCTTTAACGAACTAAGGCACATATTTCCAGTATGTAAGGCACTTATTTTACATATAAAACAGAATTGTTATACATCTACAATACAATGAGAGGTCTTGTGGAAATGCAATTAAATGTTCTGCCTATCACATTATGTTGCTGACATAGAGAGATGAGCAAAGATACATTATTTGCACTCGATAAATAATGTTTAGCCGATTTAAGCGAAATCGGGTCATTTCCTGTGGCACACCTGCTGAGCTCTAATGGCACAATAATGTACCACAAAACAGTGATTAGGAATTACTGCAATTAATATGCTATACATATAGGGTGTACAATTCTTTGTTGTATCGATTTACACAGTATTACTGTCAATCACATAATACTTGCAACTTTGTACAAAGTGTACAAATATTACGGAGCCAAATTAGACAAAAACTTTTGTTACCACATTGCAACATGCAACGCAATCTCCGATTTGTTCTGCTAATTGCTTACATTAGATTTAATTTTCTTTGAATTCCTTCTTAATGCATTATTTTCCTTTGCTGATTAATTCTCTACAACAGCAACAACAGCAGCAAAAATGTTCTTTCAGTCTAAGTGAAATTAGGTAATACAGTACACGAACTCATATTTCCAGTCTTCACTGAAGTGAAACCGAACTGTAAAAATTGACGTTCAATTTCAGGGATAACCTGAAATAGAACGTAACGTTCTTTTCCTAGCACTGATTCTATTTGACGCGCGTCGACAGAATACAATCAGATCTAGACATGCAAAGCGAAGTTTGCATTTCCCAAATAGACGCGCAAGAATCTCCAAGACAACCACAAGCTCATGTCAAAGTGGCGTTTGCGGCGAATCAAGAATGAAACTGCATGGTCCCCCTAATGAAGGAGCTGTAGCTCGTTAGCGTTTAACCCGCATATTCGGACAAATGAGAAGTTATGGAAAACAGCTCAAACCTTAATCGGATGCAGCAGATGGCGTCCACAAGCTTTTTCCAAACTTCTGGGGGAAAAGGCGGATCGTTAAGGGACGTAGCAGAATAGGCGTCCCCTCGTAAACACCTTGCACCGCACTAGATTCCTTTGGGGACACTTTCTGTCAGTATGTTTGATACAAATAACTATTTAAAGGTGCATCAAAAAATTTGAAACATAATTTGATCATGTTTATGCTCTTTGGTATACTGTACTTATACTGTGGGTGCCTGGTATTTTTATAGCACTGAAAATCTATAATAAAATTTGGAAAAAAATGATCAACAAGCTCTGCAGAAACCTGATATCGATCGTGTTCATTTGAATCAGGTGTGTTGCAATAGGGAGAGATGGAAAACATGCAGGACGACGGCCCTCGAGTACCGAACTTTGACACCTGTGTGCTAACCAATCATCCTGCCACCTGTATTTGTTGCTTGTTTTCAAGATCAAAAAATACGAGTGTGACTGTTGCTGCTATGACCATTTAATTTCTCTCATGTGATCCGCCCATACATACATAGGCTACATATTTTATAGTGCCCTTTTCCGCTCATGTACTAGAGTAATTCCAACTACCGGAAAGGAGATTGTGCAGTGCGAATTGATGCATCACTTCCACCAGACTCAGCGACATGCTCACAGCAGCATGACACTGTACACAGCATTATAGTGCCCTCTGCTGTTGAATAAAGGCCAATAAAGAAACTTGACAGCGCGTTGAGCATTTTTGCGGTTGAAAAGGGATGAAGGCATAGGATATTTCGGTGTATATGGTGATACCACGAACAGCAGAGTGGCGCAGCGGAAGCGTGCTGGGCCCATAACCCAGAGGTCGATGGATCGAAACCATCCTCTGCTAAGAGAGTGAATTTTTTAGGGCCGCCAATTTCTACTATGCCCAGTTGCGGATTGTAAAAAAAAAAAAAAAAAACTTAACTGACTTCTCTTTGTGACATTAAATTGTTCCACGCTTCAACCGTCACGCGTCGTGGGCACGCCCGTACCAAACGAGTCTCTCGAGAGAGGAATGTTGTCTGTTGGAGACTACAGCACAAATCCACGACCGCAAATAAACGTCACTTACCTGCCTAAATTGTTCAAATGTGGATTATTGAGCATTCTAAATTCAGATTAATAAAACAAAAGTATTAAATACCCAAAGTAGTTTATAGTATGATATCTTTTTTTCCGTAATAGTGTTGCCATAGTATAAAAAATACTAAGGAGAAAAAAAATATATAAATCTAAACAGTCTATGTGAGAATGTGTTTACGTGTATGTGGAGCAGATGAGCCTTTTCCCCAGGCTTTGTGATTACAGTAATAGCTTTTATTTTAGCTGTATCGCATTCACTCTAAACTCATTAATGGCACTGAAAAAAACAGGTTAAAGGAAACCTGTTTAAAGTTTAAACGAGGGATTTTTATTCGCAGATGCCTTTATGGCCTGTGGGACTCCAAAGGCAGCTGATAGGTATCGGTTGGCCAAGCGGAACTCAGCTTCAGCGGTCGCCGAGGCAAAAACCCAGACGTAGGAAGAGTTGGGTGAGGCCGACTTCCGGACGGCTTCGAAGAAATCATGGTCCACCATCCGACGTCTTAGGAGGGGGAAGTTGTGCACCATTAACACTGTGTACAGTAGAGATGGGGCGCAGCTAACCTCAACTCAGGCAGAATACTTCGAAGACCTCCTCAACTCCATCAACACACCTTCCATAGAGGAAGCAGAGTCTGAGGACTCTGAGGTGGGCTTTCCTATCTCTAAGGTTGAAGCCACGAAGTGGTTAAAAAGCCCCTCGGTGGCAAAGCCCCAGGGGTGGATGAGATCTGCCCGGAGTTCTTCAAGGCTCTGGATGTTGCGGGGCTTTCCTGGTTGACACGCCTCTGCAACATCGCGTGGCCATCGGGGAGAGTGCCTCTGGATTGGCATAATGTGAATGGAGGGTATTTCGCGCAGTTGTGCAATATCTGTCAAATATGTATGAACAGATGTACAGTACATCCTGAAGATGTATGAAATAAATGAAACTCTTTTCCAGTCAAAACCACCCAACCTGCCTACATGCGCCCAGCATTGTACGGTATTGTACTCCTATTAAAATGCATGCTGTTTTGGAGAAGGGGATGTCAGACTGTGTTCCATAATTAATGCTCCATATTACCTTACATTCTCCAGTGCCCAGGCTGTGCTGCAAACAAAGCATGCTCATTTACCATTCACTGGGTGATTTTGAAAAGAAAAAAAAGATTCAGCTAATCCTGAATGTGTACTAACACTGTACTTTTGAGTGGCCTGGGTTTCTGATTTCACTGTGGTGAATGCAGGTGAACAGCAGATCCTCTTTCTTATGTGTATTCAAAGGTTGGGGAAGTATTGGACCTATAAAGTTGTGCTTGACCATGAGCATGGCAGCACTTTCACTGTAGGCAAGACGTATGCAAAATGTGAAGACAGAACAGTGGTGTGCTTTAGCTTTAAGATCAATATAAATTTTTTAAATACAACCTTAAGTTTAGAAAAATAGACTTCGATGATTTTACAAATATGTGACAGAAATGGGAGGAAAAATTACATTACTGCGCACAAGTTATCATTATGATTGTTGTTTATAGTGAAGTTATGTATGTCTTTTTCTAGAAGGAGGGAATCTATTAATAAAGTTTTACTTGTTTGCTAAAAAAAACTTGACGAAATTACTTTTTGCGCTAAGGCCAAATGTACACTAAAGTATTGCTTTGGCGCCATCTTATGGCATCTCAGTGCCAAAGTACTCTGTTGGAGTAAGTTAAGGAGTTTCATTGCATGCTTTGTTGCCATTTTGTGGCATCTATGGGCAGTATGGGGCTTAAGTTGTTTCATGGCCACTGACTCTTGGGCAATCCATTCTTTCCATAACAGGTTGTCATCGTGACTGTGATACGTCATTTTAATTTGATCACTGGAAGATTAACACGCTAGATTCTTGGTTTGTGAATAAAAGTTGTCGCGTTAGAGTATCACGGATCTCAAGGCACCACTGTATAGGCAATAACAAACCATTTTTGGGTGGCTATCATTTAATCGCAGATTTTTGCTTTTTGTGATAGGGTTCAGACCCGGTCCCGCCCGGAAATAATGGCGCTTCACTGTACGGTTCTTATTTAAAGAGCTCAGCAGTATAAAACCAGATTGACTGTATTGGTCACTGGGCCTTCCCAATGACAAGGATGCTCATAAGAAAGACCATGATGAAGAAGATCCACATGAAGAACCTGTCCATCACTTTAGCAATCTTCTTCCACTCAGCCCCCTTGGCACATGTGGCCCTCTGCTCTCTGAAACAATTTGCAATGTATTCAACATTGCGCACCAATTTAGGGTCCGCACCAGGGATGCCATTGCCATTCTGACAGAACACACAGGGACCAAATGTTACCGTAGGACCTTGGACTGGTGTTTTTTTGTCTTCGGGGCAGCAGGGTGGATTTTTGTCTCTGGGGCAACATGGAAGCTTCTGCTCATCTTTACAATCCCCTGTTGCAATCTTCCCATTAGAGCATTCATACTTCCCAAGTGGAAACGTAGAGTAGAGGCTCCTCTCTGCCCTGGTGATGTGGTGCTGAGTTTTCATTTTGGGATGTTCTTGTGGTTTCGGAGTCTGGGGCTTGGGGTTCTTTTGACCCTGTCGCTTTTCTCGACTACTGTGACATCCCGCTTGGCCGTTTGCTCCAATATGGGAGTTGAGGTACTGGCGACTGACATCATTCTGAGCCAAGTGAGCGGATGAAGAGAACGAGGAGGAGGAGAAGGAGGCGCAGTTCTCGCCCACTTCATACACACAGAAGATCTTGGACATGTAATCAATGATGAGGACTTTCGCCCAGTGGGGTACTGGTTTGGCCTCGGGACCGCAGAAGTGGATATTCATGATGAAGATGGTGAGAGCTGTGGAGGCTGTGACCATCGTCATGGTGGCGATATAGTACTTGCCTGCGTAATAGACACACACACACACACACACACACACACACACACACACACACACACACACACACACACACACACACACACACACACACACAGGTAATTTTGCACAGCCTTCTACTTGGTGACGTAAAATTAAAATTAAAATTAAAAGCTATTCTCTGTGTCTCAGTATCAGTCAAGGTACTCTATCTATCTATCTATCTATCTATCTATCTATCTATCTATTTATCAATGAAGGAATGAACAAATCTTGACTTGAACTCTTATCGCTTACTGTTGAAATCATTTTATTAAAACGCAAAACCCAAAGTGAGACGTCTCTTACCTATGAGAGGCACACTCTCTGAGGGAGGCATGCTCTCGGCCACCATGAGCTGGAACACGGTGAGAGCCAGAAGCACCGTCACCCCCAGAGAAACCTTCTCCCCAGAGTCTGCAGGCAGGTAGAATCCAAGAGGAGCCAAGAAAGAGATGAGGAAGCATGGGAGGAGGAGGTTGAAAACGTAGAAGGAAGAGCGGCGCTGTAGCAGCACCGTGTAGGTGATGTCAGGGTACGGGTCGGAGCAACAGCCGTACATGATGACGTTCTTGGTGGCCGGCATGCCGTGGCACTCCCACTCCACATTTTCTACAAAGTCGGATAGGTCGCCGCTGTCCATGCCCATGAAGATGTCCACCTGCAATGTGGGGCAAGGATGAGATGGTGAAAAGGAAGCACATTTTCAACGATATATGCTGAGGTTGGCTGACATTTTTATTGTTGGTCATTGTTGTCATTGTTTTCTCTTGAACCAGTTGTGATGGTTCCATTTTGTTGCACTTTGTGGTACAGTGACAAGAAAGCTATTCTATTCTATTCATACCTGGTTTCCATTGTAGGTCCAGGATCCGAAGGTCAGATTACATTCCTGGCTATCGAAGGGAAAGTAAGAGACGTCTACGACACAGGAGCTCTTGGTGATGGCGGGAGCGTCCCAGGTGATCTCTCCATTGTAGCGTAGCTTCACGTTGGTGTCCATGGGTCCGGACAAGGCGTCATCAGCCCTGGACGAGCAGAGAGAGTGTAGCAAAACAGCTTGAGAGCATCTAGTCCCCCATTGTCACCTCCTTCTCCTCTTCTGCAAAACTTAATACTGTTAAGAGGTTAACATTTTATTTTGTTGGAGACACCAATGATTGTACTGGAAGTGAAAACTGTCGTTAAAAATCCTGTAAGGTGAATTCGGAGATCTGACTGCTCGGCTAATTGATTCAACTTCTGATATATCGTATACATAGAATATTAGTACAGGTCTATACACATGCGATTAGATTGTTGAAATGACATATAGCAGCCATATGACAGAAAGCACATTGTTTGGCAAAACAAAACACTTTATAATCGCATAGCAGTCACCAAAGAGTGAGTGACATCTGGGCATACTTGTTATAGAGGACAAGATCAGGTCTCCAAACAAGGTTGCTGGGAATGTGGATGATCTCTAATCCGTCATAGTCTTCCTTATTCCACTTCAGGTAAGCATCGTGCCACCTCTGTCTTATCCACAGATAGGCAATCAACACCTGGTTCCTCTCATCCTAAAAGCACGACCAGCGCACAAACACACTTTGATTATCAGTCTTCACTGATGTGTGTATTTATAGCTATAGCACCACTTTACTGTTTTCACTACACACACACACACACACACACACACACACACACACACACACACACACACACAACAAACTACGGTAGTTGTTGAGTGCAAATTGAAACTGTCGTGGACCTGAACAGTAACCTGATCCAGCTCAGTAACAGTAGGCCTGGCCTGGTACTTTAAGAGCCAAGCTTTTCATTTAACTACATTAAGCCTCTGGGCTCTATGATAGCCATTTGGCTTCCTTTTATGGAGCCATTTCAGCCGTGTTAATGTAAGTGTAATAAAAATCCCTAAGCGTGGTAAGTTTTTAATCTCCAATTTATGCTCCTTAAAGTCCCTGTAAGGTGACATTCAGTACTTCTACATTTGACACACCACAATGAACACTTTTGTTAAACTTCCAAATTTGAATGATGAAAAAAAAAAATCATCAATCATAAAAAAATTAAGCTTCATTGTCTAAAATCAAGCCATTTTCCTGCTTTCAAGTGCAGTGTGACACCACAACGCTGCTGAAAAATGGGCACTATTTGTCTCGCATCTTTCTTCTGCCCAGACACACAACCTAATATTTTTCAGCCAAAAATTTATACGTGTTGAAAGCCTCCAAAAGCTAGAAAATATCCTACGAGGTCATTGCAGGGCTTTTTATCCACAAAAAGAGGCGCTGGCCACCAGCTCTCTCAGGAACTAACAGGTGTAGCCCTATTAATAATAACTTAGTAACTTACAATTGTGCCAGGCAACCAGTAATACGAACCAAGGTGCCGAATTTCTTAAGTGTGGGCAACTCATTCTTGATGCTGAAGTGTGTCACCGGGCTTTTTTTCAGCCATGCCCCAAAAACCAGGAAAGTGAAATGGTGAAAAACATGTAGAACGCATTGAACAGCAAATCTATGTACCGGTATTCACTTTACAGTGTCTTTAAATACAGCAACGATGTATGGTTTGCATCAATTCCGGCTCTAGGTGACTACGGTAATTAAATAAAATATAGCTCCTTTTTTTTTCTTTAGGTTATTAAAATCTAGGTTTTTACGTGGACGATGCAATGATCATAGAGTTTGAGGGAAGCAGGGCTCACCATATCTTTGATTTGCGAGAGTGTGATTTGTAAAGTCACGTTCAGAGCTCGGTCTGTGTCCTCCACGGGCCGCAGGGCACTGGTATAGTTTTCCATCAAATCATGGAGTAGCTTCTGGGCATAGTGACCTTGAGCTGAATGAGCCACTGCAGAAACAAAGTTCACCTTTAACGTCTGAGTTTTGGATAGACCAAACCCCAACACACTTCTTGCTTAGAATTTGTTCAAACTTGTTTTAGGTGGCAGTGCATTGCACCATGCTCTGAGATGCAGTATTTCAAATATTATGAACAAATCAACAATTAGCAAAAACAAAATGTCAAACAAAATTGTCTTACCCGAAGGGAGCAGCATGGCCAGGCAAAGTATTTGGATCATCTTGTCCAGGTGCGATGTGGGAGAAAAAAAAAAAAAATACATTAAACAAATAACCTGTGGCACATGACACCTCAAATGACAATGTCCCAATATTGGTCCATGGGCCCACCTCAGGACCTTAAGTGGGATCAGAGCTGGCGCGGTGCTCTGCAGGGGGTGGACACTGATAATGACACTGGAGTTGCTATCACGTAACTCAGCAGCAGAAGACTGAGAGAAACAGGATGCTCACCAGTCACCGGCTCGCCACGCACGGCTGATTCACCTGGCGGGCATCTTCACACCACAATGTTGAAAACATAGAAGCTTAGGACAACTGAGCACAGATCAAGTTGTACAGCCATTTTTTTAACAGACAGATTAATGTAAGGCAACTATGTGGACAATGAAACCAGCCACGCATTGGCTAATTGCTGTTTGGTGGTCAGAGACCATGACCCTGTAACCTTATTATAAGGTGGGCTACCTTAATTAGCTATGTGAGAGGGCATAGGATATCGCAATGCAGTCTGACATAACTGCATACATTACAACACATACACTGATAACTACAAATGCATGCTTTTAATGAATTTTAATTATTATAAACCCATTATGTCCATCCATCCATCCATTTTCTGACCCACTTTATCCTCACAAGGGTCACGGGGCATTGTGGAGCCTATCCCAGCTGTCTTTGGGCAGTAGGCGGGGGACACCCTAAACCGGTTGCCAGCCAATCGCAGGGCACACAGAGACGAACAAACATCCACACTCACAGTCACACCTAGGGACAATTTAGTGTCCAATCAGCCTTCCATACATGTTTTTGGAATGTGGGAGGAAACCCACGCAGGCACAGGGAGAACATGCAAACTCCACACAGGAAGCCCGGAGCCGGGATCGAACCCACAACCTCTGCACTGTGAGGTCGACGCGCTAACCACTGGATCACCAGGCCGCCAAAAGACCATTGTACATGTTTAATATTTCTGCAAGTGCTTTGTCTCTACCACAGGGTTTATAGTGACCTGGACCTGAAGTGCGCAGTCCTTTTTTTTTGCCGAATTGTGTTTTGGCAAATGAGAAAAACTCATGCATTAAACAGCAACAGAGATTAACAAAAAAAGTTAAGTTATTCAACCAAATATTTGCTCCAACTAAATCATATTTTGAGTGACATTGAATCTATGAGGGGAGGAAAAAAAAGACTGTCTTATGTTGGGATTACGTGATGAATTTCGAATTGATCTTGGAGGACCATCACAACATTGTCCCTGTGGGATAAAAGTCAAATTAGTGTAAATAAGGATCTTGTTATTTTTAAGGTAAGATGTTTAATGTAGGACTTACACTTATTAAATTGTGTATGTGTAACTTCGTGTCTGGTGAGTACATACTGGTACTAGTAGTGACAGAGAGGCTTTAGTCTCATGGGAAGCATTGAAAGCTGGGTCATATTCATGAATCATATTCATCTTTCTTTAGTCATATGGGCTGCTAATTGTAGCTAGTAAGTGGTTCGCAGTCTTGTGCCGCTGCTGTTTTGAAATATAGCACCCATTGCCAAGGTTTGTTGGAGACGATCTAAGAGGCACAACATGCCAGCTGGTATACCATCTGTTACCCTGTTCATTACCCGCCCGTGTATGTGAGGTGATCTGTATTTTATGATAGATTAGAACCCTGCCTGAAGTACTAAAAACAAGTTTGAACCCAAGTATAACAATGGCAGAGTAAACACGTGTATATACAGTATCACTGTGTGAGAAACACTAATAAACCTTAATACATGTAGCACTTCCTCTACTAGACAGATATGCAATTCCATCTTTGTAATATTTTTATTTCAATGGCTGATTTTGGACTTGTACATCCACCCTACCCGCCTTTTTTTTTTTTTTTTTTTTTTAGCTCAAATAGCCACCTAATAACACTAATTTTGGCTGTGACTGAAATTTTAAGACCTGTAGTGTTGGTTTGTGTTGTACTAGACACATCCATGCTCGGAAATACAATGAGAAAACACACAAAAAGACTAGTGTTAATTTACACAGACTTTATTTACAGATGAATCTTTTGACATATCTGCTGGCATTGTCAAGGTGACGCAATACGTAAGCGTTTTCTTTTACTTTGGAGGTTGCATTTAATGTGTTTATTCGAGGTTTTTAAAAACAAGAATCCAAATATATTCCTGTAGAAGGTCAAAACCAAATAATACACTTTTTTAATTTTAAATGTTGCGAGAAGAGACTGGTGGTTTTATTCAAGTAAAGAACCGGTGGGGAGGATGTCAGACCGCTGAAGAGAGCAAACAAAATAAGAGCATAATTACACTGTAAATGTATTTTGGTGGGGATGACATAACTTTCTCAACTTGTATTGAGACAGTGTCACATGAATGTGACGAAAACGGGGGTGCTTTGAACTGATGTGGGATTCTAAAAGAAGGAATAAGCCTTCATTGTGTGTGTACCAGAATTATTTCCATGTGTCCTGTCTTCTTCGCCTCAACAATTAAATTGGATTTGTGGAATTTATTTACACTAGGCTACCCTCACTAATGCCATTAGTGGCGCATGATAATGTATATGGGTTGTCGTTGTCTACATTTAAAAATGACATTTGCTTTGGGACTCCAGGGAAGTCCAAAAGAGTCTGTCTGAATGGTTTGACTCTCGCTTACAAAAAGCATTTCCAAAACTGAATGTGAATGCCTGCATAGGTGACGAATGCCTGTCGTAGAGGGTCAGAGATGTGGCGGCCGGGTCAGAGGGCGGGGACTTAAGTGGTCGGACTTCTGATTGTAGCGCTGTCCGGAATGTTGAAAGACCTTCAAGTGGGCCAGCGATCTGTACCTGCCAAGCAACTGATTGGAGTGTGTGGCACACCAGAGGGGGAGTGCGGGTGGGGCAGAGTCCACTGTGAAACAGAAGGTGTGATGCGGAAATAGACGCTGAGAGATGGCGGTGATACAAGGGTGTGTGAGGGAGGGTGGGTGGCATGAGGATGATGTAAAAGCTGTCGTCAAGATTCAGTTACTGATTAGTAGCTCCGTCGCCGACTCCACGTCCCAGGATTTTGATGACAAGGCCACTATTACTGCATTCTGGAGAAAAAATGCAAATGGGAAATTGGACAGAATATAGCTTGGGATGTTAAAAATGTGACAGAGTGATGCTCACTTTTTCAAAGCCCATGGCACAAAGTTCGTCTATTTTGCGTGTGTACTCTGGACTGGAGACGGGAGCGCCAGCGTAGACATGAGACCAGAGCCTCGCCGTCTGTTTGAACATCTCTGGGTTCTGCTTGTACTGCGGAACAAACAAGCATTTGCATGAAAGGGGATCAAGCGTGGCACCGGCGGAATATTCTGTTGCCTAAAGACAAGTTGTTCTCAATTTTTTTACAGCAAGAATCCAGGTGCCAGCATCATGTCAAATTGAAGTACTTAAATGCAGATGTAAGGTGTCTCACAGATGGATTAAAAAAAACATTATCTTAAACACAAGAAAACGTTTTACTTCCCGCAAAACGAGGCCGAACACGACTAATTACATTGACACTCCCAGATAAGTCATTGATCACTTTGTCCAGTCTGCACATGCGGCGTCTTTACATAACTGCATGCTGATGTTCGTCATTTACACTCTTGAAAACGACAGCGTCCTACCAGAGCTTGGCTGAAATGGGAGAACTTGTTTTCAACTATTTATAACTTGTTTTTGAGTGATCCTCAAGTAGTATGGTCCAGGAGTGTGACGTGAGAGGCCAAAAATGAACTTTTTCAAAACCAGGTAAAAGTATAATTTGAATCAAACCTTGCAGTATTGTGCTATGAATAAGTAAAGACAGTTCAGTCATCCCTTTGTTCGCAAGAGATTGTTGAATGGCGAGGTACTATATTGTTTCAAATTATTGACTTATTTTTACACATGAACAGCTTCACAACCTTCATACAAAGAGATTCCGTTGAAAAACTGGTGCAAATGACCTATTATATGCGGAAAATTATTCTGGCCCCCTCCATGAGTGGTTAACCTGACGTGGTGGAGAGGTTTGAGTGTCCCTATGATCCTAGAAGTTAAGTTGGAAAACAAAGGCTCAGAGACCCCTTATGAGGGACCCCCGCCCTCTGAAGCCAGACACTTCAAAGGGTCTTCAACCAAAGCAGCCTAACTCAATCTCAGTAAGTGTTTGGCTAAAATAGTCTCACAAACTAAACTAATCTGGAAATATTCTTTGCTAACCTTGGGAACCAAATTTCATCCAATCCAATATTATGCGCCACGTCATTCCCTTATAAGTACTGACAGTACCAAACGTACATAAAAGGGCCAACAAATTGTGGAAACATGCATAGTGGCTTGACCTGATTGGCTACCACTGCATCCTGTGGATCATCTGGCTCTGCAGCTGCCAGTAAAGCTTGTAGTGACAAGAGGACTGTCCTCAGCGTCATGGCCGCAGCCCTGAAAGATATAAACACAGCTCATTGTTTGGATCACCTCACACACGATGCCCACATTTATGAACAGTCCATGTCCAATGAAAAGCCTGAATCTTAGGATTTGGTTAATGTGTGTGTCTGTATGTGTGTGGGTGTGGGTGCTATCCAAATGTGTCTGGATAATGGATAGAAAATTGATTGACTGGTTATTTAAAAAAACAAACCCATAAACAAAGCTTAGAAAAGTTGGAGATGCTTTTATTTCCCTTTGAACTGCAATCTTTTTTATCACAAAACTATTTTCAACGATTTCAGTAATGAAATTCAATGATAAACTTGAAACATTATGTTCAAGTTCACGTTACTTAAAATTTCGCATTACAGCTATGGTCAATTATACAGGGTGTCCATAAAGTCTCTTTACCATTTCAAAAATTGAGTAAAAATGCAATTGATTAGATATTTTATTCAGATTTGTTCTATTGTATTCAGTGTTTATTAAAGTTTTTTATCACATTGAATTTGTGGTGTGGGATCATGTGCAATCGAATAATTGGTCCATTTTTCTTCAACGAGACATCCTTTTCTGCAAATGTTTACCTTGACCTTTGAACTGAATATGTGGCACCACAACTGAATGAGCTTCAACCAACCATCATTTTTCAGCAAGATGGTGCACCACCACATTGGGGGCTGCATGTTCGTGGGTTCCTCAATCAAACATTTACATGGGGGCAATGGGCCAATTCCTTGGCCGCCACGTTCACCAGATATCACTCCCCTGGACTTCTTTCTATGGGGCTATGTTAAAGATATCGTGTTTCGAACAAAGATAAGGGACATTACTGACCTAAAGCAAAGGATGACTGATGCCATTGCCACAATTGATGAGGCTATGGTACAGCGAACATGGCAAGAAATCGAGAACCGTCTTGATGCGCTTCGTGTAACTAATGGTGCCCATGTCGAAGTGTATTAAAAGAGGTAAAAAAAAAAAAAACTTTACTAAACGCTGAATACAATAGAACAAATCTGAGTAAAATTTCTAATCATTTGCATTTTTAATACATTTTTGAAATGGTAAAGCGCTGTTATGGACACTCTGTATATTGCAATAAAATAATGAAATGTGAACACATTTTTGTACATTTATGCTTGTGGTGCTCTTCCCTAATAAGAAAACGGTAAAATGGAAAGTAAAGCTACATCAAAATGTAAGCATTTTTCAAACCTTAAAAAATAAATACATTCAAGCAGTTTCATAATAAATTTGAACCTATATGAATTAACATACCGTATTTTCCAGAAGATAAGCAGCTATTGTTTTTCGCTTTGCACCCTGCTGTTTTAATGTGGCACGGTTTATCAATTTTCACTATATATATATATATATATATATATATATGTCTTTCTGAGTGACCTCTTTCTCTGCAAACATACCGTGTTATATAACAACATTGAGAATCGCGACGATGAAGCCACAATGGCCAGTGTATGCACAGATGCGTTTTTATGGCTAAATTTAGCTGGTGTGGCTTTTAATTGGGTAGATATAGTTACTGTTAGAAAATGCCAGGTGTTGATAAACATGCTCTGCTATCTGCATCTGGCTGATTAGTCATAGGCGCATGCCCGGTATGGGCAATGCACGACACTTAAGAAAACAGACTCACCACTGGTCTTTGAGAATGTCCAAACATATTGCACCTGTGACTGAACTGATGTTGGGATGCCAGATCTTTGTGATGAACCGTACCTGCGTGATCGAAAGAAAGAATAATGGACTGCTACTGGACATCTGGCAACTATTCAAACAGCATCTGTAAAATAATAAAACACCAATCTACCTTGGGTGGATTGAAAGGATATGTCTCTGGAATTTTAATTTCTAGTTGGTATCGACCCCCTGAAAGAAAGGAACAAAGATCATTCACAGATAAAAAGGACATTTTCATTCATCGAGAGACGAGAGAGAGGTCTGGCAGCAAGTGGCTGTTATCATCTCCAACTCATCGGAATTTATGATGATGCTACAATGGAATTCTACCGAGAACGGTCCTACTGAACAGGGCAAATGGTTATCCTGACAAATACAAAACGACAACACTCACAAGGAGCAACAATAGGGTCACGTCCAGACACTTACACACAAGACTAGCCGGCTAAGTTCCTGATGTCACTCCAGTTAAAGGCCCGTAATCTTTGTTTATTCTAAAAAACTTGTCCCAACATTCATTCGAGGTCCAGCGACATCAGATTTTCTCGTAGTCAATGCTAAGGATATGACAGTTGAGTGAATGTCATCTTTTTCAGTTGCCAACTTGCTGTGCACACTTTCGCAGTTGCACGGGACCCTCCCTGCCACTCCTTCATCCAATAACATGCAAATTCCTTACTGGCCTTGCAGACAGTTGGCACTTGTAAATGACACCAATTCATGTTACTCAACGGCAGGGTCTCTACTGGTCTACTTGATAAAGTAGTAGTATGTAGCGGCCTTCTCAAAATACACCAAGTTTTTGTCATTCATGGCGGTCATGTTGTCAGACTACCAAATATCGTTCTGTGTCTTGTGGCGGGACATCACACTACAAGCCTGTTACTTGACCCCACCCAATCAGTGCATGCTTCCGCCAAAATGCAGTCCATTGGCACAGGTCCGTCAGGGAAGCGGAACAAGCAGTTGTCAAATTCGTGTCGACGGAAGCATTATGTGCATGTGTTGTTTTTTATGTTCAGACCAGACCCAGAAAAAAAAAAAAAAAGACGGATTTATAAAGTTTCACACGTATTATTCAATATTTTATGATAAAACAAGATTGGAACATCAAAGGTGTATGCTGTTGATTATGAGAGAAAAAAAATCAGGATAGCCTAAATTTTGGATCAGCAGGTCAGGCTTTTTAAAGATAAGGGATGTGATAGGCCAGAAAATTGTAAACCACAACAGCCCTTGAAATAAATTATTAAATGTTATCACGTACACCCTTTCAATGTGCTTGGGTATTCCTGGTTAGGAAACCCTGGTCGACGAGATACATGCTTGAGCAAAACGAGTTGTTCATTCTCATTTTCATAATTAAGTGTTTATTGATCAACCAGTGCTGCCTTCATTTTCCCATCCAACATCTTTTCATTTTTACAGGAATGTGATGTAGCATGTCTGTCAACTAACCAAATTCCTTTTTCTTTCATCCTGTATTAAATTTAAGAACAAACTTGCATATTGAGCAAGTGACCTCACTTCCTATCTCATATTTTTGTAACAATATTCCACACAATTGAGGCAGTGTTGCTAGTTTGCTGCGTCAACCACCTGTTGATTTCAGCAAGGAGTCCATGTTAATCCTGAAGCATGCGATGCGCAATCAGTCATTTTCAAGCTATAATTGTCACTGCGCAGTGGTAAAGTTTATTATTCAGTTCAATGAACAGAACTTATACTTTCTTTTTTCTACATCAGCTGACACTGTCAGCCTGCCCGAAGACGGCTATGGCTACATACAAAATTTACCACCACAGTGTGAACGTTCGAGTGCATGACTGATGTATCCATTGTGAGCGCTTTGAGTGTCCAGAAAAGTGGCATATAAATCTGAGGTATTATTACATTACGTTATAATACAGGTTGATGTCCGCACATCCCATTGAATTTTGTTTGATTTGGCTTACATACACTACAGTGTTATACTAAAATATTGTGGTAGTTTTTTGAGGGGCTGGAACAGATTACGGGTATTTCAATCGGGACAACGAATTTGGCATACAAGTAAATTAAGCGACGAGCGTGGCCACAGAATGTAGTAAACAAGAAAATCAAGGTGCTACTGTATTTAAAAAAAAGTGTCTCCCAGATATTATCTAATTTGAGTAAAATTGATATGCATACAGGGTCAGGCACCGTAGTGTCAAACCAAATTGGGCCGGACATAATATCAAAGCCGATCCAAATGTCAAAGGTACTGTGTATACAGAATGAGAAAGGGTCATTTCGAAACAACACACATTGTCAACGGTTAAAGCTTGGCAGACATTCATCTGGATATAGTATTGTAAAAATCAAGATGGCTTTCATTGCTTGGCAGACATTCATCTGGATATAGTATTGTAAAGATGGCTTTCATGGTAAAAATACAGGAATGAAGTTAATGGCTGGAATGGAAGAAAGATTGCTGTTCGCAACCAAGTCTCCGGAGGCTTTGCACCTTGTGGCATCAGGTTGCATGTTCTCAAAACGGAACCATTTTTCAGGCCGTGAAAATAAAATCCAAGCATTTCGACAAGACTGTTCCACCTAAAAATGCTGTGCACCTATGAATACCTATTATGACTTTGGCTCACTTGCGCCACTCAAGTTAAATATGGATTCGTGTACATGTGCAATTAAGTATGATTGTTTTGCTGCATTTTTTTTTTTTTTTGGTTTGGCTTTTCTGGGCCTTGTTGTTCAGACATTGTGGGGATAGTAATAATCAGCGTGCTTTATTGATCATACAGGGCTACTTTGAAGTGAAGTGATATTTTGCGAGGCCTGCTGAAGAATAAATTTAATAATGGCTGGCTATAATGGAAGCAGTCTCCGTGAAGTCTCCAGAGGCCTCTCACCTTCGTACGGTGTGTCAGGTGGCCCTGCTATCTCCCCTTTAAGTTCTGTGAAGTTCTCGTCCACCAGATCCACCTTAATCTGGTTTTTGCTCGTCTGAAACGGTGAAGAAGCAAAGAAGCAGTGAGCAGGACAGACAGGCTGGAAAGTGTTAATTGAGCGTGCTGTCAAAACACAAACCTGCCTATGCAGCATAAAAATGACACCCCACACCACGATCAACAGCTATTTCAACTGTTAGCGCCCAACTTGTTGAGAGCCCTGAGCACGTTTGGCGTACAGAGAAACATACGATTTAGAATAAACCGTGACTGAGTCGATGACACAAGACTTTAACGAACTATCTTTGATGGCTAACTGAGCTAGCAGGTACCGTACGGCGGCAGTGCGCTAGCTCAGACACGCCATGTAAAATTGGATTTAATTTTGGCTCTTGAGGCGTGCTTGGTTGGGTTATACAGCTGCATGCGAGTCGCCAAGCTGTCCGCGTGAGCTCAATAGCGGCGGCGAAGAGCTACTTTGGTGAAGCTGAAAAGCGGCTCGCAAGTTAGCTCTGCTAGCTAACCGGCGGTTAGCTGACAGCTGAGCCAACGACGCGTCAGTGGCGTTCTTCCTATCATAGCCGGCCAGGACAAAGAAAAACAGGCAGAATCAAACGCTTCGACTGACCTCTTCGCTTTTGAGCACCTCCTTGAATTCCCGTTTTATCCTCTGGACTGCGATGTTAGCCATGGTTTTCCACCCGGTTTCCCAGTGCGGTTTGGGGCCTCCTCGCCGCTGTCTGTCCGGGCCTGACGAAGGAACGTTAGCTTGCTTGTCGTGCCCACAGGAACACACAGCTTTGTAGGAAACAACCTCCAAAGTAACCGCTGCTTCGTTGTGCTCCTGGAGCGCACCGGGTTGACGGTCCGTTTGTCGGCGTGGCGTTTTAATTCGTTATACCGTGTCTCTCTATGTGTGTGTGCTACCATCAATCGGGTAAGACTTGCAAGGTTGAAAGCACCAAAAACATTTTAATGGCAAACTGCATCAAGTCTGTCTGAGAGCGAGCAACGTGACGCACACTGGCATTCTCAACGTCTCCTGTCATTGGTTAATTACTGCGTGACGTATTATTGTTTTAGTGTAGTAATAATAATCATAATAATGATAATAACAATCCATATCCATATGCCTTATGCCATATTAAACTGCTTCTTTACATCTGCTAATCAAGGTTGTTACTAATCTAAAATCCAGGGGGAAAAACATTATATATTTTTAGATTATACATGTACAAAATACAGAAGCAAAGATTTCATAAAAAGTGCACCATTCATGGTTGAGATGGCTGAACGAAATCATATGGTGGTGTATTACTTATTTAATTAACCTGGACCGTAAAAGAAAAATGATGGTACCTAAATTGTCCTCCACTTCTGGAATGACCCATGCAACAGGAGTAGCATTTCACTGTGCCTACATGCCATTAAGATAAGATAAGAAAACTTTATTTGTCCCACACTGGGGAAATTTGCAGTCTACAGCAGCAGAAAATGGGGGGGTGGGGGGTAGAAAAGAAAAAACTAAGTGTTGCATGCACAAGTAAATGTTTCAGAAAAAGAACTGTACACGGTATAGAATGCAATATAAATATAAGATATAGATATAGATATAAGCATATATGAAACTGCATATACAGTATGTAGCATAAGGTGGCTGTGCTATTTACAATGGTTACAGGTTTTCACGTATGTTTATTCAGCAGCCTGACAGCAGTCGGTAGAAACGAGCAGCGGTATCTTTCCTTCTTGCAGCGCGGGTGTAAAAGTCTCTGGCTGAAGGCGCTACCCAGTGCTGTCAGGACTGGCTGGAGGGAGTGGGAGGGACTGTCCATCATAGCTTTTAGCTTAGCTCGCATCCTCCATCATCCATTACAGTATAGATACATAGACAAAGATACATCATTTGAAGGACGTCAGTAAATAAATATACACTAACATGCCACTGCACAATTGGTGGAAATCACTGCTTTAAACTATTTGTTTTAAATATATATATTTCGTCATACACATATCAACACAAAAATGTGGTACAGTACAACATAAATCGAAACAGCCGATGAGATTCAATATAAGAGAGGTGTCAATAGTCTGTCTGGTGATGATTCCAGGAGTTTGTTATCGCTGTTATTTTGTATTTTTGGGGTAGTTGAATAAGGTAACAGAGTATTAGAACATTACAAACACCCTTTATGAAAGGTACCTCATCGCTACTAAAACCACCACAATAACATATTGAAAAAAATAACACCACACACACTAACAGTGTAAAATAAGAAAGCAATCTTGCATTGTTTACTTTTTGAGGTGGAGACTTTTTGATACTTTGATTACTGTAGTTTGTGGTGGTGTACACAAACACCCCACCTCACCTGTCTGAGCTCCTCCGCCCCTACGCCCTTGCTCGTTGCCCCAAGTCTGCGAACCAGACATTATTAGAGGTACAGTACCGAGGATGAAGTGGAGGCACAGGGGGATGGAGCTTTTTCTGTTGCAAGTCCCTCTCCTTGGAATGACCTCTCGCTGTACGTTAAGCAAGACCCCCTTGCTGGCATCATTAAAACTTGAAACTCATTTTTATTCTTTGGCTTTGTCTCAGTATGAGACTTGATTTTTAGCTTTACTCAACTCAACTCAACTGTATTTATAGAGCACTTTCAAACAGCCATCGCTGCATACAAAGTGCTGTACATGGAGCAAATGAACATATACAACAAACAGTAAAGCAAATCGGTAATAAAAACAGTAGAAAGCACCGAACAGCAAATTTACTGTTGTTGTGCTTTCTACTGTCTTTGTTGATTAAGCTATTGTTTTAATGTTTGTTGTTGTATGAATTATGTTTGCTCTATAAGTACAGCTGAGTTTAGTATTATTCAGTTTATTCCAATTAATCAGTTGTTAATTTCATAAAATACAGGAGATGAAATGAGATGTATATTCTGATGATATGTAAGAAGCAGGGGCACACGTGAACACTGAACTCTAGAGCAGTTGTTTCTGGAAACTTTTCTGAAGCAGAGAAAGTTTCACGACAAAATGTTCGTAGCTAGGAATTCTCCACTTTTGTTGGAATAAAAGTTATATACTTTTTTGTTGCTGTTATTAAAGCAGCCCTTAGTTTTCAATATTCCTCCTCAAACCCAGTTCCTATCTAACACCTAAGGTCTTTCTCTACATTGTAATTCCAACAAAACCCGATTCATTTCATTTTTCAACCCTTAAAAAAAGAGCTGTTTGTATTACGTCCACACGGGAGCGACATTGTTACATCTCCAAGACGACAGTCATACCAGTCAGATTGTCTTTTCACAAACATGCAGTATGAATTTGTTATTTTGGGATTTGAATAAGCCCCAGGAGCTATCCTTTTATCACCTTAACCAGCAAGGATTTGATTACGACAAGTTAACGGTAGCCATCTTGGATGCCATCTTGGTCGTCGAATGTTATGCTATAATCATACTGGACAAAAAAGGTTATGGAAATAACATTTTCATATTACCAAATTCACAAATTAACATCAATCAATGGTGCAAATGTTTTGCTCTCCCGAGTCTTCAAATGTACCTTGGTGCTGTAGCTCAAGAATCGTTATATATGCAGACATGCACTGGGTAAAATATCCACAATTCCACACTTTTTATATTCAACGTGAGTTTTGATTTATACAGGAAAAAATACATTTTGAGGTAGACATCTTGGATTTTAGAGCCCCCATTCTGGAATTTTGAATGACCAGCAGTATTTTTTTAAAGAGTGGAAATTGGAGTTTCACTGCTTCTCTATTCGAACAATTCTTGCTATAATTGCAATTACTGTATTTGCTCTATAGTTTGCGTGTACACTAATGCAAGGTTTTGCAACTTTTTGGCGTCCAGGGACCCCTTATAGGGCAGTAATTTTTCCAATGACATCATTATAATCATAACATTAATCCAATACACCTAACACCAGGTGTAGTCACCCCTAAATGCCATTAGAATTAAAAAGTTGTCTATTTTTGCGGGGATGGGAGGTGGGGACCAAAGACATATTTCGTAAATTAATTAATTCCCATTTTTCAAAGCGGAAGTACTGTAATGATTTTGTGGGATTTTAGTTAAAGTTTAACAAGAGAAGAAAGTTCTACATTCATGTGAATTTTAAAAATACCACTTTTCTTGAACTAACCTTCCATTGTGGAAATATGCTTTTATTCTCTCAGGAAATTGGACAATATCGGGATTCGCTGGCATATATGTGATTTGCACATTTTTTTGCAGACCCCTTTAAAGCCCCTCCATCAATGTACGGTATAAGTTTGTCCTGTGTTTAATGCTTGATAACAGGCCTACATGAGCAGACTACTGCCCCTCCCTCTTCTTCTCCTGCTCATAATGTTCACTCTGCTCTTTCGCCCCTTCATGTAATTTCTCCTGGTGATGACGGTGGAGAAGACCAGTGCAGTGAAGATGACAGCTGTGAGCATGAGGCAGCAGCCAAAGACCGTCAGCGCCTTGTTCTTGGACATCCACAGGCAGAAGGAACACGCTGGTCTGACCTCACTGGAGCGACACGTGTGCAAGCTAGCGTCTTTGGGGAAACCGCTCAGAGTAATGATTTGTTTGTAGACGTCAATGGAGGCCTTTGCTTTGGACTGGTGGTGGGTTGAGCTGAAAAGACCATACTGAGGTATATGATCATCCTGTAGCTTCCACACATAGAAGCCCCGCAGGTTGACTCCATCCAACTGGCGTGCTGAAAAAAACAAAACAAAACATGGAGCGAAACAGAAATATTAATTAAGTGTCAATTTATTCCTACATCTGGTTTGTCTTTTTGATGTAACTCTACTAGTGTTTGCTGGTGCAATGTAGGCGAGCAAATGGTCATAAAGGGCAAGGTATGAAAACTAATCTAATTCCTTTCTCTATTGTTTCTCTGCCCTCCCATTTTTTATCATCTTTATGGTTCCTTGGGAGTTTATAGGAGGCGGCAATATAGCCATAAAATCTATATTGCTTGTCGAGCTTTGACTTGGTGTCAACATCATTCTAATCCATGCTGAAAGTAAATTACACAAGAATGAAAATGAACATTACTTCTGGCAGAGGAAAACACATTTCATAAAGCAACACTTTACCACCACCTAGAACCACCTAAAATACTTTGCTCTTCACCTGAAAACAAGAAAGAGGGTTTTTTTTTTACTCCTAAAAGGTATATATAGGGCTATTGTAAGCCATTGAAATATAATGCAGTTTGAACATTAACATGACACCGAATGATAGAAAATACAATTATTGCATGTAGCAGTTAAATAAAAAGTGCTGTTAAAGAATTCTTTAAAAACATTACAGTTCTTAAAGGTTAAACGCAAATGTATTGAGCTTAAATGTTAAATACAACTGAACTGCACTTGGGCAATGATTCTTTTGAATACCACTAGAAGAAGCTCAGGTACCATACTTTGAGAATCATTGTTGAAAAGAATACAGTGAAAATCCACTAGCTATAGTGCTCTTCATATTCTGATTTTTACGTAATTTGGGGATTTTTTTCCAATAATCACGCAGAGTTGCACATCTTGAAAAATTTAGTATTTGGGATGTCTTGATTTAATCATATGCTTGGAAATCGTGGCTGTTGACGTGATTTTCAGCTGAACAAGGATCGGGGCAAAAAGGTTGTTTTTCTTCATTTTCTGAAATTTCAAAGGTCAGTATGTGACCAAATAATCCAAAGCAAAGAACTTTAAATTTATTTTTGAAAGAGTTATGAAAAGAAATCAGCACGGCTTTGCTGGAATGGACCATATAATGTAAATATATACAGGAACATAATTATGCATATTGTATGTATGTATTTTTCTCTATTAAGTTGAGACAATTTGGATGGCCTCCATAATTATCGAAAGATCTATGCTCATTTCCAATAGCCACTGTCTTTAGCGTTTTGCTTGATATGATCGCATATCATTAGCAGGCCTTGGATAATTGATTTACCTTAACTTTTTGGGGTTGAAATATGCACCGTTTGGATGTGTCAGTGTTACAGTAACCTTGAACTTGGAGTGGCAAAAAGTTTGAAGCAAGCACTCTTTAAAAAGAGGGAAAAACTTTTTTTTTAGCAGATACAAACAGGGGTTCACTGTACAGTAGGAAAAATAAAGGCTGACCTTTAAGAGCCTCCTGCAGGTAAGTTTTTAGATAGTGTTGTCTCATGGTATCCTTTACAGGAGCCTGGTCATCAACCCCACTTGCTGTGATAATGATAGGCCGAGCCCCTCCATATCGCTCAGTCACCCACCTCAGGATCTTTCGCAGCCCCCAAGGCACTAGAGCTTGGCCCATATTGGAGGAGGGCCAGGTGGGATCGGAGAGGATAAGACAGTCATGATTGCCAGGATGGTTTTGCTGTCCAGTATTTGGAGATACCAGGCGGGTGGTGAAATGATTTAATGCAATGAAACTCAATGCACCTTTGAGCTCCTCTCTTTCAGATTTGGTAAAAGTAGGAAGAGGAGAGCTGGGTTGGCCCATAAGTCGGGCTCTCTCTTTCAGGTAAGCCTTCATTTCAAGTGGGTAGTCCCCTTTGCCCTGCTTCTCCTCATCATCAGTACTCAACAACGGGTCCAGGAAGCGAGCAAGTTCAAAAAGAAGGAATCGCTCTACCGCCGCTGCATGCGACTCTAGAAGGAAGGGGTTTGCAGGTTCAGCCCAGTCAGCGTGAAGCGCCAGTGACACCATAGCTCCCTGCTGACGAGAGGACATCCGCTCATGGAGTCGCCAGGCTTTTGCGTGAGCCAAAAGGAGGTTATGGGCAGCCCGATGTTGCTCATTCACATCGGAATAAATATCTGTCAGTCTGTTCGGCTCATTCACTGTGATCCAGTAACGGACCAAGGAGCCCAGCTCTTGGTAGCATAGTGATGCATAGTCCTGAAAGGCCTCCACTGTGCTGTAGTTGAGCCAACCTCCACAGCCATGCAGGACTTCAGGCAAGCCCAGATGTGGAGCTTTGCGCGTTGGGTAGTAGAGGATAACGAGAGCCTCAAGGTCCAGTTTCTTCAGCTCGGTGAGGACACACCGGTAGTACCTTTTAAACATAAGAGCTGGTTTATTTTTTATTTTCCATGAAAGAAAGTTATCGACAAAGAAAACTGTACTCGCAAGTGAGCGATATTGAACTTTTGGGTGAAATTTCTGAATGAATCTAACATGCACTATAAACTTCACATCCACACTTAATTTGACCTCAGGTTTAGAAGGCATATGTCCAACTGTGTAATTGTTTAGTGCTTTTTGAACAAATAACTGTTCACTAAGAAGGAGCTCAACGGTAACGTTCACAACAGGTACAGCAGAACCTCATCTTAACGGACTAGAAATCAACTCACTCCAGAATTAACAGACAGAAAATAGTGAATTGTATCTTATTGGGTGTTTTTAAGCAATGAAAAATGTACTTCAATTGAATGGACAATCAATTTTAATCGGTGACCCCTTGTCTGGTAAGTCAAGGATCCACTATTAAAAAAATTCCAACGAAGTCCACTTCTATGCCTTTACTGTGACTCTTCCAGCCTTTTTGTGTCTCGATTGCGACCTGCTGATGAGACTCTGTGACACTCTACATCCTGTTAAAAGCACTACACTGTTGATCAATTGTTAGTTCTCGCCTCGGTCTCATGATGTCAAATTGGGCATGAACAGCATATGGCTGTTCCTTGTTAGTAATAAGTTGCGCAAAAAGTGCTGGAACAGTTAACAGTTGGACATGTTCATTTCAAATCTATTAGAGACGGTCAAATTAAAGTTCACCTTAGGTCATAGTGAGCTTTAGGTTCATCCTGAAATTTCACCCCAAAGCCTGATATCGCTAACGTTTGCTGAGCAAACTGCAAATTTTGATGCAAGAAGGCCATCATTAGATTCATTTTTGGCAATGCTATAATGTCCACATATAGTGTCTTCATTGGTATAATTTACAGGCTGCCTGAAAATTAACTCCCTTTAGTCCTAATAAACTTTGACACCCCCCACCCCCGCCCCCACACACACACCCCTCTCCTCTTTGATTAAGGTCTTTTAAATATTAAATCATTTTTTTTCTTTTAGTAATTTTAGAAACCTATTTTTTTTCTTCACTATACTTTTAAATGTTTGAATTTTTTTTAAATATTCTGCTAATGGAATTAAACAATGTCAATGCAAGTTTTTTTTTTCTTTTTTAGAAATTTTGGTCAGTTATGTTTGTTTTCTGTGCTTTGCTTCTGAATGTCATTAGCTGTTGTGTTTGTCAATGCTTTATGGGAAGCACATTGAGTTGCTTTTGTGTATGAAAATGTGCTGTATAGTGGAAATAAAACAGCCTTGCCTTGTCTGCCTATTTTAACACTAGAAAAGGCATTTGTGACCCATGTACAGTATTGTAGTTTCCTTTTCTGCATTTTTACCTTAGTGCCTCCACATTCACACTAGAAAGGTCTCCATGTGGTAAAATCAGAGACCAGTTTAGAGCAAAGCGGTAGTGCGTTGCCCCAGTAGATGCAAACAGGTTAAGATGATTCCGGATGGCCAGATAGTCTGTGCACTGGGAACGCTTAGTGTGAAGCTTTACTCCTGGAATTGCATGCAATGATCCATCGCCTGTCCAGTTCCAACTGTACACATTGGGATCTGTGAATTGAGGGGAGTAGGGGTAAAAGCGAACCTAACAAGGGAGAGAGAGGAAAAAAATGGATGAGATTGGTTGCATTTGTTTGAGTCCATTTTGTCTGAATGCAGTTACCTGCAAGGTGGAGTCAGCAATACCCCATTGAAAATCACAGGGGAAATGACCTTTAACCTCGCTGGAGGGTTCCACTTGGGGGAAGCCATTGTCAGCAATAATCTGTCTGTAATACTGTGCACTGGTTTTGGGAGTCCTGGTTCGATTAGGATGAGTGAAGTCAACATAGAAAAGGCCCCGGCGGACTGAGTAGTTGTAGTTCCATTCAAAGCCGTCTACCAGTGACCATGCAGTGTAGCCTAGCAACCGAATCCCATCCAACCGGACAGCTGGAACACAAAACACAGCACTCACAAGATGAAGTTACACATGTTTTGATCATAGAGTAAGGTGTCACAACTACACCCTGGGGGCCATTTGCAGGGGGATTCGAAATAACCTGAGCTGCTAGCTGTTTTGATTAAAAAAAAAAAAAAAAAAGTGGAGGGTAGTAGTGGGAGAAATGTGGATGTTGTGTGGTTGTGACCAGCACCATCTCTACGCAATGAGGTGCCTAATTCAGACGATCAGCTTATCAGCAAGCTATGTAGCAGCTTGAAACGATCAATTGAATCTGGTGTGTTGGAGTACAGAGAGGTCTAAAACAGCTAGGATATGGCTCGATGGGAACCAGAGTTTCCTACACGTTGGATCATATTTTCTGTACTTCCGTAAACACTGCCGTCTGCCACATGTCAACGTCTTTTGTGTCACATAAAATGATGTGGAGGGCCGGATCTTGCCCCCAGGCCTTGAGTTTGACATCTCTCCTACGGGGAATTTGCCAATCACCAATCCTGCAAAATTAAGTAAATCAGCGCTTATCCTGCCCAACTAATCGATGCACCGCAAGTAAGAACATTTAATTTAATCACACTTCAATGAATAAGGATAATTCAGCTTCAATAATATATGCTTCACTACTTACCTTGTAATACGTTGTTGATAAATCTCTTCATCAAGTAAATGGCCACTGTGTCTTCTCTTCCCACACTAGCTTCAGAGAACCATCCACCCTCAGCCACAAGAATTTGCAAATCCCCATACTCCAGCTTAATCCAGCCCAGGATGCGCCTCAGATCTGGAGACACAGCCTGGCCAAAGTGGGGCAGGTTGCGTCCCAAACGGAGGTTGTTTGGACCGAAGGACAGAGAAAAGAAGTCTGCTGTTTTCTTCACCCACAGCTTCTCCTCGTTGGAGAACACAGGCAGGAGGCCACCGTGCTTGATTTTCAAAGAAGATGGATAATCTCCATCACCTAAAATGGGATTGGCAAACCAGCCAAGAACAGCTTCCATCGACTGCTGACAAAGATGGACATCAGTGGCTGTGGATTGGCCTTTTTGAGGTTCAACCCAGTGGGAGCCCAAAACAATGGACACTTTACCCTTCTGCGCTGGGCGGTAGTGGGTATCATAGGTGTGCCAGGCTTTGGCATGTGCCTGGAAATCACAGACAAACATATCAATATTCTACAATCATGTTCAGCAATGGGAAGTAATCAAGTACAAATACAGTGGTGCCTTGGGATACGGTTTAAGTCACTGACTACATTCAAAACATGTCAGGCCTGTTCTTTTGAGTGTCATGGAAGTGAATGAATGAGGATGTATGGTAACTGGCTGTAGCATTAGCCCCTGTGTATGTAGAGTCATGGTGTCAGTTATTAATCATATTCAATTAGTGAACGATTCTTACTTTAGAAGTGCAGTTGTGTAACTTAAACTAGTTGTACTTTGCAAAAGGCAAAATGCACTTTTGCATTAAACTTTCAGGGACAGCGATTACTACAGTGGACAGCTTATCATGTTATCAGGTTACAGGATGCATGCAAGGGTGAAGAGTGAAATGATCACAAATTTGGGACAATCGCTGTCTTTTTTACACTCTTTCCTTATATGTGAATCTGCAGTACTAGTTCATATAGAAAACGTCACCTCAAAATAGCGAATAATCACTGATGCACTGAATCTGCAAAATGATAATCGTGATATAGCGAGGGACGACTGTATTTTTATGATTATATTTTAATATATTTTAGAAAATGTAGGTGTTTTTCATTGTTGAATGCATGTGTGTGCAGGTTGTTTGCGATTGTCAGAGAAGGTGGGGGGTGGGGGGTGCTGTTCTCACTACGGTGCAATTCAAGCACGGACCACCACTGGTGATGACCTGAGTCACGGATGTGGTAATCATATATTCGACCTAACAGGTACGCGATAATGATCTTTTTCTCATATGTGCGTCAACACACACCAGCTGTGCAGCGCACTAAACGGCAAAAACATGAGTGACTACTCCATGACTTCCTGTCACACAATGTACGAACGTGGTGGACTTTAGACCCCCATGTCTCATAAAATGTCCTGATTATTGAGAAAAGAAAATAGCAAACAAATTAGAATACAGATCAACAAATTAGTGTTTTTACTGAGAACAAAAGATGAAAATAGTTCATTTGCACCCAAACTGATGGACTTACCCTGATCAAGTTGTGGGCCACAACAAGAGAGGCAGCAAGCCCCCCTGTTTCCCCAGGAGCATGCACCCCCATGCCATAGCCCTGCACAGCCACCAGATAGGGGTTATGCATTGTTAGCCAGTATCTAACGCGGTCCCCAAATGTGCGGAAGCAAAAGGCTGCGTAGTCCCCAAACAATCTGATAAGTGTTTCGTTTTTCCATCCTCCATACGTCTCCTGCAGGACCAGAGGCAGATCCCAATGATGGATGGTAACGATGGGTTCAATTTGCTTTTCCACCAGCCTATTTATGAGGCGGTTGTAGTGCTCCACAGCAGGTTCAATGGGAGGACTTTTAGCGTTCCCATCCGGGAACAGTCGGGGCCAGGAGAGGGAGAAAGAGTAGGATTTCACCCCCAGATACTCAAGCGCCTGTACATCGTCTTCCCAGTGAGTATAGCTGTCGCCGGCCACATTGTCCATCTTGGATTGGGTGAAATGGTCCCAGATGGATGCACCCTTTCCATCCTGATCCCAGGATCCTTCAGTCTGGAAGGCGGATGTCCCAGACCCCCAGAGGAATCCTGGTGGGAAAGTATCATGAAGAAGGGATTGTTCCAGACTGATAGGAACCGGCTTGGGCTTCTGCCACATCAGTCTGCCATCGCCAATAGAGCCAGCCACTCGGTGCCAACTGTTCACCAACCACAAGCACAGTAAGAGGCACTGAATCATGGGATGGAGTGAATAGTCCAGCATGCTGATTCCTGACGGAGTCTAACTTGTTCCAGAAATAGGCATGAAGGGTTAGGTAGTCTCAGTGGGAAATATTGTTCTTTCGGAGAACAATACATCCATGTTGGTGGAGAATAGAGAAATGACCACAATCCAGAGAGAGGAATATGTGAAGCGGCATGATCCTTGTAAACGTGGTAAGACTTCCCTATCTTTCCTCTCTGTGCGCTTGTGCTGCCACTCAGTCCCGCCCTCCCACCTCATGCTCACACATACAAAGGTTGACTGATAATCACGCACCTTGCTTGTGTCACTTTGAGGGGTTTCCATCCCACCGATTACTGTATTGCCACACCCCACTTAAGAAAATATAAGGGCAGATCAGCACTTTGAAGACAATTTAATTACTGCGGTGTCGTGAGATACAAGGTTAATTTATTCATGAACCATGCTCGTAATTCAAATCTTAAATCATCTTTTCCCATTTAAATGAATGGAAATGTCAAATGCCATTAACCCCCCTCCCCCAAATAAATGATTAAATAAATAAATTGGGACCATATGTTCTCAAGTTTACACTATGAAATTGTGTGGTTTATAAAAATATATGGCAATGACATAAACAAAATGTAATCAAACTAAACAGTTTTTGAACAGTTCAATGTATATTGTGCTGCTCCTTCTTGTGTGTGTGCATTGGCCACCTGCGGGCAGCATGATAAAGACAGTGCTCACATTTACATTTTTCTTGCAAGTCAAAGAAAAAAAACAGTCCAAACCATCACTTGCGTCTTGAAAAACTCCAAAACTGAGTCACTCGCATCTCAAGGAACATTATATTCGTCTGTCTGTCTGTCTTACATTGCCCCTAGGTGGTCAAGGTGGGTACACGAGAAGGCGCATCAAAATGGCTCGTCAGTTGATGTAATGTTTGACAATAACTGTTCATTTGACTTTTCAAGATTCTGTCATTATTGTATGTTTTTATAAAGTGCAGTATTTTAGAGTACTATTTTTCTTCATTTAAAAATGTTTTTTTTTTTTTTTGCGGCTGCAACGGATGAATAGAATTTTTATTCATTTAAATGAGGAACGATGATTTGAGATAAGAGCGATTTGAGTGAGGAGCATGCCTATGGAACAAATTAAATTTGTATCTCGGGGCACCACTGTATGCTGTAGTGGGATTTTTTTTTTTTTTTGCATTGATTTCACTACATTTTGTTCTTTCTTGACTAAACTTTATAGTGATATATTGTGCAGTATTTGAGGGTCTCCAAAATGTCTTGACTCAAATTGCATAGATGAGGTTTAATCAATTCACATTAGCTGTAATGCCTTAAGAGACATTGATTAAGGAAGGGAAAGAACGTAAATGGGATTTTTATAGCAACTAGATGAAAATCCATATTTCTTCTGACAATCTTGTGGCCCGAAGGCATTGAAAAACACTTGCAGTGTTCCCTTCAGATTCAATAAAAGCATGATGGTGAGAACAAGGTTACGGGCTCATATAACTTTATTTAATTTTGCTCTATTGTTCAGTCAGAAACCCAGGCTCACATTGCTGGAAAGTGTGTGTGTTTAATGTCCACCTGTCTGTATGTGTCACTGTCTTTAATTAAGCCTTCAGGTCAGGGTAGCTTTCTCATTAAGGCAGTGTGTGTAGGTGTGGAGAGCAAACATTGGAGTTACTCGGGAAACACTGCGCCATGAGGTAAGAAGGTACATTGAGTTGCACAGCTGCCATTATTGTTGCACAATTAGTGCGGCAAAGTTATATAATACAGTACATGAATACACATGCTGTATCTACATATGCAGTATATCTACACAGACAGATACATAGATAGATAGATAGATAGATAGATAGATAGATAGATAGATAGATAGATAGATAGATAGATAGATAGATAGATAGATAGATAGATAAATATGGGTTATAGCTGTCCAATTGAGGGTGTGGACACTTGGGCAACCACATTAACGGTTATTTTGAATGAGTTTTAGCAGGGGCGTCACTAGGTTTCAAGAACAACTGGGGCTTAGCCCCAAGGGGAACACAGCCCCTTTAGGGGGGTCGGGGGGCATGCCCCCCCGGGAGAATTTTTTTCTACATTCTGTTAAAAATCCATCAATTCCGTGCACTTTGAGAGCAAAATGAAGAGGCTATGAAGAACTACACACATCACATTAGTATCCTCTTTACTATGATGGGGCTTCCTCCCCTGGACTTTAACTGGACTGGATAATAGAAATTATAAAGAGTTCAAAAGTTCAATCTTGGTTGTTCAAGGGAATTAGAAGGATGCCCGATAACATAACCTATGTGACAGTAGGCCTATATTCCTCTCTACCAAAATGTATTAATATATGCTTAGCCCCAGAAGACTATGTATTTTGAGATGTCTGCCGTGATATGCAATTTAAGTTAGTACAATGTTTTTACACCTATGTGACAGTAGGCCTATATTCCTCTCTACCAAAATGTATTAATATATGCTTAGCCCCAGAAGACTATGTATTTTGAGATGTCTGCCGTGATATGCAATTTAAGTTAGTACAATGTTTTTACAAAGCTTCATCACTTTGTAAAAACACAAGTTTGCTGCTCAATACTTACTGTAAGCTCCGATTGCATTTTGGGAACAGCCATCCATCCATCCATCCATCCATTTTCCACCGCTTATCCGGGGTCGGGTCGCGGGGGCAGCAGCTTTAGGAGGGAAGCCCAGACTTCCCTCTCCCCAGTCACTTCTTCGAGCTCTTCCTGGCGGATCCCGAGGCGTTCCAAGGCCAGCTGGGTGACATAGTCTCTCCAGCGTGTCCTTGGTCGTCCCCGGGGGCTCCTGCCCGTGGGACATGCC
>NW_017805461.1:1643151-1645988 GCF_001891065.2 Hippocampus comes | reverse complement strand
CCTTAATTTATCCAAAAGTGAACACTTGTTACAGTGCAGTTTCTGCTGTTTCTGGAGATATTTTTGTGGACTATAGTCACTAGTTTTACCAGCATGGATGCATTGAATACTTAATTTACCTTTCTAAAAAACTGTCGAATATCCATGCTGTCGACTCAACCTGACTTTCGGCAATGAACTGTCAGTTGTTGCGTTAGCATTTGATGTGGAGATGGTGACAGACACGTCAAATGCTAACGCAACACCTGTTGCGTTCAGGAATCCTGGGAGATTAATATTACAATAATGGCAGGTTATCGAAATATGATTTAAAATGGCCACATTACATTGAATTTGATGCAATATATTAGCAAAAGTACATGAAAAATAAATAATATTTTTTTTAAAATAATGCAATGAAATTATTTAGGGGGGCTAAAGACATTTTTAGGGAGGCTGAAGCCTCCCTAAAATAGGCCTAATGACGCCCATGAGTTTTAGTAAATTGTAGGCCTACAGCCTACAGCGCAGTACGGTGGGTTTAGGTTCATGATTGGTGAGACACTACTCTTGAGTCAGATATAAAAATATGATCCGAAGGTAGAACATTATTTTCAATCATTTCACACTGTTCAATAAAGCGATAAAAACAAAATAATATTTTATACGAGGTCAAGTTCATTGTTGCTGTTGTTTTTTTCCAGATCTTTTTTAAATATAAAAAGAATTGTGTATAAAAATTGGCATAAAGCATAACAATTACCCGGGCTGTAGTATAATAACTGGCTGTCTGATATTTATATCAAAATCGGTAAACAATTTGACGAGTTATGATGAATTTATTGGAGCCAAACACAGCTACGTCAATACAAGTGAATGGAAGCGACTGCGGCGGACTGCCTGTTCAAGATGGCGGCTAAGTCTGCACGTCCATACAGCCCAGAGGCCATCTTTCGTGCTTACGTCTGCTTCTGGGCTTCTACGCATTGCGGCCATGGAGCGCAACACTGCCACATGCTGGCTGTGGCACCGTACATACCAGACTCCACTGTGCACTTCGAGTTGGTTTTCTAGCTGCTAAGGAAAAAATAAACGCCACATTGAATATATTAGATAGCCTGTTGAACGCCATAATATGCAATGCATTTGTGATAAACCTAATATTATTGTCGATGTAATGAGGAAACCTAAATGAATTCAAGCCAAGAATCTGCAAAAACGTACAAGTTCAAAGGATTTGCTAAGATTTGCTCAGCTGTTAGTCAAACAAGAGGTCCTATGTTACAATGTAACTTCAGTGCCATTTGCGTGGACTAAAAATATTCTGAGAAAAACATCAAATGCATTTTATTAAGGAACGCATATTGAACTGCACTACATCATAATAATGAGGGTCGTTTCCAACATTTCCCCCCTCATTTGGGTGGCTTTTCAAACGGCTGCTATCATCTTGTGCCAATGAGTGGGAGTGATCATGCACGCATCACATTAAATCAGGCAATATTGATAGTAAATATTTACAGTACGGAAACTAATGAATTGTTTTGTCACAAAGATAATCAAAAAGCGAATTATTTGACCAATATTTGCTTTTAAAAAGCTATATCATGGACAAGTATAAAAAGAAATCTCTTTTCTCCATTCATTTCTACACTGGACTTATAATGACCCAAATAGAGTTATCCCACTCTAATTATCAGTGGTTCACTAATCATCCTACTGTTCTTCTGTGCAAGCATAACAGTATTTGGCTTATTCATTTTTTGGCTTGTTTTTTTTTTTTGTGGGAAATCTTGCAGGTGTAAAGGGCGGACTAACTCAAATTTTTTTCCATTTTAATGTGTAACGGCCACTTGGCCGCAACACACGCACATACCTCATAAACTTGTATCAGGTTGTAAACCAGCTCGTCAAATTGGACAGTCTGGCAACCTTTGATTTCAGTCACAAGATCTCAGGCCAGAAAAGAAACAAACAACAGCGCTACAAAACAAGAACCAAACTTTATTGAATTCGTCCCCCTTATCCCCACCCCACACACGTTAAGACAAGCTCACCATCACATAACTTTCTTCTCGAGCAAAGCAACTAACGGTGTCTAACGGAAAGGCACAAAACTGTGGTGGCGGGTTAGTGGTGGACTGCTGTGCAATGCAGTGTCTGTAGTTGATGAAAAGGCTTAAGTATTAAATGAAGAAAATATCGATGTTGAGATTTTGTTCCCTTGACATAAAATAACAAAAGTATCCATTCATTATCACATCTTTTTTCCCCCACCCCAAAACGTGGTTGCAGTGCTGGTAGGTGTTTTGTTTCCCTTTTCATTCAACAGTTCATTTCAATATTGTGTGCATTTAGAAAGAAAATGAACATTTTCTGGCATACAAGTCAATGTGCTATAATTTTCTTGTACATTCAAGTCATTCAACAACAAAAGATATTTCATTCTATTCAAGAAATTATTCACTTATACGTATAATGAAAAGGGCAGAGAGGGGAAAAGCCGCCTCTCTCGGTTTGGGAGTGAAAGTAGACATGCAGTCTTGAGTCAAACAATGCAATTTTCATTTGAAATGGAAGGAGGAGGAGGAAGAGACAACTAGTGATCGCTGGGATACACGGGGCATAAGCTTCATGTTACTTTTGCAGGGCAAGGGCTGGAAAAAGAACATTTGGGCTTTGTTTGGGAGCAGAAGCAGAGCTTTACACAGACTGGTAACCAGTGCGACTCTTCCTCCGGCCGATCAGGTAAGAGAGAAGGACAAGGACGATTAGGAAGCTGAGGGCCACGCCCACCGCTATGGGCACCAAAAAGCTCAAATCAGAGTCCAGGAAGCACTCCTCGGCTGAGTAGCACA
>NW_017805461.1:1631281-1642949 GCF_001891065.2 Hippocampus comes | reverse complement strand
TAGTTGCGCGCGGTCGAGATCCGCGCCGCTCGAGAGAGGAGCGGATGTACAGTCGGTGGCCTCCACTGAGCACGAGCACAAAGGGGAGGGGGTGGAGGGAGGTCAGTGCGAAAGACTGTCAGTGCACTCCTCGGCTGAGTAGCACACACACACACACACACACACACACACACACACACACACACACACACACACACGAGATAATAAAGTTAGTGCTGTGGATTAGTGGGGGGAAAAAAGCTTGGGAGGAAAAAGAATGTTAAAAATCCTCAATGTGGTTTGAAGAAGCACAGATCCGAGTCTGGAAGATTATTAGATTTCCACAGAGAGAATCAACAATGTGATAATTGACAAGAGAATTAAACTGAATTCTGTTCACACATGCATTAGAGGACTCATTTGATATGTTTTGGATTTGTTTTTGTGGAAAAGTGCCACATGTGAATGTAAATAAAGTGCCTGAATGCTTATTGTGAAAGGAGAAATAACACTCTTGCTACACAAAAGTGAATCACTTGTAGACTAATAAGAGTGGTGTGAGAGCATATTTCAATCACATATTTAAGATTTTCAAAAACACAACAGGTTTTTGCAATATTTTCATAAGGATTTTACCATGTGTAATTTATAGCTATGACATTCCAGAACAAAATTCCACCTGTTGCTGAACCTAACCCCTAATTCATAAATATTATGAAATATGTATGATATATATTTAAATATATTCATATAATTATATTATTACTGTTCGGAAAAACTGACGTGCTGCAGAAAAAGTGAGGGTAGTTTCGGAATCAGTGCAAAAAATAATCATACAGAAAAGCTTGCATCCCTGATTTTTAAAAAATGGACACATTTGTTGAGCAGTATAATCACAATAGAAAATACAGTAGCCAACAACCACATAAAGCCTCAATTAAGCATTTATGAAGACAAATATGAATGCTTGAGAAGTGCTGGCAGGTGGATATTGTCTATACAGTCTGCAACTTAGTTTCAATGCAATTAGTGAAGCTTAGCATCGCTACAATAGAAACACTATTCAATTGGCACAAATACATAGTCGTTCACAATGATTCGAGTTAAATGTTATGTTATGCTAAAATGCTAATTTAAGACGTTTTAGTGAGAATACTGCAGATTTTGGCAAGGGGATATCTTTAAAGCCAGATGGTTGAGCTAATGTGCTAACAGGAGGTTATGTATATTTTACATACTATACGTTAGGATATTTGAGTGGATGTCTGCGATTTAGGCTACGGTTACACAGCAGTTACGCCCAGTTTTAATTTTTTTGTTGAATTGGATTTTTTGTGTCCATGTTCACATTATAAAAATAAATGTGACTGTGAATACGTGGCCATAATTTAACACGCATGCACCCAAAAAACAAAAAACAACAACAAAAAAAGAAAACAAAAACACTGCGCCACTTGGTGCAGTGTTTACGGAAGTAAACATGGGGGCCTCATCTTTTGATCATCTCATATGAACTGAATAGCAAGTTGGGAGGAGGTTGAAATATTTTGGGGATATGAGACAATGCTTCTCCATCTCTTCATGTGAATAGAGCATTAGTTTCACTACAATTGCCCATTAGGCTAAGCTACATGTCAAAACAATGAAAACTACACTAACCGTCAGAAGAGTAAATATTGCAACCAAGTGGCACAAATATATAGCGGTTCTTAATGCTTTGAATGAACAATTATACTAACATACTAATCCAAGCTGTTTTCATGTTTTTGTTTCAACACGATGAGAATACTGTAGAGATTCTGGTTGTCAGTCACAATCTCAACTGAACTGAGACTTAAAATTATATTTTAAAATTTTAGGAGCAACCCAATGGAGAACTTAATCGAGTCAAGGGGCCCATAAATACTTCCTTCAATTACATAAAATCATTAAATGCCAAGGTGCTACATTAGTTTTTAGTTTCCCACGAGTGGTATGAATCCCCAAATTTCAAATGGTCCATGAAGAAGCAGGAAAGAAAAGCGTGTATGAAGAGTAAAAGCTAACATCAAACAATAATGCTAATGCAGGTGGAGAGAGAGGAACACAGGTGATTCTCTTGATTACAAACACCACCCATCCAAAAACAGGACAACTCTAGAAAGACTCGTAACCGCTGGCCATGTTTCTCTTTCTCCCGATGAAGTAGGCCAGCAGAACGATAAGAATGAGAACAAGCAGGGCAACGCCGACAGCTACGGGAACAAGGAAGCTCTCCGAGTCCGTCTGGCATTCCTCAGCTAGATGAAAGTGAAGAGAGAAAAGGTCAACATCTTCATGGAATAAGGTGGGGTGAAGAACGGGTTAGTACTAAGGTAGTAGGCTCTACAGTCTAACAAATAAAACATTTACTCAGAAGAGCCAGGACAGCAGCACACTTTTATTTTCATAAACCTCCAGATTACTAAAACCAACATGTTTGAAACACTTTATAATCCAGTTTGTGAGAGCAAAACAAAGCAAGAAGGTTACACACATAGAATCCCTTTTGTTGAACATAGGAGGAGATGCTGGGGGTGGGGTGTGGGGGGAGAGAAATAATAAACCTCATGGAAGTTAATACTTGTACTGAGCAAGGCACTATTCTCTATTGGTTGATGTGGCAAAAAGCTGGAGAGTAACAAGGCTCCAATTGTTCAAACACTCACACAAGGTCCTGGGGGAAGCAACGTGAAGGAGCACATTTTAAAATGGGGAGGAAAAAAAACAAAAAAACAAACAACAAATAATCATCAGACTTGCTGGCCCAGTTGAAACATACAAAGGTGTAGTCGGGGCACACTGAAAAGATGAAAATCCAATGAGAATATTGTCTCAGAATTATTGGGGGTGGGTGGGTTATTTGTAATATGATGGGAGAATTAATGACATGAGTATAAATTTGTAATACAAAGAAAAAAATTATTTTATGTGATACATCGGTGCATGGAAGAGAAAAAAATCTGACATTTTACATTACCGGTAGTCATACAGGACAAAAAAAAAGTAATTTGAGAATCAAATCCTAATACTTGAAATAATACGTGAAATTATGTCAGTTTTTGAGACTAAAGTTGCAATATGACAAAAATGTACGGTTAAAACACTGCAAGGTGACAGTAATTTACGAGAATAAAGCTGTAACACATTTGAGAAAAATGTGATTTATGAAAGTTGTAATGTAAAAAAAAATGGTGCAATTTTGCAAGAAAATTGTCTTAATATGGCAAAAAAATGTAATTGGAAATATTGATGTCTGAGTAGTTTTAATATGCCAACAACAAATTAAACCGAAATAATAAATTGAATATAGGACAATAATTAACTGTAAAGTTAGAGAAAATGATCATTTTTAAGATAATGTGACATGCCCAAAAATATTTAACACCTTATAAAATGTATATAATTTACCACCGTAATATTTAACTTCCTTCTCATAAAATAAAGGCTTTTTGACTTCTAAGTTTTGGACTTTCTTTTCAGCACGGCCCAAATACTCCTTTGTATACACAAGTGTCACACTGGATTGATATTGTCGCAATAAGACAAGGAAATGGGGGGTGGAAACACACACACACGCACAAACGTTAAGCTAAGGCTCTGACATGGCTGCAGTGCATGTTGAGGAAAACGACCTTCGAACAGGAAGTCAAGGAGGGGGTGGTGCTGAGCGCTTTCCACACCAAAATGGTGGAACTCTGCAAGGAGAGCCAGTTGAAAGCTTCACCTGCAAATCTGAAGTCATCCAGGAAGTGAGGCAAGAACAGATGTGCAGTAACAGCAAGTGTGAACAAGTCAAGAAGAATTAGCCAATCAGAATGCTGCCCACATAACTTAGCGAACTTCTTGCGCATCTGTATCTTCAATTAGGATTTGTCAGTGACCACCAACATGACCATGTTACACATTTTAATTGAGGAGCACCTGCAGCCTTCAGAGCCTGGATCACAACACAATTATCATGTGACACAATTTCCAAATACATATGCCACCCCCCCCCCCCAAGAAAAAAAGTTAAAGAGCATTTTAGTGCATTTACATGAAAAAAAAATCCTCAAATGAAACAATACCATCCCTTTTCAGAACCTAGTGTCTCAAACTATTACGGAAGAAAAGACTCTTCGGATTGATTTTTCTGACTTGTGCAAAGTGTTACAGACCCTTTTGAACAGAAAACGCTATGACATGTCTCCATGCGGGACCGAAAAGTGATGGTGTTGGTTTTACTTGACACGTCATAACGTCTTCTGAGGGTGTGGGTGGGGACAAAAAGGTCTTTCACAATTGTGGAATCGGGCGTTTCTCCCGCTCTGCAGGGGCAAACACTGGCTAAAGCTGCTTCGATATGCGTCCCGAGTGGTGCACACCTTTCACCCCTTAGTGAATGATTTAGCTTAACAACTTTCATTTTCTGCGCTTTGGTGAAAGATTTGCATCTGAATCCTGAGAAATTATTCAGCATCAATAAATTCAATCATTGCAGGGGTGGGGAACGTTTTCTTCCAAAATTTTAGAAAGTAACTACATTTTGAACATCTGTGGGTGAAACGTTTTGGAGCTTTTTCAAACAGTTCCTCTGAGGGTTCATTTGTAGACTTGGATGGCAGGCCAAAAACAGACCACATGACATTGGTTCCCCATTCCTGGATTATTGAGATGATGGAAAAATATAAATCAAACTAAATCAAAGTAAATGAATATAATGTGCAAGGGATGAAATCATCAGGCAAACAACATGGAGTGTCGGCAGAGCAAATGCAAAATTGCCAGAGTGTAGTTGAAGAAAGTCCCCCAGCGGTGTGATATCGTGTGGTACAGGTGCGTCTCAATAAAATTGAATATCGTGGAAAACTTTTTCAGAAGGTATCCCAAAATTGACTGATTTGAATGATTTTTGAGATAGAAATTGGCACTCAAAATTATTTTGTGTTGAATAATTATGTTCACTTTTTCAACTCCTGAAATAATGAACTTTTTTTTACAACATTCAAATTATTAAGATACTTTTATATGTCTGCAGTCTGACATTATGTTGACATGTGATTGGGGCCAACACGTGGATGTTGCATTTGCTCATTCACAAAAACAAAAACAAATGAAAAACAAAGGAACACAAACACAGGGAGCAGACAAGTTTGGTCCTTGAAGGGAACACTACCACATTATTGTCTCTGCAAACTCTCAGAAATGCTCTGTGTGCCTATTTAACACACAAAACAACTTTCTGATTTCAATGGAAAGGATTTGAGTTGTCGGGAGCCAATCGAGTTCATTGCACATAAATCCAAGGACCAGGCTTGGGGGACCCCTGTCATATGTTGTGACTGATTTGTAAAGTGGCTTCTCAGAGGGTCTGATATCCAACATAGGTCTTTCTTCGACCAATCACGTATGCGATCACAACAATGAGAATCAAGCCAGCCAGGGCAGCGCCGACAATGATTGGGATTAAGATGCTGGTGTCGTCCAACGGACACTCATGGGCTGCAGACGAAAAGAGAGTCAGTCAAACACAGATTTCTGCCCTGTGTGTACTCACTTCACTATGTTCTCAACTTGTCATCAATGTTTTCCCAAGAAGTACCAGCCAGGTGATATTTCTAGCCTTTTTTTAAAGGCAGTCATCTGCTTGTAGGGTTAATGAAAGTGAACCAAATTGCCACTGGGTAACAGAGCAACACTTGAAGGCTGCAACTACACTGCAAGGGTCAAGCAACAATTCCAATTTTTCCTCTCAAATGGCATGATTGGGATGTGTGTCATGGCAGCATAAGGGGGTGAGAAAAAAAAATAATTTGACAGATTGGAATCAAGCCCCTTTGAAAATTGATTAAAAAAATATACATTGAATAGCTCCAAATTCAATTGAATACAGGTGCTAAGGGCTTAATCACTTAGATTATTTTTTTCTTTGTAGTCAACGTTAAGGTGATGACTGTTGAGTCTACATTAGTTCAGTAATTATGTCCGAGTTTTTTTTCAACCATGAATTTGCTGTGCACACCTTTGGCTCCCAATACAAAATCGCTCATTCACTCATTTCACTGCCGTAAGGTGCACCGGCCCTATGCCTTAACTTGCTCATCCAATCACATTCGGATACCTTTATGGCCTTGCAGATAGTCAGAACTTGTCAAACTAACAGCAGTGCACTTAAAACTGCAAAGTCACTACTCTACTGTGTACAGTTATTGACCTATAATTTTACTAAATTACAGCTTTACAATAATAATGTATTGAGTCAAACTTTCAGTTGTGTTATGTGGATTGTTGCAAGAGTTTTAGAAAACCCGAATGACTGTGAGACAACGATGGTGAAGTGGGATTTTTGATTGGATAGGAGAGTCAAGGGTGCGACCGTGTGCCTGCCGGATGAAGGCTTGAGGTAAAACACTGGCTGTTAGCAACATGAAGCATTCATTTTCACAACAAATTAACTAGTGTTTGTCTTTGTTCAGTTTAGGTTGTTTATGATCTTGTGCTAGCTGATGCCTTCTCACAAATACATATGCCACCCCCCCCCCCCAAGAAAAAAAGTTAAAGAGCATTTTAGTGCATTTACATGAAAAAAAAATCCTCAAATGAAACAATACCATCCCTTTTCAGAACCTAGTGTCTCAAACTATTACGGAAGAAAAGACTCTTCGGATTGATTTTTCTGACTTGTGCAAAGTGTTACAGACCCTTTTGAACAGAAAACGCTATGACATGTCTCCATGCGGGACCGAAAAGTGATGGTGTTGGTTTTACTTGACACGTCATAACGTCTTCTGAGGGTGTGGGTGGGGACAAAAAGGTCTTTCACAATTGTGGAATCGGGCGTTTCTCCCGCTCTGCAGGGGCAAACACTGGCTAAAGCTGCTTCGATATGCGTCCCGAGTGGTGCACACCTTTCACCCCTTAGTGAATGATTTAGCTTAACAACTTTCATTTTCTGCGCTTTGGTGAAAGATTTGCATCTGAATCCTGAGAAATTATTCAGCATCAATAAATTCAATCATTGCAGGGGTGGGGAACGTTTTCTTCCAAAATTTTAGAAAGTAACTACATTTTGAACATCTGTGGGTGAAACGTTTTGGAGCTTTTTCAAACAGTTCCTCTGAGGGTTCATTTGTAGACTTGGATGGCAGGCCAAAAACAGACCACATGACATTGGTTCCCCATTCCTGGATTATTGAGATGATGGAAAAATATAAATCAAACTAAATCAAAGTAAATGAATATAATGTGCAAGGGATGAAATCATCAGGCAAACAACATGGAGTGTCGGCAGAGCAAATGCAAAATTGCCAGAGTGTAGTTGAAGAAAGTCCCCCAGCGGTGTGATATCGTGTGGTACAGGTGCGTCTCAATAAAATTGAATATCGTGGAAAACTTTTTCAGAAGGTATCCCAAAATTGACTGATTTGAATGATTTTTGAGATAGAAATTGGCACTCAAAATTATTTTGTGTTGAATAATTATGTTCACTTTTTCAACTCCTGAAATAATGAACTTTTTTTTACAACATTCAAATTATTAAGATACTTTTATATGTCTGCAGTCTGACATTATGTTGACATGTGATTGGGGCCAACACGTGGATGTTGCATTTGCTCATTCACAAAAACAAAAACAAATGAAAAACAAAGGAACACAAACACAGGGAGCAGACAAGTTTGGTCCTTGAAGGGAACACTACCACATTATTGTCTCTGCAAACTCTCAGAAATGCTCTGTGTGCCTATTTAACACACAAAACAACTTTCTGATTTCAATGGAAAGGATTTGAGTTGTCGGGAGCCAATCGAGTTCATTGCACATAAATCCAAGGACCAGGCTTGGGGGACCCCTGTCATATGTTGTGACTGATTTGTAAAGTGGCTTCTCAGAGGGTCTGATATCCAACATAGGTCTTTCTTCGACCAATCACGTATGCGATCACAACAATGAGAATCAAGCCAGCCAGGGCAGCGCCGACAATGATTGGGATTAAGATGCTGGTGTCGTCCAACGGACACTCATGGGCTGCAGACGAAAAGAGAGTCAGTCAAACACAGATTTCTGCCCTGTGTGTACTCACTTCACTATGTTCTCAACTTGTCATCAATGTTTTCCCAAGAAGTACCAGCCAGGTGATATTTCTAGCCTTTTTTTAAAGGCAGTCATCTGCTTGTAGGGTTAATGAAAGTGAACCAAATTGCCACTGGGTAACAGAGCAACACTTGAAGGCTGCAACTACACTGCAAGGGTCAAGCAACAATTCCAATTTTTCCTCTCAAATGGCATGATTGGGATGTGTGTCATGGCAGCATAAGGGGGTGAGAAAAAAAAATAATTTGACAGATTGGAATCAAGCCCCTTTGAAAATTGATTAAAAAAATATACATTGAATAGCTCCAAATTCAATTGAATACAGGTGCTAAGGGCTTAATCACTTAGATTATTTTTTTCTTTGTAGTCAACGTTAAGGTGATGACTGTTGAGTCTACATTAGTTCAGTAATTATGTCCGAGTTTTTTTTCAACCATGAATTTGCTGTGCACACCTTTGGCTCCCAATACAAAATCGCTCATTCACTCATTTCACTGCCGTAAGGTGCACCGGCCCTATGCCTTAACTTGCTCATCCAATCACATTCGGATACCTTTATGGCCTTGCAGATAGTCAGAACTTGTCAAACTAACAGCAGTGCACTTAAAACTGCAAAGTCACTACTCTACTGTGTACAGTTATTGACCTATAATTTTACTAAATTACAGCTTTACAATAATAATGTATTGAGTCAAACTTTCAGTTGTGTTATGTGGATTGTTGCAAGAGTTTTAGAAAACCCGAATGACTGTGAGACAACGATGGTGAAGTGGGATTTTTGATTGGATAGGAGAGTCAAGGGTGCGACCGTGTGCCTGCCGGATGAAGGCTTGAGGTAAAACACTGGCTGTTAGCAACATGAAGCATTCATTTTCACAACAAATTAACTAGTGTTTGTCTTTGTTCAGTTTAGGTTGTTTATGATCTTGTGCTAGCTGATGCCTTCTCAGATGGCCAGTCGTATTGCACTTTGTTATGTTTGAGGATAGACTTGCACATTTTATTAGTGTCCGTGCAACTAGTTTTCTTTTTAATAGAGTATTTCCACACGCATGAGGCACTGCTGCTAGTTTGCGGTGCCAACCAAAGCCACGTGTTGCTTTCGGCAAGATCTGTTGTTAAAGCCAAAACATGATAGCCAATTACGCTCCTTCAAACTATAATCGTCATTGCGCGGTGCTAACATCGAGTCAACTAGTTGACTGAATTGCTAAAAGGACACACAACTACCTGAACAACACAATTGTATGGAGAGAACCTTTTTTTTTTGTTACGGTAATAAATAAATGGAGGATGTCAGCCCAGGCCAACAAAAATATTATGAACCATTTAATATTTGTATTTTAATTTTTGGCGTTGAAGCTTGTGAAGTGATTGAAGTTTGGGTGTATGCACTTAAAGGTCTTCCATGAATGTAAACATATCTAGAGTGCATATTTTCACTTGAAACGTAGAAATAGTCAAGAAGCTCAAATAGCAGCATAAACAGGAATTGCGCTTTTGGACATGCAGTGTACATCCAGCATAACTGCAAAACTCGACTATACTATAATTCTGTGGTTTTGCTTGACCATGCCAAACAAAACAGAGCATTATTGCTTTGCAGAATTGTTGACACAGCTCTTATTTCGTGAAGGTGTGACTAGTGAAGTGTCAGTGATTGTATACCAAATATTATGAGTATGAATTCTAAATGACCATCGAATTATATGCTACAGAACTCATGAAGTTCATTTCATTGCGTGACCAAGCATGTAACTCAATTTGCTCATTCATTCATTATGTATGACCCACGAGGGCTGGGCGATAATTCAATGTCAATATGTGTAGGGATAGACACTTGTTCAACAGCAATAGAAAATATGTTTGCTAAAATGTTTGATTGGGGGGGAAAGCAAATCCGAGCCAGCATTCTGTATGCCGCAGGCGGAGGCTATAGGATGATGGTCTACAGTAATGCATGGCCTCACATCGCATGAACAACGAATGAATGTTAATGTACCAATGATATTGTTTTGAGGTATTGCATGTTCCACAAAAAGGCATTTATGCTGCACTGCTGGAGGAGAATGGATGTGAATTCCTGTATTCCTCCAGACTGAACAATAATGTGTCTGTCAATGCTGCTAAACGACTATTAGGTGAAGGAGGCTACCTGTACTGAAGACGCCTTTCTTTACAGCAAACGGCTGCACTTGAAGGTTGAAGGTGAAAAGGTTGAGCTGGCTGGTGATGGTGTAGTTCTGCTCCTTGTTGCACATGTACGAGCTGCCCACCGCCGCCTCCCACAGAGTCAAACTGCTGTTCGCCTCAGAGAAGACCACACCTTGAGACAAACACACAAGCCATCATTAGCCTCCTCCTGCTTGGAGAATGTGTTCAATGCGTTTGGGGAAAACAAAACTACTCGTATTACCAGAACTGAGGCTTGCGGTGACATTCACAGCCTGTAGGCGGAATTTTTTGGTGTCCTGTCATGAAACATGAATATTCACATCAGAGACAAGTAACCACATGCGTAAACAGGATGATTAATCATCTTGGAATCACTACATTTCCCCAATGTGAATACACTGCTGTTGACACAGAGAGCTCAACAGACTATTAGTTACAAGGATACTAATCACAACTAAAAGCAGAGTTCTGTCAGAAATTGAGCTTGCCAAAACTGCTTTAGCATTACATTTCTGACAAACTGGTGCATCAGTTGGAAAAGTAGGTTGAGTCATCTAAAAATAAAAAATAAATAAATCAAATAAGTGGGCTTAGGCGTAGAAAAAAAAAGTAGGGTGTTTCCGGTAACCCGACCGACCGAGAATTTCTACGTCGAAAAAAAACTTTACGGTCAGCATTTTTTTCAAACAACCCTCTACATTTTTGTGCAGAGGGTTTACATCGGTGCAAACTCTCGCGATATTCACGTTGAGTGCGTGCGTCGTTTGCCCTGTCGTCTGTCAACAACATTGAAACATGGCGGCGGCCGCGATTTCCGACGACAGTTTAAACCGCGTTTTCTGTGTTACAGTCGCGTGCTCGCACCGTAATGTTAAGAAAATAGCATGCATTGATGTATCGAAAATATATAGCGAACTATTTGATGAACACCACGGGCCGAGTAAAAACCGAGGGCGGAGGAGGAGGACGGAGGAGGCGGCGGCGCGCCCCGGCCCCAGAGTCCGGAGCGGGGATAAAACTAAATAGGCGGCGGCGGCCGCGGAGCGGCGGGTTCAATGTCTTCTTGTTTTATGTTTTATGGTTATTTTGTTTAAATTTTTGATGGGGAAAAACAAAACTTTGTCCGACCTACTGACCCTATGCTGAAATTTCTTGTTACCGGAAACACTATCTTTTTTGTTTGGCCTTACCTTGAAAGAACACCTACCCAATCACAGAAAAAAAACTTTCGTTGAAAAAATACATTTGTCAATTGGAACTGAAAATGGTAATGTCTGAGATGTATTAATTTAACAATGCACGAGTCATTATGGTTGCAATTTGTGTTGCTCTAAGACTACGGTTGCTTGTGGAGGCTCTCAGTCGTACAGGAAAGTTCCATCGTAGAAAGGGTTCTGTCAGTCATCATCTGTACCTGTGGGTA
>NW_017805461.1:1624606-1631221 GCF_001891065.2 Hippocampus comes | reverse complement strand
TTTTTTTTTGTTTTTTACCCACAGGTACAGATGATGACTGACAGAACCCTTTCTACGACTAAGACTACGGTGAAAATTCCTGAAGTGTGTCTAATACTTTGCCCAGTTCATCCAAAATTTACGACAAAGCTCAGTGTATAGTTAGATATGAAAACTACAATTTATTTATGATCTGTACCAATATGTTTGTTTCATAGAACGATCAGCTTTGATTTATAAGGGGAAATCAAATTAAACTGACTTTTGTATGAAATCAAAATTAAACAAAGGTACAGAAAATGGTTATAAATGCACAGAATTTGGAAGTGGTCAGAAGAAGGAAAAAAAAGAGCTTGACTTGTGTTTTGTGCCTTCCACAAAAACTATGAACCCAGCATCTATCATAAGTGAGGATTATCTTCATAGCAAAGTCTATTGATACAGCTCTTGTAGTGGAAATGCAGGTGTACCTAATGTTATGGCCCGAGAAACCAGACATGCTCTCACAAGAGTCGGCGAGGACTCACATTGACGAAGGTAAGCGCGATGGTCATGGCGTTAGACACCAACACCAGCTCACTAGTGTTGACTCCACACGATCCAGAAACGGTGGTCATGTTGGGGTCCAAGTTGATCTCCTGATATTTCTAAAGCAGCAATCACCAAGAATCAGCGCGGCCTCATTCCATCCGGAGAGTTAAGTGTTTGGCGGGATCACACATACCTCGCCTTGCTTGACACCGATCCGCAGGGCAAAGTTTGCCAACAGACAGGCTGTGCTGTTCTCATCCGGTTTGATGGTGAACCTTCCGGTGGTGGGTGTGGGGAGGGTGGGGGCGGGGCTGGTCGTCGGAGCATGTGTACTGGTGGTGGTGTTTGTCACTGGAGCCACAGTGGTGGGAGAGGCGGTGGGGGTGGTGTTTAGGTCGGCGGAACAGGTGGTCACTGAGAAGAGAGGGAGGCACTTAGGAGGAGAACGTCTTTTAGCATCAGGCTGGGATCACCCTTACGGTTTTCGCTCTGTGTGCCGTTGCTGATGAATGCCTCGATGAGCACGTTCCACAGAGTCTGGTTGACCGAGTCGGACTGGATGGTTTCTTCACTCTTGCACGAGTAGCAGGTATTCATGCTTATGTCGGTGATCTGAGGCCTCATGTTCACAGAGAGAGTGTCTGAAGGGGGAAAAAAGGATATGTATAATTTGCTTTTTAGATGCTTGTGTACAAATACAGGGGAACCTCGGTGTTCAACAGAATACCATTCCTACAGCGAAAAGGTAACCACAATTTGTACACGAGTCGAAACGTGCTGCAGCCTATCACTACTAGCCATTTTCTCTGGCCAATTTGGTCTGTCCATGGGGAGGGCCAGGAGGTGTATTTAAAAAAAAAAAAAAAAATTGAGCTACCTGTAGTTGATGGCCAGATGAAGCCTTATGAGGCCCTGAAGGATTCCATTCAATTGGTTAACAAAAAAAAAAGTTCATCTGCACTTCACTTGCTTTTGATTTTGTTAACTATGTGTGATGGTCTTCACTATCTTACAAGTGTCTGCATGGAAATAAAAACATAATTAGATCTTGTGTTGTTCATCCATCCACTCTGTTTATGACATCCATTCATCTTGCATATACTTTAATCCTCATCAGGGACGCAGGTGAGCTACAGGCCAGTTAACTTTGAGCAAGAGGTACGGTACACCCTGGAGTAATAACCAACCCAATGCAGGACAGACAGTCAGGCTACCATCCAAATTTATTCAGATTTAAGGACAATTTAGAGTCATCAGTAAGCCCAACATCCATGTTTCTGGAATGTGAGAAGAAGTCAAAGTAACTGCAGTAAACCCACAAGCACGGTGAGCCCATGTAAACCCCACAAGGGAAGGTCAAAACCCACATTTGAACTCTAAACCTCAGACCTGAGGGAAATGTGCTAACCCCATGTGAAAATGTGTACTGCCAAGCATTTGATTTGAGTGTACACAGGGTAATGAGTATATTGCACATTTTCTAGTTCATACATTCTTTTTTTTTAAGTTAAGAAATGTGTTTTTGCATTCTCAATTTTTTTTTAATATCAGAAAAGCCTATTTTAACATTGGTGTGTTCACTTTTCACATATCACCTGTTTGTTAAGATTCTTGTACCTTCTCTGTCTCATCTGCACTCACAAAGAGCGCCTGTGTAATTAACAAGCCGGCGATAAATGGAGCACGGCATGCTGCTAATTTGCTCACATCCTACTGCTGAAGGTGTCTTAATACACATCTTTGTGGATAATCTTGGAGACGTAGTGGTATTACCAGTCAACACAGATTTAGGGAAGATGCTGGAGTCGTTGAGGTTGTAGGAAAATGTGATGGAATCCGCCTGGTATACGTTCCCGTCGAGGGTGAAGTTGATGCTCCAGGAGTGTCCTGCTCCAAAGTTGAGATTCAGTGTCGAGCTGGTCTTGTCGCATTTGCTTCCGCTAGACATGACTTCAGAGGGAAGTTCAAACTCAGCTAGCTCAGTCTGAAGAGAGAAGCATCATAAAGATTAAAGCTGGGTACACACTTACCCAACATTTGAATTTGAGCATTTTTCCCCCCTTTTGGTATTGGTCAGCAAAGGCCAGTTTTTGGAGGGCTCTGGAATATTATCCTGAGCAATTATTCTTGGGTGTGGTGTGTTAAAAGTAACTTTTGTCCTCCCAGAAGTGCTCAGAAAATTGTCAGGGTCCACAATTGTAATTGCTAAACCTGTGCAATATTTACAATCACAAATCTTTGTGAACATCTAGGAAGTCAATTAGTGTAAAAAACGGATTGAGTTCCACTTTGGAGGTTCAACTGTGAAACCAATCCTACAGTTATTTGAGCTGCAGCCCAACATTTCACTAGGGCATGTGACAGGATGTGCACCAGGAAAACACAAGTGAAACGCTGACTAGCAAGAATTTTGGGAGCAACACACCTCATCATTTTCAGAGTAGCTGTGCGACACATGAGTAGAAAATTCTTAATTTGAGATTATAATCTTACCTTGTTCTCTGACGTCATATACGACACGGAGAAGTTGACCATGACATTGGCATAAAGACATAATTTGTCATCTTTGTCTTTGACCTTGACCTCAGCCCCATGTGACGGATGTGTCACTGAAACGATATATTCCCATAACGTAAGTCACTTTCATTTCCCTGTAGATATACTGTACTTTTGCTCTACAAGAGTCAGCACAGAAACTGTATCTATAAAAATAACCTACAAGGGAGGTATGCCTTGAGCGGTCCTCAGTTGAGTTAATAAATATCCCTTGATTACTATTTGAAAAAAATCTGGTATTTTTATTCATCCATTTTCCGAGCCGCTTTATCCTCACTTGGGTCCTGGGGGGTGCTGGAGCCTATCCCAGCTGTCTTCGGGCAATAGGCAGGGGACACCCTGAACTGGATGCTAGCCAATCGCAGGGCACACAGAATCGAACAACCATTCACACTCACAGTCACACCTAGGGACAATTTGGAGTGTTCAACCAGCCTGCCATGCATGTTTTTGGAATGTGGGAGGAAACCGGAGGACCTGGAGAAAACCCACGCAAACACGGGGAGAACATGCAAACTCCACACAGGAAGGCCGTAGCTGGAATTGAACCCGGTACCTCTGCACTGTGAAGTCGACATGCTCACCACTCGACTACCGGGCCGCCCCTGGTATATTTAGATCCATGCAATTATACCAGGTTGAACAGACCCACCAGGAGCGACATTTAGCCATAATCCACCACTGTGTTGTCAGTGGTGGATTCTGGCATTATGTCTGCCGCCAGGAGGCATTGCTGGGGGGGTAACAACGCACCCCAAGAAGGGGAAAAATAAATTACATAATGAAATGGTGGTTGTTGTTTTTAATAACACATGACATGTCAAGTCATTGGCATTTGTATGGGGACTTTGTGCCACCTTGAGGAGTTGCGCTCGGCAGAAGAGCACAAGTTAAAAACCCACTTAAGGTCCATGTCCCAGGAACATTTAACTATCCTCAGCATCATCGCATTAGCCATATAGTTGGGGAGCAGATGAAAGCAAGCGTGGCTTTGAAGATTCCAAAGAGGGATCTTGCACATGGCATCATTTACACCAGGACTGCCACGGAGTCATCTACTTAAGATAAATCTTATTATATCAATGTAGGGTCATAATAAAACTGGCATGTCTTATCCTCAAATATGTTCTTCAATAGGTAAATGTGTCTATCCTAGGGTGAATCTTGGCTTGTCGCGATTATGAGGAAGCGAAAAGCCAACACGTTTTAAAACTGACACGTTTCAGCAACTCACGCTCATATGTATGATATGAGCAGAGAATGCATCGTGGTAGGTAATAGAAAGTATGTCGTGATCGTGAGAAGAGACAATGTAGTTCATGGAGTGAAGGGGGCATGCTATGTAAAATTGCCACTGAACAAGCAATGTGGTAAGTCGATGTCACTCATGGGGCGATTCATATGTGTAACTGTACATAAATTAATTTGTTATAAGTGTTTTTCAGCCTTGTTTTATAGTTTACGCTGTCACAAAAAGCAAGAAATATTTTGTTGAATTCACTGTTCAGCTTGACATGTTTATTTTCACAAAAAGCCTATTTTCTCCACTTTTTGGTCAGAAATCGGTGTTGTAGGTCAAACCTACCCATGTTCTAAAACGGATTATGAAAGAAAGGAAACGGACTGACAAAATATTCAGGTGAAAGAAGAGAATCCAATCTTTGGTTGATTTGGTGTTTGAATGATCACAACAGTATTCTTTGGGTTGCGCAATATCTGTTGAAACGGCTGGCAATTGAAGTACACAATACGGAGAACTGTGGCAGAAGATCGCACAAAACACACCAATTTATCGATTTAAGTATTATGAGGATTAAAGCTAAATAACGCTAAACGTTGAGAAAATCGTTGTCAGCTAGGAAACCCAAAATTAACAAATCCCTGTAAGCATTAGCTTCACCACAATAAACAATGAGGGCGTCCATTCAAAATATTTTTTCGGAGCGAAACGAGATCTTTTTGGAGTCTGGATTGCAGAAATGACTTAACTTTCAGGTCAGTTAGCCCTTCATGAGGTCGTCCGCTGCTAGCACCCATACTGGGCTAAATGCTAACAAGCGGGCGCGACACTGTATTTCATTTTACATCATAAAAAGAAACCTTTGTGCGGTTGACATTGTTACTTCCTGGAAAAACAATCGAGAAGCAGAGGGTAGTTAGAAAAGATATGGTTTAATAATTAACTCAAACTTTAGCTTTCAAAACTAGCGTTAGCCAGTCGTTACGCTAATATGACGCCACAGAAGTGGCACCAGCAAAGCTTACTTTTCACAATAGCTGTCAGAGTATAGTTTGGCTATCGACTAGTGTTGGCTTTGTCCGTACAAAAATAACTACGTTAATACACCAAGGCGTGTAATTTAGGATTCGCAAATGCTGTGATATCCGAATTGCGATGTTGTTGACGTCGACGGTAATTAGCATTAGAGCTAACTAGATCAGCTGCGTTGATTACGCATTCGACAGATGATTGTGGATTCGTTTCTAGGTTTTGCAAAGTATGTTATTAAAATTTGTGTTTGGCTTGAAAAAATACATTTCTGTTCAACACAACACAAAAATACGGGCCGACGCTCGTTCCAGGAGTTGGCGACACGCTCCAGTTTCATAACTAAATGCACATCAAAATAATGAAACCTACCACATCCAAATGCGAAGAGAAGGGCAAACACGACATATGGAAACATGATGCCCAGATGTTTGACGGTGGTGGGGAAGGGGGGAAAATAACAAGCTCCGAGCAGTCGGTGATCTTCGGACTCGACTGACGCGTTGCCAGTGCCCACTGTATGAGGAAAGGCACGTTACATTGAGTCATATGACGGGACCACTGGTCACGGGGCAAGAGGTGTGGACTCCTATAACCTGCCTCTGGGATGAACTTTCCACTGCACTTTTGTCATTTTTAAAGCAAGGCTGAGGAACTCACAGACTCATTGATTTCTAAAAACAAATAAAACGAAAAGGACAGTTTTAAAAATAATCCCTCAAAACACACAAATTCGACTTACTGTATTTCGTCTCAATCGATTCAAACCACAGAATTGATCAAAGGAAAATTAGCCCCCAATTAAAAGTTACTTTCATCTTAAGCAAGGAACCTAACATGTCTGTACAAAATGTGTTTATTCTTTCGTGTTGTACATTAATGCACACTCATTACTTTCCGCAAGCCCCAGAGAACTCTGGTGTGTAATATGGTGGTGGTGGGGTGTGTGTGTGGGGGGGGGGGGATAATGATGATGAAATGTTGTGCTTTTGACACTTAAATTGAGTGGACGACCGTGGACTGTGAGCAAGTCTGATTGGTAAGGATTGTACAAAACAAAATATACCAAGGATAGCATGATATAGTAACATTTTGAATAATGAAGTGCTCCTTTTTTATGTCATGTGTTGCCATTCAGTTTTGGCAACCTTAATTTGACACACCACCATGTACTGTAGTTCAATAGTTTCATATTTGGCTCGGGTTGATAATACAAGAACATTTTAACGTGTTTGGAGCTTTCTTGAAGGTTTGTTGGCATTTACAAGGGCCTGGGGATG
>NW_017805461.1:1612376-1624295 GCF_001891065.2 Hippocampus comes | reverse complement strand
GGGGGGGGTGGAGGGAAGATAAAATGGAAAAAGTGACTCGATAACAAAGAGCATGTTTCAAAGTGTGGACAAAGACTCTTGAGTTTGAAAATAAATATTCTCTGTCGCTTGGAGAAAAAAAAAAAAGCAAACGTGTGTATGTGTGCATCCTTTGTCCAATGAGCTCGGAGGCACTGAGAAATATGGAACAAAACTCTCTTTTGATGGAGGTGCAGTCCACACAATCTTTAGACCCCCCCCCGACAAACATCCTGTGGAGCGGCATCCATTCAGCTCGTCTGTGGCTGGGTTCACGATGACAATGTTAACATCCACTGGGGCAAAAAGGTTCATAGAGGTGGATCACTCATGACCATCTGGACCTCGTTCTCTCCTCACATTTTATTAGTTTGTTCTCTAAGCCACATAGTTGTACTGGTTGGGATTCTCCTTGTCACGCTCCATATAGTCTCTGTCAATGAGAGACTCTATCCTCTTCTTCAGGTCAGCAGGCTGTGTGAAAAAGCAGAGCAGAGGAACAGCATGTTGATAGCAGGCTAATATAGCTCGTATAGATACATACAGCATGTGTTGCCTTCATTATAAGGCTTTTTATTTTTTGCGGCTCCAGACATATTTGTTTTTTGTTTAGTTTGCTCCAATATGGCTCTTTAAACATTTTGGGTTGTCGACCCCTGGTCGAAGTATACGTTGTCATGCGGCACAAGAAGGCATGCTCGGTTACTGCTGTACTTATCTTCATTCGACTGTTCACATTTGTGTTTCGGGCAAGAAATGTTTTTCATAAAAATGTGAATTGTAATTCTGAATGTACGACTCTACTACATTGGAGTAGGTTACTGATACTCTACTATGCGTTGTGTCTTGCGTACAAATTTGGATTGCGTTGCCGCCGTAGGAATGATACAATTTTAAACCGAGAACCCCGTGTTGGATCTGAATTGTTTGTGGAGATGCATCTAAAGAAGTGTCTCGTAAAGCTGAATTAGCCTGAATTAACCTATATAAAAGCTAACCGAGTGATAAGAAATAACAAAACCTGGAATGTCCAGTATTGACCAACAGAAAGCTACTGATAACTGGACAATCAGTGAAACATTTAGTGCAAATAAACCGCAAAAGCACTTCTGTTTGCTTTGCAGCATTCTTCCCCAAACCAAAGGCCCAATCACCTTGACGGGGAACTTGAGCTGGTTGTACACCTCGGACATGAGAAGGTTATGGCTCAGAGTCTTTCTCATCTTCATGATGCGCACAATGGCAGCATCAATCTGATACTGTCGATCCTGGAAGACCCTCTCTGTGGTGCTGGCCTGTTCCTCCACCTGCAGTGACACAAAAACTTCAGAGTTCACTGCCGACATCCCCACTGACGACCCTGTGAGCATGAGACCAAAAAGCTGTACCGTCTCTTTCATCTGGATCTGATTAATTTTGATGCGGAAAAGCCTGTGTTTGAATTCGTCATTGCAAGAGAACTTATCACCGTCCTCCACATCTTTGCTTTTGGGGATTTTGGTCAGGACACGCGCTTTGCCACATGCCAGTGACTGCAGAGTGCGACGCAGCTCACTGTCCTCTGCAAAGAATGTGACACCTGTCAAACAGTCGCTCTCAATCACAGGGACGCAACAACAGGTTGTTGGCTAAACCAAACATACCTATTCCTGTGGCCAGTTTGATCTCCTCCAAGTTGAACTCCTCTCCTTCATTGAACATCAGCAGCACTAGTGTTTGGAAAAGTGACACCTGCAGCTCCTTCTTCCCCTGGGGTGACACATAACATTAGAGTTGACATAAGAAGTTAATCAGAGTAGCGGTAAATCTGGTATGTAAGATGATTTTCCATTCTACCGGTTTTACACTTAAACAGCCTTTCTCCACCTTGATTGGTCGCTTTTCCACTCCACTTTTTCGGGGCCATGCAGATACAATGGAACTGCTTTTCAAAACCTCTTCCGAGGTGGCTCCAAAATGCAGGCCAAGCAGGGCTGTGAAGTTACTGCTATCTGATTGGCCGACAGACTAAATGGTCGGTGTTTTAGCAATGTGGCAATAAACTCCACTGTACATGCCCATTTCCTGGATTAAGAGTGCAAGACAAGAGGCGCAAAGTGTGCTTGCGCGCATCTAGCTTCAATTACATTGAGAAATACCTCCTATTGACCATATATACTATCGTCAATTACTTTAAGAAATTCAAACATTTATTAGTGACAACAAATGTTTGAAGAAGCCGCGGGGGTTAAAGTTGAGGGGGAAAAAGTCATGGCTTATTGTCTGAATTTTGGGGTGTTCCTGAATAAAGGACCGACCTCTTTGAATTCTGCTTTTAAGACACAGTGGCCGAGCGTCGACTGCCACTGCAGCTTCCTGCCGCTGTGTTTGCCCAGGTAGAAGGTTTTGAAGATCTCCTGCAGGCGCACCATCTGGACAGAGGCATTCAGTGCAACACTTTTGTTACACATCAGGTTATAAAACGGCCATTACCTAAATATTTGCTCACCTCAGGAGGCAGATGCACTTCCATGGGGATGTAAGTGGGCCAGTAGCCCATTGTGAGGATGTTCACAGTCAATTCGATGTTACCGGGAATGTTTTGGCACTGCATATACTGAAAGAAATAAGACATGGCAGTCGAAGGACATGCTTTGGTGAGGCATTTAGTCTTCTAGTGGATGGTTGGGGGGAAGATGACGATGTTCAGTAATAAATATATGAGGTTCGAAGGTGACAACATAACCCGAATTTGTATGCAAGGCAGAATGCGCCTTGGTCTATCACTGAGCTTCGCTAACATTATAGATAAGTCATAATTACAACATATCTTCTAGGCCATAAATATAATTAAATGAAAAACGTAAGCACTGTGGTAACTGAGCATGCGAACAGCCTATTTGCAAATGACGAGTTTTTTTCCCTGTCGGTTTTCACTGTAATGGGGCATTGTAGCTAATTAGCTGCGGGAAACAACGGACCTATATGTGCATTCTTACCTGCTTGAACTGCACCATGATGTCTTTAGAAAGCTCCATATCTTTGAACATCCCCTCCAGTTTGCTGGTGAATGCTGCCCCACATTCTAGGATGAAAACATACAGTCAATCTCTTTCCAAATTCCCTCCCTGGAATTGTTCATTTAGCATCCTTTTTGTCTTTCTTTCTTTTTACCATGTTTTAGTTTGGACAACATTGACTTTTCAGCATCCACAGAAGCACTTTTTCCGACCAGTAACCTCTTGGCGAGATCTTTCTTGTAGAAGGCCTCAAAAACGTCTTTTCCTAAAGGAAAGCAAATACGACATGTACCGGTAATCATAAATGACCGCAAGGGGGAAACACCATCACTGTTAGAACGGCTTTTAATTATTACCATAGATAAATCTAAATATAATCATGATCTTGTCCAGCATCTTTTCCAATTCCTCATCTGTTGCTTCTTTGTTTCCAGCTCGCAGTTTAGAATCCACATGTTTGGCTGGAAATTAAAACAGCATTTAAAAACAAGAAGTGGACGTTAGGGACTTGAACTAAAATCTCAGAAAATCTCACCTATGAGCTCTGCGGGCTTATTTGGCCGCTTGTTGATGAATGTTTCGAAAGCCTCCTTCATTGCATTCACAAACTTCTCGTTCTTCATGAAACATACATCGATGATGTGGTCCACCTTGTCTTTGAAGTCGAGCAACTCCTGCACCATAGTTTTGTCTTTTTCAGGGTTGATCACGATTGTGCTTCCAAAAGCCTGCAGGATGAGTTCGGAGTATGTTCTGACAATCAAACTTTCAGAACAAAGATCACAGTATCACCCATCATATTCACAAAATGGAAACCCACATGTACCTTTATGTATTCGATCCAGTGTTGCAGGAGGACCTGAACGCCACCTCGCACTCGGCTGAAGAGTTGATAGAGGAGAGACAGATCCTGAATCCTATTTTCATCCAGCAGGTGCGTCAAGCCTGCAACAAAAATTCACATCCAGTCAAAATAAAGACTCCATCCAGTCTGACTGCTGTGATGGGTAATGTCACAGTAACTTAGAATAGTAGGGCTGGGAGATATGACCTTAAAATAAAAACTCTTTTTTGCCCACCTCGATACATGGTTTGGGTATAAATTGTTTCACTTGTGGCATTTTGCCTCAGTGACTCATGGGAAAGTAACACTACGTTTCGTTCGATCATATCGAGGAAATTCCCGTCTAACGAGAACCTAGCAGCATCTGGTAAAGCATAAAAATCTACACAAAGACTTTGGTTGGTGTTGTGTATTTCCGGTGCTGTCTTGCCACATTTGGCTGTGTCTGCTTGTGGTATGCTTCTTGTCCTTGTGCATTTGCAAGCGGTGAGGCAAACAAATCTGTGTTTGGGACCTCCTCTGTGCCAAACATCCTTGCCCTTTGACGCTTCGTTTATCCAACCTCTTTTCAAAAAAGTGCTTTTGGTTTTTATTTAAATATTTGTTTTAGGTAATCTGTGTATTGGAGCAAGTCATAGTTTTCACATTTTAGCTACTGCTTACCTTTTTGCAGAGTTGCTGTGAGATGTTCACCCAAAAGCTGCTTCTCCACTGTGGCAATAAGAGGTTTTCTACAATGCAAAGAAAGAATGATTGGACATGCTTTTATTTATTCCATTTATTTTATCAGAATGAACTGGCAAAAGTGAAGTGGAACACTCACTGTGTGCTCTGGTCTAGATAGGTAATGACTCGGTCCGCCTCCTCCTCCAAGCGTTTGTTGACATGGTGCAAATACTCGGGTACCTGCAAGCAAACGATGGCCGAGCAGTGAGATTTACTGTAAAATAGCTCTTGATAGGAAGTGAACTAAATTTGGTGATGCCAGTCCAAAGGAACTCCAGGCAGGTCTGATTTCTTTCAACCAACTCCGAAAGAAAACTAGGGATGATGGTGATAATGACGAAGTCAAATCTAAAATAATGAAATTTATGTGGAATAAAATGATTACAATTATAATTAAAGAATCTTGTGATGTACTGCAGTAATATTCTGTGGTAAAACACAATTTTAGGTACTTCGATGATTACTCTGAAGGTTTAACACATATGAAACAGAGGTATCCCTGTCGTGAAGGAACTGGTTGTGATTTATTTCAAATAACTAGGAAAGAAGACTGATGGTGATAATGATGATAATTTAAATGACGATACCGGTAAGTTAAATCTAACATAACAAAAATCATATTATAAATTAAGTACCATTAATGGTTAAAACATTTAACAGAAGACTATTGTGATGTACTACAGTAATATTCTGTGGTATAACAGTGAATATCAAGTATTTCAATGAGTACTCCTTTCTATTTAGTTGCATTTTGTCAACGTAAGTTGTAATACACCCAGAGTGCGTATTATATTTCCAAAATTATTCCAAATCAAGGCATCCTGCCCCAGTAGACGTCTGCCCCAAACACCACCTGAACTGGCACAAATAAATACCCTGTCAACTATTTGAGCAAATACAGATTTGTGTCATGTTTGTCCAGTTCTTCATGCTGACAAGAATACAGTCACAGAGCTCACCTCTCGTTCTTGCATCAGCCTCTGGCCCTCTGCAGCATACAGGCGATTTGTCTCCTCCAAAAAGCGCTGCTCAAAGGAGTCTTGATAAATCTATGAGAGTCAGAGCACAGAGCACTTTCACTAAAGTCATCTGTCAAGAAGACGATGACGGAGAGAAGCTGCCAAAAGGTGACATGCGCCATCAGTACAACAATACTGGACAGTTGGATTACCTGCAGGTCCGAGAGCATGCTCAGCAGGCTCCTCAGCAGACTGCGGTCTATGGCCTCGCCGTTTCGCTCCCTCTCGATGAGCAGCAGAATGCCATCGATGGTCTTACTCTGGACCTTCAGGTCACTGATGATGTAGAACCTGAAGAGCTCCAGACCCATGTCCCTACACAAGATAAACAGGCTTATGAGCAGGCGCTTCATTGGAGGTTCGCAGAAGGGAATTGGTCGCTGATCACTCACCAAATGGATGGCAGCATAGAGTTTTGTAAAACATAGGTGCGGTCCAAAAATAAAAATATACCCCTGATCATGATCTGTGGAGCAAAGTAAATCTGGATTAAAACAAATCCAGCAATTTTCCATCGCTCCGTTCCTCATTCGGGTTGTAGGCAACAGAACTTGTACACCCTGGACAGTTCAACAGTGAATCACAGGGAACAAATTTTCACAATTTCTCTTCAATAAACCTCAAGGACATGCTTTTGGGATGCAGGAAGCATCGAGAAACCATACAAACTCCACACAGGAGGGAGTGAGCTGAGATTGCAACCTGGGACCCCTCGACGATGAGGCATATGTGCCAAGTTGCTCACCATCAGGATTAAACTAAAATATAACAGAAATTCATACCAAGAGGTGTTCCTAATTTTTACTTAGTCTTATTTAGTTCGGTACATGCAAAATATTAGAAAGACCTCTCCGTGTTCTACGCCTCTAATAACCACCAAAATAAAGTTCATTGTTCAATTAATAGATCTGTCAGTGTCAATCAAAACTGGACATTAGCGATAAAGGTCAATAAAAGTTAAGAAACAATATTATAGATGAACCGCAAAGGTTGAGTATATTACAAAGAGACAAATATTCAATTATAAGCATCTGCCAGATGGCACGAGTGATCCAAGAGTCATCAACCCACTTTCACACACACAATTAATGTTTCCAGATTTTAATATTGTGATCACTTGAAAGTTTGAGACCCAACCAGCCTGTATATATTGTGTTTTACAACAGCACCTAACAGTGTTGATAATTCCATCTGCACCAATGCATGAATTAGCGTAGCCCCATGCTTCCGTGAATTGGGGAGGCCCAGGAAGCCTGCTCACACACAGTCCTTTCTTCATAAAAAGCTAATCGTGATAGTTGGCCATGAATGTGGATAAGGACACATCTGGACTCTGATATTTATGATGTTTTTTTTTTTTTTTTTAAACGGGAAGGATTTACCATGACCCGTGTTACAGAAGGGATGCCAACTTCTGTGGAGCCACTGAGGCGTTGCGCGCCAGCTCTCTCACAGAGTCGGACACGGAGTTGGAGCGCCTTCACGATATTACCATAAGGTACTGGTAGTTAGAAATTATGATATCACATTAGTTTTTACCCTAAAATTCAGAGTGAGGTATTGGTACAAGCACTTGGTGCACCACTACGTTGGAGCAGATCAACTTGAAAATATTTCCAATGGGAAAAACTGTTCTAGAATGTACAGTGTTGTAACCACTGTAATTGAACAGAATGTGATGACAGACAATGCCCACATACTGCTGTAAATTGGGAATTTCTCCATTGTGAGACAAATAAAGGTTTTCTTATCTTATAATGTATGAAGCAGCTTTAAGTGAAGTGAAGTAAAAAGAGCATGTGTCATTGCATTAAAACCTACCATTTGTCTGCAGTGATCTTGCCAGCACTTGTCAATTTTCTTCAGAAAAAGCACACTGTCCAGGGCACCCGTGAGAATGGCATTAAGGCTAATGTCAGATTAGTACGATATTAATGATGCACTCAATGAATTTACAGTTGCGAGAAAAAGTATGTGAACCCTTTGGAATTATCTGGATTTATGCATAAATTGGTCATAGAATGTGTTCTGATCTTCATCGAATTCACAACAATAGACAGTCTGCTTGAACTAATACCACACAAACTGTGTTCGCTATTTTTATTGAACTTAACACGTAAACATTCACGGTGCATGGTGGAAAAAGTAAGTGAACCCTTGGATTTAATAACTGGTCGACCGTCTTTTGGCAGCAATAACCTCAACCAAACGTTGCCTGGAGTTGCAGATGAGACCTGCACAATGATCAGGAGGAATTTTTAGCCATTATTATTGACAAAACTGTTTCAGTTCAACAATGTTCTTGGGATGTCGGGTGTGAATTGGTCTCTTGAGGTCATGCCACAGGATCTTTACCGGGTTGAGGTCAGGACTCTGACTGGGCCACTCCATAAGCCGTATTTTCTTCTGTTGAAGCCATGCTGTTGTTGATTTATTTCTATGCTTTGGGTAATTGTCCCGTTGCATCACCCAACTTCTGTTGAGTTTCAATTGGTGGTGAGATGGCCTTAAGTTCTTCTGCAAAATGTCTTGGTAAACTTGGGAATTCACTTCTCCTTTGATGATGGCAACCTGTCCAGGCCATGAGATAGCAAAGTAGCCCCAAACTATGATGCCCCATCGTCCATACTTCACTGTTGGGATGCTGATGATGATGTTGGTGTGCTGTGACTTTTTTTTTTTCTCCACACGTAGTTTTGTGAGTTCCGACCAAACAACTCAACTTTGATTTCATCTGTCCCCAGAGTATTTTGCCAGTAGTGCTGTGGAACATCCAGGAGATCTTTTGCAAATCCCAAACGTGCAGCAATGGGTTTTTTTGGACAGCAATGGCTTCCTCAATGGTGTCCTTCCATGAATTCCATTCTTGTTCAGTGTTTTACGTATTGTACATTCGTCCAGAGATACTGGCATGTGCCAGAGAATTTTGTAAGTCCTTAGCTCACACTCGAGGATTCTTCTTCACCTCTCTGAACATTATGCGCTGTGCTCTTGCAGTCATCTTTACAGGACAGCCACTTTTAGTTAGAGGAGCAACAGAACTGAAATTTTTCAATTTATAGACAATTTGTCTCACCGTGAGCTGGTGGACATCACGGCTTTGAGAGATACTTGTGTAACCCTTCCCAGCTTTATGCATGTCAACAATCCTTAATCGTAGGTCTTCTGACAGCTCTTTTGTGCGAGGAATGGTTGATATCAGACTTCATCATATCATCTTGAGAATGACAAACTACAAACTGGTGTTTTTTTTTAATCGGGCAAGGTAGCTTTACCCAACACCGTCAATCTCGTCTTATTGATTGGACTCCAGGTTGCTGACTTCTGACTCCAATTAGTTCATTCGCCGAAGGGTTCACATACTTTTTCCACCTCGCACTGTGAAGGTGACAACATGAGAACATATAACTATGTGTGGTATTAGTTCAAGTAGACAGAGTTTGTCTATTGTTGTTGTTGTTGAATTAGATGAAGATCAGGACACATTTTATGTTCATTTTATGCAGAAATCCGGGTAGTTTCAAAGGGTACACATACTTTTTCTTGCAACTGTAATAGGCCTGTCTTGTGAAAAAAAGGATATTCTCTGAACTGATTGATCTGGGCCTTGATGTGATCTTCACACACGGCCCTCAGCTGTTTGTAAAGCTTGGCAGAGATCTTGTGGGAGCACAGGTTCTCAACGGCCTGCAGAAGGGATAAATGACAATACGAGGTTTAGGCATATGAAGAAGAGGAAAGAGCGATCAGTGGTAAGATGGGATGCACTACCTGGTAGAGCTCCTCCAGGTTGTACTTGATGGATGTGCTGTTCTGAATGGCCTCCACTGCCTCCTTCAGCTTCTGCCACGTCTCTTGTGTGTAGTTCTCTGGTAACTTGGGCTTTTCTATGTGCAGAACAACACAGGTGTGTTTTCATCTGGCTCTTCAACGTAATGACAAATTAAGTTATACCTTTTAAAGTCATAATGCTCAGTACTCACTGACACTGGTAGAGAGGTAAATAATTGAAAAACATGCATTTTATGGAAGTTGCAATCTAGAGAGGTGTAACTTACCAATGCATTCTACTGAGACTAGTTTATGTTAATTGCCACATACAGTAAATTAATGTATCACGTATTTCTGCTTCAGATTTTGAATTCTGTGTCATTAGCTTAAAATACATTGCTGCCTAGAGCTATCATTTTTCCAATGAGAGTCATATCCCATCCATCCATCCAATATCTGAACCGCTTATTATCACGAGGGTTGCGGGCAAGCTGGAGCGTATCCCAGCTGTCTTCGGGCAACAGACAGGGTACTGAAAGTCATATTCTACCATATTAATTTGACACAAGAGCAAAAATAACTTCACACAACAAGAAATGAATGGTTGTAGACACATGACATCCACCCAGCCATGTTGAAAGCAAATTTTTCATATTGCAAACGAGGTTCAGGCACTGTCATTGAATTATCTTAGTATGGGATAATGCCATCGAGCCAGATGTGTGTGTGTGTGTGTGTGTGTATATCTATCTATATATTGGTCAACAGCAGACAACTTCTACTATTCCCTCAAGTGATGGAGTAAGTGCATTTGTTACACATGCGGTAGTCATGATGTTGCAGAATTATGTTCGCTTAGTTTGCCTCCTTCAAGTACAGGTATACATAGCAGAAAGATGGCGGCGAAACATGGCACCCTCCTCTAGGAGAGGCGCACCCTATTACATATAATTAGTGATTACTTCACCAACAATCACATAAATGTGTGATTTCACATCCGTTTAACTTTGCGCAAATGCGCTATTTCTGTCAAATATGCTAATAATATTGATGAACGTCAAATTGAGCCAGATGAGGTGGATCGGGCATCTGATTAGGATGCCCCCTGGTGAGGTGTTGTGGGCATGTCACACCGGCAGGGGGCCCCGGGGTCGTCCCCGGATACGCTGGAGAGACTATGTCTCCCAGCTGGTATGGGAACGCCTCAGGATTCCTCGGGAAGGGCTGGAAGAAGTGACTGGAGAGAGGAAAGTCTGGGCTTATTTGCAAAATCTGCTGCCCCCGCGACCCAACCCCGGATAAGCGGTAGAAAATGGATAGATGGATGGATGGATGGACGGATGGACGGATGGATGAAATGATGTTGCGTATGTGTTGAATAATTTAACTACCGAATACATACATTTACAGCTGTGCCAGATAACAATAAATGTTGCAGGCCATACAATGCAATCTTTTATTGGTTCTATTTTTTTCATGTGTGGGACATTGGGTAATGTAGCATCCTAGAAGGGAATGCAGCAACTGTCGCCTTTTAATTGGGTCATCCTTGTGCCTAACTCTCCAGGCAACTGTGACGCGAATGTAATGGTTGGATAAAGTGTGAGTTGATTGGTCATGTCTGGGAAGCGGTTGCAGGGATGACGTTCATGTACTGCTCTCAATCTCTGTGGCAAATCTTCTCTGGTGGTTTCTTGTAATGGAAGCACAAAGTTGATGCGAGTAGTGCGCCGTGCTTTTTGTCCACAAAATGAAAGGAGCATAGTTACAACATTTATGTGGTCTTTTCAAAATAAGATTCTCAGACTAATAATTCTCTGTTCCTCACCTCCCAGAATGTGCTGAATATTGTACCAATTAGCTTAACAACATTCTCTCCTCGTCCGGGATACAAGTTCAAAATATTCCAATTGTAGTCAAAAATTCACCAATGGTGCAACAAGTTCCCAGGCGGTGCTAGAAATGTTTCAATGCTGCTGATTTGCATTTTTACACTGCATATTTGTTTGTTACTCTATTTTTAGTTACCTTTAATTTTGTTGTTGTATGTAAATAAATGTGTATTCTCACTAAATGGAAAAAAGAGAAAAGATTGGCATTAATTTCATGTAATTTTAAGGGAGAACATTAATTCAGGAAATGTACTTACTATAAAATGACCTAGACTGGGATGAAAGATTTTCTCCATCTTTCACCGGACTAGAGTCACATATTTAACATGGGTGCATTATTGTGTACTAGCTAGATGTATGATGTTGATGCTTTATGATTCTCTGTTTTGTGTGTGTGTGTGTGTTGTCACCGTCTTGTGGCAGATAGATAGATAGATAGATAGATAGATAGATAGATAGATAGATAGATAGATAGATAGATATTCCATATTTCCTGTGCATGGTGAGGGTTCACTGATTTTCTCTTCACTTTAGTGTAACATTCATGAGCAAAATATAAGCTATATCCGAGTCAATACTGAGCCGCATTTAAAACACATCAGCGAGGCTCTGGGAATTTTCGCCAATGGACTTAAGTTGTATATATTATA
>NW_017805461.1:1592306-1612228 GCF_001891065.2 Hippocampus comes | reverse complement strand
CCCGGATGAGGGTTTAACCTCCAACGTTTTTGAAATATATATTTTTTTTTTTTTTTTTGGGGGGGGGGCTACAAGTTCAAATGATGTGCATTATGACATTATTATTATGGTGTACCTTTGAAATTCTTGATAACTAGTTTCTTAGCGGCACCGGGCTTCGTGTTGGAGAAGGTCCCCGAGCCCGCCGCGCTCTTGGTCAGTCCGTTGGCATGGTGGCCCCCCACGCCGGCGGCCAGCAGCACGGCTTTGCTTTTGTTGTTGGAGCACGAAGCAGCGGCAGCCTCCTCGGCCATTTTCACATCCAGCCCGATGAAGTCCACGGAGTCCTCGAACCGCAACTTCTTCTGGATGTGCACAGGCGACGAGGACGCGGAGGAAGTGAGGGTCTTAGGAGGCGAAGGGGAGATGGTGTCGTTGGTCTCTTCCCTCTCTGAGCCGTTTATTTTCCTCTTCTTCGAAGATATAATGTTGCCGCTGTCGTTTTTGACATCAGTAGCCGTTGCTCTTGCCTCCTGGGTTGGCGGTGGTGGGGGGTTAGGGGAAGATAAACCTGTTGGAAACATGAAAGAACGGGGAATACTAATTCTTAGCAGCCAGTCTTCTGATCGGAAACTTTCCAAAGCTAGTGAGGAGGACGAGCTCAACGTTGACGGGCGCTTCTTGAGCTCCACACGAAGCCGCCCTCAGCTTGTTTCTTTTATCCCGCGGAGGACAAAGATATGAGAGTGTAAATTGTCAAAGTACAAGCTCCACTTGCAGCTAGCCTGCTCTCTTTCTTGTTATTGCTACTGGCATCCAAAAGAAAAATGGTGGCCTATTGCTTCCTCTTCTCGCCCCGCTTGTCTTCAACCGCGTTGTCAAATCGTCCGGCGAACAACACTTGACAAAAGGAGCCCGTTGAAAATAACACTTCCTAAAGGACTAAAGTTAGGACATTAGTGGAATCATACGGGAGTAAAGAGACTACTGGTAACCACAAGAAAAAACGGATCATAAAAACTACTCGGTGACCCCACCGGAAGTACTTTGTCCGAAAGTACTTTTTGCACCAACGTGTTTTTTTTTAAGGGGGGCTATTTTGGCCACAAGATGGCGCCATATAACGATTACAGTACAGAACATATAGAGGGTACTCGGTTTACAACAGCGTTCCGTTGCTCCAGCACAGTCTAACGAAAAGTACACAACTCAACTTTATTCAGTTGGTGGATGGATGGATGGATGAATAGATAGATTTCGGGAATAAATTAATCATAAATTGTTGTCTGATCTTATAGAATAATCAGTCTGCTTAAACTAATAGCACACAAGCAATTATAATTTAAAGAACATAACATGCAAACATTCAGAGGACAATGAGAAAAAAGTAAGTGAGACACGCAGTCGACTGTCAAATTTGTAAGTTTTGCCCCAGAACGTGCAACGAGGCGCAATGCGGACTGACAAATCTCCAAATGCAGTAAACTAGACTTGCCACGGCACGAAAATGAAGAGGTGACATTTTTTACGAGGAGCACGTGAGCGCTTGTCTACAAAAATAGAGCCATAAGTCTTTGTCATTATTACATTACGTATGTACAGCAAGAAAACTTTATTAGCAAGGGTGCCTTGTGCTGCAAAAGGATGTGTACAATAACGTACAGTTACAAGGTATCCGGGAGTAACATATAAATAGATAACATTCCAAATGTATATCTCCATTATTTATTTGAATATGTGTATTTGAATATTATGTATTGATAGCATATGTTTTGGAGCTGTCAAAAAAATAAACGTCATGAAAATAGTTTGAGAAAAATGAACAACTTATTTTCAATGTTTATTCAATGCCTTTGACGGGTATTCGACCCTGATAATATTGCAGCCACGGAGGCACCGCCGTTAGCCGGGATGTTACGCCCGGTGCTGGCCTCAGTACGTGCAGAACTGTCGTAAATATAATCTAAGTCGTCGCACTGCTTTCCGGCAGTCGCAAAATAAGCGTGCAAGTACCTAAAATTGACGTTTTGTGTACTACATTGTTGCCTCTTCGCGTTTTAAATACCACATCTGCTACAGTGAGTGGAAAGTAAGGGTTTGAGGTACTGAGGAAACGCAAGGAACGGCGACCAACGAAGATGTTTAAAAAGTACGTACCCATTTTTATAGCGCAGCTAACGTTAACGACCTAGCTAATGATTGGCTCGGTCTTCTCTTGTTGAATGTCGGTCTTAAACATTGTCGTTGCCTTCCTATTACATTTGGAAAAAGGATGTTTTGATGAAGCTACAAGAGTCTTGTAGGCTAAACGATATAATATGTTACTTTCTACGATTACTGTATTCGTGTCTTGTGCTCATTTATTACTGAAACTCTTCTTGTGATCACCCATTTTAGATTTGACGAGAAGGAGAACGTATCAAACTGTATACAGTTAAAGACATCCGTCATCAAAGGGATAAAGAGCCAGCTACTGGACCAGTTCCCTGACATCGAGTCATGGCTCAATCACATCATGCCAAAGAAGGACCCTGTCAAAATAGTGCGATGGTACTATTTTTCTCATTTACAATCATTTAAACTCTGAGCACTGAATCTGACAACTCCTCTATGTTATTCACCTTTCAGTCATGAACACATTGAAATCTTGACCGTGAACGGAGAGTTGCTCTTCTTCAGACAGCGGGAAGGCCCCTTTTATCCCACCCTCAGACTGTTGCATAAATGTAAGACTTTTATTTATATCCTTGTATATGTTTGTAAACAATTGGGGGAAAAATCCTCAAAGCACTGATGGAAAGTTTTATCTCACTGTCCTTTTAAAACCATGCTATAACGCGTAACCAGTAGCTGGCACATATTTATTTCCTGCTAAGAAACGGATAACATGACTGGAATCAGTTTGACCAAAAAGGAGGAAGGCAATCACAGAGACAATCGAACATATACAAAGATATGGTGCTGCATTACACGTTACACAAGCAGCAATGTTGCAAACTTTCGGCTTGAGGTATGTTGCGTACAAACCAACAGTATTTTGCAGAGGTCATATTGCCTCACCTGTGTAACTTGACAGAGGAGAGTGAGAGCTGTAAGAGCGCAGTGTTAACGCTTTGACAACAGAGAAACTTACTGAGCCATGCAATTTGACTGTTCATTTTATGATGTTAGGTCATTGAACATTTAAAATGTGAAATTAAGGACATTTTTTTCTTAGTGGAAGCACTTTACACAATATTCACATCTTTTTTTGTTTTACAAAAAGAGAGAGAAAATAATTGGAAAATAGTCTCTTGTAAAGTTTGTTATCGGGGGAAATAAAGCAAATCCCAGGAGGGGCAAAAAGCACACAATACCTTGCAAAAGTATTAGCCCCTCTTGTATTTTTGGACATTTTGCCATATTTAAGTGCTTCAAACAGAGATATAATTTTTTTGTTTTTTGTGTGAAGAATCAACATTAGGTAGGACAGGGTTTAGAGGTATATTTTTTATTTTTTCCGGAATTTTCAGGATAGTCCACTTTCATCTCTGAAAGCTGCTGTACATGTGCGCACTTTTTCCCGTCAATTTTTTTGAGAGGATTAATTACTTAACGCAGGACATTGTATACGAATCTTTCAAGCCCTGGTTTTGTGCGTACACTGTGGTGATAAGTCCGGCCACTTTAACACGTATGCACTTTTTCTCAGTTATTTTTCAATAGGTTACTCATTTTGCACAGGAAGTTGTGTACGCATCTTTCAGACCCCATTTTGTGCGTACGTAGCGTTGATCAGTGAGACCCCAGGTGCAATAATACTTTTCATAAAATTTTTTAGGTTGTGTTATGCCTCATGGCTAGTCAACCTGGCTGTGGCAGGCAGTGCCATGGTTATCGAGCGTGGGCTTTGGCCTCTCTCCAACCATCAGTCATTAGTCAGGCAGCTGTATTTCATCATCTTTACTGAGCAAAATAAAAGTAATTTGTCAACATTTTGGCAAACAAGCCCTTCATTTGAATGGCTCTTTTGGGTGAAGATAAGAATCAATTCAGAGCTGTTCATTTTGTTTGTTTTTTTTTTTTTTTGTCAATTTGGTATGCAAATTGGCCATGCTGTTATATGTGTCACATGTGTGCTGCATGAGTCTGAATATGGCAAGCCTTTTAAACCTGGATTCAATGCAAGTTGGTGTTAAAATATTTACTAGGCCGCCCAAAATGTGAACATCTCACTCGTTGTTCACTTGTACTGTGGTAGCTGTAAAAGTCCTGTACAATAATTTCATGAAAAGAGTGAGAACCCTGATGATGTAGTAAATTAATTTCTGGTAACATCAAGTCTTCTTCTTTCCTCACAGATCCATTCATTCTTCCTCACCAGCAAGTAGACAAAGGTGCCATCAAATTTGTCCTAAGTGGTGCCAACATAATGTGTCCTGGACTGACGTCACCAGGTGCCAAACTCTACCCAGCTGACTCGGACACAGTAGTTGTATCCTTCTTATCTGTTGTTGGTTTGCATGACGTTGCCAAACCTTTCAGCACCTTACAAGTTACATTAATATTTTGCTATAAGAGCTGATGTAGTGGTTGGGAGCATTTATTTACTCAACAGCACCAGGTGTCTATTAAGGGAGGAGGTTTTTATTTGTACATATAATGTATATACAACACCCAAATTAGGACTTTGATGGTATGACTGCATAAAATAATTTTGGAGCGATACTGCAGCAAAAAACTAAATCATCAGAAGTGGTGGGATCTTCTGTTCTATTGACTTTTTGCTGTGTAGGTACTGATTTAGACTATTGTTTATTGAGCCTTGATTAAAACTTTTAGACTGTGCTGTTACAGTAGATGCAAATGCTAATTCATCAAATATACGCCTGCGTACCAAACCTTATTTTCAGTCACGCTGTGATTGGCTGTTGAAGATAAGACTGGCCATCAATCAAACAAAAATGACATCACTGTTTCTTTATATTTTTAATGGCTCAGTGATAAGCAACTCAAAACACAGAAAACAAAAATAGTTTCTATGATGAAATAAAATAATTAAAATGTTACTTTTGGAAATCCGTGCCTCAACTGGGGGGCCACAAGCATCTTGGTGGGCAGGCACGGAGAGACATACAACACAGCCAGCTTTCTTTCTGGATTGAATTGTTTTCAACTGTTTTAAGTGTCAACCAAGATAGCATTTAGCTGCCAACACAACCACTGTTGGTCACCAGACTGACTGGCGAAGTGTAAACTTTTTTGGACGGAGGACCAGCGCTTCTCTTGTCTGCTTGAAGCAAAGTGAAGTCACTCTCTCCCACACGCTGGGCGTGTTTCTGTCATCAGTCTTAGTGAAATGGGTGTCTCTCGGTACTTTATGTTCTCCGACTGTACACTATGTGGCAGTATTGATATAAAAATAGTGCTGAGATGAAAAAGTAAGGAAAAGAGTTCTGTAATGGTCACTAAGTGAGTTGTACAAGTTAGTGTTGTCCTGTTGATAGCCTGTTAAGAAAATACGGTGTTTGGCTACACTCTGGCCTTGTTATTTTGCCTCCTGACACCATACACGTAACTCGGTTAGGAATGACCGAAGGGACAGGCAAAAACCCCTTTATGTCCTTGCTTTGTCTATTCTTAAAAAAATAAAATAAAATAAAAAAAACACACTTCTCATCCTCCATCTCCAAAATGGGCTTCTGTCCCAGCGACGGAATGCTCATCTCTGGTGTTTATTGTAGAGTTGTGTACTCTCTGTTTCAGGTGTCACTTTTTTAGAGTAAACCTCAAATGGGAGCAGTAGCTTTATGTGTATTCCATTTCCAGAGTTGCTTCAGGTGTTGTCCCACAGGGATTTCGTCATAGTTATGCGCGTCCGGAGCCTGAATGAAATATGCTGCAGCCTATACCAGTGCACTTGTCCGGCTTTTGTTCTTTCCACAAGCAAATACGCAACATTTTTTAAAGGACTGATAAAGCTCGAAGCAAGCACACGTATCTTCTTTTTGGAGAACTGTTCGCCCTTCTGCCAAACTGCACACAAGTACCGGGACTGAAAACGTCTACTATTGTTTCGTTTTGATGGCGACTTCAATTTTACTTGACATAAATTGTCACATTGTTTCTTCCAAAGAAGTACAAATATGCCTCCCTCCTTAAAGAAGTCCAATCAGTCAAAGGTGTACCTTTAAAAAATCACATGTGAAGTGACATTATTTTTTGCAGCATCTGTTGTCCTTAACAAGAAGTTGTAGGCCATTATGGCAGAGGGTAAACAGCATGCACTGTGCGTTGGCGTCATGAAGCTGTCTGCAGAGAGCATGTAAGATTAAAACTGCATTAACCGGTGTTGTAGACTGTGTCACGACAATCATTTGTCTTTTTGTACAGAGAAAAAGTCAACAAGGGCATTGGCATCGAGAATGTTCACTATCTGAACGACGGACTGTGGCACATGAAGACGTATAAATAACAAAAGAAACACCCAACCTCCCTGCCAAAATGTATCTGTAGTGCTCTTGAAGCAGATGTTTACGCTGACTTAAGGCTTTGTACCAATTCACCACCGATGTGCACCAATTAAAAGAAACTTCTCTCAGTTTGAATGAATGCTTGTCTCTTTGTTCACACTGCACCTGGTTAATGTCAAACAGGATGTTTGCACAATGACTGAGGCGTGATCCAACCCTGCCAACAAGCCCATTGATTTGTCAACTGCATGAACATGTTCCTAAAGACCCTGTAAAAGTGAATTGAGTGATGTGTTCCTAAATACTGTACTTTTAAAAGTAAATGCTGAAAACGTGCCAAGACTGAGAACTCCGGAGTACTGAACTGTAGAGATAGTTTGTCACCACTGCAGTTTTTTCTTTTTTGAATCATTCATATTTGACAGGGTTGTTAACAAAATTTCCATCGTTTATTTGGACTTCAAGCTTAATTTCAGCTCGGAAGTAACACTAAACATGAACACCCTTAATTCAGGGATGGTAAAATGGCCACCGTAGTGTTTACAAAATGAACCGTCTTAATCATTAACAGGACATGGGACCTATTTCCACTTATTTTTCATTTTAATCACATTTGTCAAGTGCAAGTAGTTATTAATGGATCATTCAACACACACCCAAATTCAGTCTTGAATTGGTGCAGTGAACCTTCAAGCTTTCACCTGTTGGGCCATTACATTTTTAAAACTCCTGGAATGGAAGCAATGAATGAATGAATGAAGTGGTGCCTTTGTCTTCAGTAATGCAACACGGCGTGCTGAAAATGCACACCAAGGCGATTGTCGCATGGCCATGAATTATTGATTTGACTTTATTTTTTTTTGGGGGGGGGGGGCGCCTCATCGAGTGAGCCGCTTGCTATTTCATGTCTGAGTGTTCGCTCACTTACAAAGAAATGAACAGCCTCCACTTTGATGGTTGTTGATTTTTTTTTTCGTTTGTTTTTACGGTTCTCATCTGCCTTGAGCAACATGGGCAGCCCCCATCAATGCACCAAAGTGAGATTACAAATCCGAGAGAAAGAGAGCGCAACGCGATCTGCTTTTTAATGTTGTGGAATGCAAAAAGTGCATTTAGGAACCATTTTGGCGGCGCGGGCACCCGCAGCGGCTCCTCTTGTTGTCTGTTTAAGAGGGAGGAAATTTTATCTGTGCTGCACATACAGCACTTTTGACAATAATGTTGTACGTGATACTCGATTTTGGAGAGTTAAGCCATTTTTAAAACCTGGTCGGCAGCGAACGAAATAGCTCAAACAAAAATTGGAAATAGCATTTAGGTGAATGAAATAAAATTCAAATCTTTGCTTTATAAAACTAATTGCAAAATTGGACTTTTTGTCTTTGTCGGTTATCACAAAGGAGCTTTCGGCGTTCATTTGAAATTGGATTCTTTTCGAAGCGAGGAAGGGCAATGGTCGTTGGGAGCGTGCAGTTTTCTTTGTTCCACTTTGCTTAGTCACCTTTTTAGTTTTACTCTTGCACTCAACAAAAAAAAAAACCCAAACTCATCAAAACGGAAGTGAATCGCTTTTGAAAAAATCAAAACATGCCAACCTGTTTGAAAAGAAAGAACGAAAAGTCACTGAATTGAAAAAGCAAAAGTCCAAATGAAATGGAAACGAAGCCTCATGAATAAAACACACATGATCAAACAAAGATAGGTTGAATAGATAAAATATTTTTTTCAAAATGCATGGCCAACTGGATCAAATGCCATCGGTTCCTCAGTCCTGCTCCCGAAGCCCGTTTTTTTTTCCAGCATACCCGTCTTTAAATTGTAAAATTAGAGCAGACATGAAATGGGATTTGCAAGGTGTCTGCATTTAGTGTGTTCATGTAATGCAGCTTCAGAACAGCACAAAGACAGAATCTGATTAAAAAAAAAAAAAAAGCTGTCTGACGTTTCCGGGAACCTATTTCACATTAACGCAGTTCCCAGCTTTGCCTTCAAAGGACAGTTAGTGACCATCGGACGTTTTTTTTTTTGGTTTGTTTTTTAAATCGACGCCACAGGAACAGGGTGAAAAGTGCAAAAGGTACAAAACTTGTAAAAACTGGATTTCCGCCAGTGAGCATCCCAATGGAAAACATCTTCACACTCAAGCAGCTCGTACAAAAAGGCCTGGTGCAGCCTGTGATCCTAGTCATTGTCCGAACCTTCTGGCGGGTCAAACATGAGCAAGTCGTGGAAATCGTGGCCATATGGACGAAGCCGGTATACACCATACATCATCACCTGCATCTGGTTGGGGGTCATGCCGTTGAATGTGACGGCAAAGTCGGAGCAGCAGCCCTCCACCACATTTTTGGGGTTGTTTTTCATACTTTCCTTGATCAGAGCATCGAGGCTCTTCCCGTTGAACAGGCCCATGCCGTGCGCGTCCTCACCGTTCTCAGCGAACACGCCTGTGTACTTGAGACACATGGCCAGCTGTTTGTCTTCGCTAAGCTTCCACAGGCGGTTCACTCGTATGGGACACTTGTTCTTGTCGTCCAGCACGCCTACAAACCTTTTCAGAGCCTCGTAGCTGAGGACGATGCCGCTCTCGTACGCGACATACTCCAGCTCCCCGGACTTCAAGGCGTTGCCCATGTAGAAGGGCTCACTGGGATCCTTGGTGAGCAGCAGGTACTTGAGGTTTTCGATGATGGCAAAGGTCATGGGCTGTGCCACGAAGAACCAGCGCAGGTCCCCGGCGTTCTCATAAGCATGCTTTAGAGCTTTACACAACCTCGCCCAACCATCTCTTTCCTGCAGGTCAACTGCCTCGAGGGCCTTGGATGACTCTGAGGTGTAAAACACGGCCTTGTCGCAGTGTTTGCTCCAGGTGCCCACGGCAGCGGCCCAGTAGACCAGAATCTTTGGCTGGACCATGATGACGCAATAGACGCGGACTTGATCTTTTAACTCCTGCGTCTGCGATTCCGAGAGCTGCTTCAGGTTATCGTTACTCTGCGCCTGGACATGGTGGTGTTGGTGAAGGTCCTCTGAGCCAGACTTGGCATTTGGGCTGAAACTCCCCAGGAGCGAGAGCAACAGGTAGAAGACTCCTCCCAGGGCCACCCCCTTGACGAAAGAGCCTCCTTCGGACCACATCTTGATAGGACTGTGAATGAAGAACAAGAAAACTCAGAGGGCTTATTGTAATTTCACACATTGTTCATTTAACAGGTTAAATTGGTCCAAGCTGCAAAACACATCATGTGACATCGCTGTGACGGGTGGACTGTTTAGTAGGCTTGCTTGGTGTACAGTAATCCCCTGCATCTTTGAGGCGATGGCTGTTTGAAAGTGCTCTATAAATACAGTTGAGTTGAGTTCACTGTTAATAGAGTCAGCATTTTTCTGCTGAACCTATCCCAAGCTATTCACAACTAAAACTCATCCAGTAAAGCTGAACACCAAACCAGTGAATAATTCACCCACCCCAAAGAATTTGTAATTGCCTTAAATGCCACAAGACAGCAGCAAAGCACAGAAATCTGAGACTAGGATTCCGTAACATCGCAAACAGAAGGTCGGTAGTTGAAGACTCAACGCAATGCATTTCGCATTTACACAGTCATGCACCCATGTTACATAAACGACTGTATTCAGTGGTTGTATGGTACGAGTACCTGAAAGAATCACTGCCTAATTACTGTTCAGTCGTATTTTACTTAAGGACAAAACATTTGCATTAGGTACAATTTATATGTAACTAGTATGTGCAATATATTTACTGAATCGTTTTTATTACCGTATTTTCCACACTATAGGGCGGTATTTTCCACACTATAGGGCGCAACAAAGTCTTCCATTTTCAGAAAAGCTCACAGAGTGCCTTAAAATCCAGTGCGTCTTGTGGATTGGTCATTACGGTAATACATCGACTCCAAGATGGCTCCTTCCTGTAGAGATGCTTCCAATGTTATAACTTGCTGTTGGTTCAGTGAACCGTGTCGCTGCTTTATTAAATACGTTTTTGTTGCGGCTCCGAAAAAAGGAGAGCTGTGGTTTTGTTTTTTTAAAACAGTTTCAACAAATGCAGGTAAGTCTGTCCGTCTCCGTGCCTTCTGTTCTTCAGTTGACTAGAGAAAAAACGTAAACTAACGATTACTTCAATGAAACTACGAAAATTGAAAATAATACATCAAAACTGAAAAGCAAGCCAGGATATCACAGAATAAATTCTATAGCTCCCCCTACACACGTAAGACACAGACCGTCCTGCAATCTTAATCACTTTTCCTGCATCCACTTTGTTTGAAGCAGTTGTAGATGAAAGAAGGAGAGGATCAAAGTGTCCTTTAACCAGTGGATCAGGGACGTCATGCTTTAAACGTGCACACGTCTGCTACAAGCTGCGTTTTGAAAGCAAACACGAAGCTGTAGCTAGTGATGTTACAAAGGGAACAGGAGTCGCGAGTCATGCCCCGCACAAAGGGGGCGTGGTTAAATGGAGCCCGTATCGAGGCCCGCCTCCTTTGTTCTTCAGATCATGTGACCGAAGGCAAACGAGGCCGTTTTCAGCGATCACGTGACTGACTCACGTCGTGATTCGCGCACCATAAAAAGGCGCGGAAAACACAGGAAGAGTCCCTCGCATGACCGTCTGACGTGAGTCTTCTTGGATCATTGCTGCGTTACTTCGACTGCTTGAGAATGGAGGCGGAGCCACCCAAAAAGCGAAGGACTTCACTAGTTTGGGAGCATTTCGAACAGATATCTCCCAACACTGCGAGAGGGTTTTCTCAAAGGCAGGGGAAATCATTTCCAAAAAAAGGAATCGACTGAGCCCCAACACAGTCAAAATGATTTTATTCTTGAACAAAAATCAATAAAATACACCATTCCCTCTATCCAATGTGTGTCCCAGTTACACAAGCACATTAAGTAACTGAACATACCACTGACAAATATACAGACAATATTTAATGGACAAAACTTCCATTATTTTGTGCACAGATTTACTGGTTTGTCGCCTGTTAACCACATAACATCTGCGTTACATCAAATGACCAGCAGATGTCAGCACTACTGAATGAGCTATTAAATGGGGCCTCGATTGATCAGCCTTTTGGCGAAGCAATTGGCCCAAATGACTCGATACATTCACGGGGCTTCATCCCGCCATCACTAGCTGTAGCGTCCATTGACAAACGAAAAGAGATCACAGCTCCTGTCCTATATATTCAGCTTCAATTCCAAGCCAAGACTCCCAGTTCCACATCCACATCGGCGCTAAGTGCTGACGCTCCTTTCTTATCGTCGGCTCCTCAAGCCTTGCATCCATCCAGCCACAGACCGTCCAGCAGCACTGATCTCTCCGCTAACAAAGCGGGGCTGTGTAAAATGCTGCCCATTACAGGCGCAAAAAAATCACAAGCGCCCCAGAGCTGTCCAGCAATGACAGTCAAATGGCACCGACATTCCTCCCAATCAAAAACAGTGATGCAACAACAAACACAAAGTGACAAAACAAACACAAAAACAACAAAAAAAGCAAGGCTCATGTTAAGGATTTATGTGTAGCGCTCTTGCTCACTGCTTTTGTTGTGAAGGGACATGCCGGATGTTCATGGGAACACAACTTCCGCCTTCTGTAAGACACACACACACACACACACACACACACACACACACACACACACACACACACACACACACACACACACACACACACACACACATACACGCAAGCTCTGGCTGTGTTTGCAGAGTGATTGTAGGTCAAGGTGACAAATGGCAAACACCAAATAAATCTTGTGCGAGCTGACCTCCTGCCAAGCATCCAGCCAAAAATTTACCCACCTCCTCATCTACTTACAAACATCGACGACATCAAGCTAGGAAACAAAGTTGGAGACCACTAATTCATAGAAAAGTCATCTGCTCTCAAAGTTCTTTGAAGTACGAGGTCATTCATGTTCACACGTCAAAATAAATGAAAAAAAAAAACAAACACTCAATTGCTCAGGAAAATGCATTAACAAGCGCTCAGATGTATTTGTGAATGAATATTACATAAAAATTAGAATGTACTTTAATTTCATGACTTAATCTTATAACTGTAAGATTAACTTTATTTTCATAGTATTCTGACTTTTTTTCTCATGACATACCTTTCTTTTTGTAATATTATTCTTCAAATGTACTTTCTTTTGGTAATACTATACAGACGCTCCCCAGGTAACGAACGAGATACGTTCCGAAGGATCGTTCGCTGGCTGAATTCGTACGTAAGTTGCTTCAGTGCTATATTTTGTATGGAATGTATGTTTAAGGCTTATACAAGTATGTTTAAGGCTTATATAAGTGTAATAAAATGAAGTTTAACATACTTTTGGAAGATGTACTCGAAGGCTTAAGGAGATGATGGAGGGGGAGAGAGTTCCGTCTCGAACTTCTTCATGGGGACAAGCGTTTCCTCCTCCTCCTCCTCCTCTCACAGCGCCTCACATCGGTATTAGCGGCGGAAAGAAGTACTACAGTACTCGGAAAAAGGCGCGCAATACAAAATCTGACTGACAGCATCTCTGTCCGAGAACATTTTTCGACATACCTGTACCCGCAAAAATGTTCCTATGTACCGTTGTTCGCAACACGAAAGCTCGTAAAGCGGGGAGCGCCTGTATTTCGAACAACACTCGAACCTATCGTATCATTTCCTGAATCAGTCACATGGTACACCCCCTTCGCAGGGCTTCAAACGTCACCACTGACGTCATCAACACGCGCTTCGACTCCCCATTCATGAAACACTCATCTAGACTACTCAGCACACGCTTCAGGGATTTGACCCGTGGAGCACATCACTAATAAATATGCCTGAAGTGGTCACCTGAACGTGTCTTATTATTGCATGAGTCTACCGGCTATTCTTCCTGATTCGCACCTCCTTAACAGGTTATGGGCCCAGGCACAGAGGCAAGTGGCGCCAGCGAGAGACTACCTCATGGAGTTAACAGAAGCTACTACATGAAGAGGTGTGAAGGCATATATGAGCCAAAGAAAGACAAGTCATGGTAAAGCGAACGTGGCGCATTACACGGAGCTTGTAATTGATATTGAGAGTGCAATTTTATAAAGGCTAGCAACAGCGTGGTAAATAACGCAAGTGGAGAAGCTGAAGCTAAGATTGCTAAAGACACGTTTTTGAAGCATGAGGAGTGACAAGATGGCGGTGGCTCGTACTGTTGGAGGCCTGTCCCCACAAGTGTTCTTCGACGGATCTGAAGACAAGTATGATCTTTGGGAAACGAGATTTTTGGGACATTTACTCTCATTGAAGCTAAGAGAGACTATTTTGAATGAACTCATCAGCCAGGAACAGCGAGATGCAGACGGAGTAAAGAATCAAGACTGCTATGCTGAACTAGTAAGACTGATTGACGATAAAAGCCTGTCACTTATTAGACATGAAGCAACCTATGATGGCAGGAAGGCTCTGAAAATACTGAGAGAGCATTACTCAGGGAAGAGTAAGCCACGAATCATCAATCTGTATACGTCTGACAAAGCTACACAAAGCGGAAAATGAGTCGACCACGGACTACATAATCAGAGCAGAGAACCTGATTACAGCGCTTTGCGATGCTGGTGAGACTCTCAGTGACGGTTTGATAATAGCCATGATTCTTGGAGGTTTGTCAGATGTGTACAAACCATTGGTTGTACATATTACGCAGAATGAAGACAATGTGACATTTTCTGACTTCAAAAGAAGGTATATATGAAGATATAAATAAGAATGCGTATATATGAAGAATCTGAGAGAATCATGACAACCGAAACCACAGACAATGTGATGAAAACAAATGCGCGGCAAGAAAGAAGCTACAAGAAGCTCACGAACAACTCAGGAAAAGACGATGACTCGAACATGACATGTTTGAAATGTGGACTAAAAGGGCATAGAGCACGAAAATGCACCAGACAAGTGTGGTGTAGTGTCTGCAAGAACAACACACACCAGGAATCATTGTGTAAAAAGAAGGAGAAGCAGGACACAGTGAGAAAAATCACAGAGGAAGACAACAATGACTACTTCTTCAAAATCCAAGCCAAGAATGATGAGTGGATGCCCGAGGTCAAGATGAGAGGCATTATGGTGGACGCCGGAGCGACATCCCATATTGTGAATGACAAGCGGACCTTCATCAACTTCGACGAAACATTCCAACCCGAGACTCATTCAGTGGAGCTTGCTGACGGAACGCGATGCAGTGGAATGGCCAAAGGCAGAGGAACGGCGGTGATACATCTTCTGGACGGCAAGGGGCACACGCGCAGAGCACAACTGAGGAACGCTCTGTACATGCCTTCGTACCACCACAACATCTTTTCGGTATCCAGAGCTACAGGTGGTGGAGCAACAGTAGTCTTCAGACAAGGAGACTGTCACATGATCACCCAAGACGGTAATAAGTTTGAGATAAATGAGTATGAAAAGCTGTATTACCTACCTACTGTTGACAACAATGATCCGTGTCACGTATGCCATGATGTGCAAACCTGGCATGAGATCCTAGGTCACTGTAATTTTGAGGATATTGTCAAAATGCAGAGTGTGGTAAAAGGTATGGACATTAAGAGGAATGTTGCAAAACCAGAACAGATATGGGAGATTTGTACTCAAGGCAAGTTTACTCAAACAAGAAGTAGAGAACCAGACATAGAGGCAAAGAAGCAACTTGAGCTTGTTCACACTGACATGACAGGTCCAATGAAAACCACAAGTTTAGAAGGATACAAGTATGCACAGTCTTTTACAGATGATTACTCTGGTGCAAGACTAGTGTATTTTCTAAAGTCAAAAAGTGATAGTTTTACCAACGGAAACGTTTTTAGCTAATGTAGCACCCTACGGAGAAGTCAAGTGCATTTGTTCCGACAATGGCACGGAGTTTACAAATCGAAACTTTCGATCGATTCTGACAAAGAATAAAATCAGACACGAAACATCTGCACCCTATTCGCCACACCAGAATGGCACTGCTGAGCGAGGTTGGCGAACGTTGTTTGACATGGCTAGATGTTTACTTTTAGAGAGCAAGTTACCAAACACTTTATGGAACTATGCTATTCAAACAGCAGCTCATATAAGAAACAGATGTTACAACAGGAGAACTCAGAAAACAGCTTTTGAACTACTGACAGGAAAGCTACCCAATGTGTCTCAAATGAAAAAGCATGGATCTGTTTGTTTCAGTTACAAACAAGAAAAGGGAAAACTAGACCTAGATGTGAAGAAGGCATTTTTGTAGGTTACGACAAAAACAGCCCAGCCTATCTAGTTTAGGCGTAGAAAAAAAAGTAGTGTGTTTCTGGTAACCCGACCGACCGAGAATTTCTACGTCGAAAAAAAACTTTACGGTCGGCATTTTTTTCAAACAACCCTCTACATTTCTGTGTAGAGGGTTTACATCGGTGCAAACTCTCGCTATATTCACGTTGAGCGCGTGTGTTGTTTGCCCTGTCGTCTGTCAGCAACATTGAAACATGGCGGCGGCCGCGATCTCCGACGACAGTTTAAACCGCGTTTTCTGTGTTACAGTCGCGTGCTCGCACCGTAATGTTAAGAAAATAGCATCCATTGATGTATGGAAAAAATAAAGCGAGCTATTTGATGAACACCACGGGCCGAGTAAAAACCGAGGGCGGAGGAGGACGGCGGAGGCGGCGGCGCGCCCCGGGCCCCGAGTCCGCAGCGGGGAGAAAACTCAATAGGCGGCGGGAGCGCTGGCCGCAGAGCGGTGGGTTCAATGTCTTCTTGTTTTATGGTTATTTTGTTTAAATTTTTGATGGGGAAAAAAAAGATTAAAAAAAAAAATAAAAACTTTGTCCGACCTACCGACCCTATGCTGAAATTTCTTGTTACCGGAAACACACTCTCTTTTTTGTTTGGCCTTACTACCCAGAGATAGAAAAGGTCCAAAAGCACAGACTAGTGAAGATCACAAAAAAAAAAGCAAGGTCAAAAAACAAACTCAAACAAGTGAGGCAAATGCAGAATTTGAAATTGCAAACAGGGACTATGTTAGTTGTGAATCAAAAAAGGAAGTAACACAACCAGAAAGTCCTGTAAGAAATAAAGACATTTTAAATGAGCAGGTCGAAGCTAGACGAGAAGTAACTAATGTTGAAAATGATGTTAAGAGGAACCCACACAGAGCTAAACAAAAGCCAGCTTACCTCCAAGATTTTGAAACTGAAGATAAAATGGATAGGTTACAGACATGTATTGATTTCTGTTATCGAGCAGTGAGTGACTTACCAAAGAATTACCTGGATGCTGTAACATCATCCAAGTCCAGGCAGTGGAAAAGTGCAATGGACGAGGAGATGCATTCACTGGAGGAGAATGAGACATTTGAACTAACGGCACTCCCTAAAGGTAAACAAGCACTTGGTGGCAGATGGGTCTACACACTGAAAATGGACTCTGATGGATCAAACAAATACAAAGCTAGATATGTGGCAAAGGGATACAATCAGAAAGCAGGAATGGACTATGAAGAAACGTTTTCCCCCACAGCTGACATGACAAGTGTCAGAGTTGTCATGCAAAAGGTGGCACAGGAGGATTTGATTTTTCATCAAATGGACGTGAAAATGGCGTATTTACACGCACCCACTGAGTGTGACATTTTTATCGAACAACCACAAGGTTACGAGAAAATGTCAAATACTGGTGAAAAACTAGTGTGTAAACTAAGGAAATCTCTGTATGGACTCAAATAGTCGGGCAGACTCTGGAATACTGTGTCACACTCATATTTATGTGAAAATGGTTTTGAGCAAAATTCTGCAGACCATTGTGTATATACAAAAGAGAAACAAGGCGAAAAACTAATCCTTATCGTATGGGTGGATGACCTTATCCTAGCAGCTAACAATGAAAAATTAATGGATGATGTAAAACAAATACTCAGACATTCAAAATGAAGGACTTAGGGACATTAAAACATTTCCTAGGAATAGATTTTGAACAAATAGATGGACAAATTAAAATGTCACAGGAAAGATATGTGAAAAAGATTCTGGAAAGGTTTGAAATGCAAAACTGTAAAACAAGACAGACCCCTTGTGAACCAAAACTAGAATACACTGAAAATGCAGAAAAGCTAAAACAGCCGAGACAGTACAGGGAAGCAGTGGGAAGTTCAATATACTTATCTACATGTACAAGACCTGACATCAGTTATATTGTCAGCAAACTATCTCAGCATTTTAGTGAACCATCTGTGGAGCATTGGAAATACAGTAAAACATGTATTCAGATATCCAAAAGGTACAACAAAACCAGCGACTAAACAAAAGTTGAGGGAATTTGCCACGCGGATCTTTGGAGGGTGTTGAACTGTGAATATGTTATGTTATACATTTTTGTTGTTTTACCCAGTGAGCTAAGGCGTAGAAAAAAAAGTAGTGTGTTTCCGGTAACCCGACAGACCGAGAATTTCTACGTGGAAAAAAAATTTTACGGTCGGCATTTTTTTCCAAACAACCCTCTACATTTTTGTGTAGAGGGTTTACATCGCTGCAAACTCTCGCGATATTCACGTTGAGCGCGTGCGTCGTTTGCCCTGTCGTCTGTCTAAACCGCGTTTTCTGTGTTACAGTCGCGTGCTCGCACCGTAATGTTAAGAAAATAGCATCCATTGATGTATCGAAAAATTTAGGCGAACTATTTGATGAACACCACGGGCCGAGTAAAAACCGAGGGCGCAGGAGGACGGCGGCGGCGGCGCACCCCGGCCCCCCGAGTCCGGAGCGGGGAGAAAACTAAATAGGTGCGGCGGCGGCGGCCGCGGAACGGCAGGTTCAATGTCTTCTTGTTTTATGTTTTATGGTTATTTTGTTTAAATTTTTGACAGGGAAAAAAAAAAAAGATAAAAAAAAAAAACTTTGTCCGACCTACCGACCTTATGCTGAAATTTGAAGTTACCGGAAAATACTATCTTTTTTGTTTGGCCTAATAGGGAGTGGGGGTGTTAAGGATTTATGTGTAGCGCTCTTGCTCTGTGCTTTTGTTGTGAAGGGACATGCCGGATGTTCATGGGAACACAACTTCCGCCTTCTGTAAGCAGACGCTATGCTCATGGCCACGGTTCGTGTTACGCCGTGCTGCCAAGTTGTTCTGGCAATAGAATAAATATGCCTGAAGTGGTCATCTGAACGTGTCTTATTATTGCACGAGTCTACCGGGTATTCTTCCTGATTCGCACCTCCTTAACAGCTCATGAGAGCACTTGCCGACGGCTGCCGACTCGGGCGCCAATCTTGGACTTCATAAAGCAGATTTTATATCTTGAAGAAGCTGCTACACAACCACTGTTACGCCAAGATACATTCAAGTATGGACGTAGACGTTCACTGGAGTCAGGCACTGTCAATGTTACAATTAGCCACCGTTAATGTTTACGTTTGAAGAAAAAAAAAAGATCTATAACTTCCCGTAGCCGGGAAGCTAACAGCTAGCAGAACATTATCATAAACAATTTGGCTGACTTACGATCAGTCCTCCAGCGAGGGTGACGACGCGGCTTTTCCTGGCGCTGTTCTGTTCAGGCAGTCTATCAACTCTCGCTTGTCCAGTTTGGCGAGATTAGCAACAAGAGAAAGGAATGTTGCGCTCACTCGGCGATTTATGTGGACAGCTCACATTTAACCGACTTTTGCCTCTCGGGTCACGTGTGCTTGTTTTTTATTTAATAACTTTATTGAGAACTATACAGAAACAATACAGAACGGAAGGAAACGCACGCTTGCTTAATGCTGCATTCCACGAAGGTGGGAAATGGGAATTATCACACTCGAATTGTTTCAGTTCCTACCTCTCAGTGTTCGAGGCAAATGTAAACGAAAAAAAGATGGCTCATCCCGATGAATTGTTTGTTGTTCTAGTTAATTACAACACATTTCGACATCTAGTAAAACTTGTTTATAATTTCCTTAATTTATATAAATACAGGTATATCTTATCTTCAAAGCATTACATTCAAATAACAATGCAGGGGGATAACGGCATATGTTCACGCAGTCAGTACAAATCACGTCGTGTTACATGAAGTGAGTGTCTCCAATTGTCGAGGATGTCAGAATAGGAGGTGGGCAACAGGAGGATGCTAGCTAAGCTAAAAGCTATGATGGACAGTAGTGATGTGTCGTTCGCGAACGAGCCGGCTCTTAGAGCCGGCTCTTTGAAGTGAACGACATGAGCCGGCTCCTAAGAGGGAGCCGCTTTAATGGGAGCCGACTTTTTTTTTTCCTCCTGTTTTTTCCCCCTTTCGGTTAAAGCCGCACGTGATTGAAGAGGGAGGAGAGGGTTACGCACGCACGCACGCACACGCACACGCGCGCACACACACACACACACACACACACACACACACGCACGCAGACACAGACACGCGCGCGCGCTTCAGTGAAGAGAAGGGGGAGGAGTCAGAGACACAGCAGCAC
>NW_017805461.1:1547880-1591631 GCF_001891065.2 Hippocampus comes | reverse complement strand
GCCACCTTATCTATATCTATATTTATATTGCACTTAATTGAACGGTGTACATTTATTTTGTGAATGCAAACACTTTGTTTTTCTTCTTTCAACCCACAATCTTGCTGCTGTAGACTGTAAATTTCCCCAGTGTGGGACAAATAAAGGATATCTTATGAAGCCAGCCAGTGAAGGACCTCCCCCAGCCAATTCCGCAACTCGGACCGTCCTATTCAATGCGGCGTTCCAGTGCACTTTTTCTGGTCGCAGTCTCGGGAAGGTCTGCATTCCCACGTTCCGCGAATGCAGCATAAGGTCTGTGTTTTTTTTTTTTAACAATATATATATATATATATATATATATACACACACAACATCAGGCAATCAAATTAACATATTTTGCTTTTGCTTACATACATACATACATACATACATACATACATACATACATACATACATACATACATACATAGAATTATTGATATGCATTTTATTTTACTTGTTATTAGATCAAGAGACTTTCAATCATTATCTACCTCAAACAAAAATAATTTAAATAATGGGGTGAAATTACATTTATGGATGTGAAATGTTCCTAACAAAACATATAAATTAACAATAGTGCTCTACACAATTCTTTCTTTAGATTTGAACACAGTAATAATTTGTTTTCCATTTAATGTAAGTTTGTAATTTGTTTTTTTCCAAATCTTTCCAAGATGCAGCACAAATGGGGCAGTCAAAAAACAGATGATTCACACTTTCAGGTTCAGCTGTACAAAAATAATACGGATGATCAATATGCATAAAACGTGAAATGTACATGTTATCAATGTATGGTAAGATAAGATAAGATATCCTTTATTTGAAACAGAGTAAAAAAGTAAATGAAGCACATATCTTGTGTTTGAGCTAATATGTCGGTTTGACATAAATCCAGCTTGGGCTTCCCTTGTGATCTCATCCAAACCTTTTTTTTTTCCCTTTTAGCATACACCAATGGGAGAACTGCCCGAAGACAGCTAGGATCGACACCAGCATGCCCGCGATCCGTGTGAGGATAAGCGGATTGAAAAATGGATGGATGGATGGATCGCTTCTTCAGTGTTCACATCAAGTATAGCTTTTGTTACCATAACAGTTAGATGTGAAGCTTGCTGTGGTTAATGCTAAGGCCTGAGTCTAAAATGTTAAGTACAGAACATACAGAAGACCTTTTAAAGAAATCGTTGTTGGTAATGCGTTTTCACCTGAAGATGCAGCACTTCAACCAAAGCAGGCGGATGATGTTTATCAACTCGCGTGCGTTTCATCTCTGTGGCTCATGTTATGGACACATCAGCAACCACAAATACCGCACCATCCGCCTACTCATTGTCAATTTCATTGAATACCTACAGTAAGTATGCCCCCATCAACTGAAGCTAGTCTTGTTAACCGACACAAGGTTGCCCTTCCAACAAAACTTAACGCAGCTAACCTTCTGGCTCTTTAAGCAGCTGAGCTGCCAAGTCAATTTGTAGGTGCTGCCATGTAAATTAGCTGCACTATAATAGGTGGATATAAGAATTATGAATCTATAGTATGCCCCTTTCAGGTTTCGACGGCCCAAACTTGTTTTCTGTTTAAACCGGCTCAGCAGCAAGATGTATGAAATGTCATTTTCTCTAACAACTTCAGAGACGCTGAGAGAGGCTAATACATCATCTGACATCATCTGGGGGTCATTATAGGGAGCTTTCACTTTGACAAAAGGCCCCGGCAGCCCTATAAACGTTCTCGAATCTCCCGAGATATTTTTTGAATTATCAGACTAGTTTACACTTGAGTAAATGGTTGTAATATGTCAGCCAATTCCCATCACCAAAAGGACAGACAGCAAAAAATAGAAATGTTCAAGTTTTCATAGTGTTCTGTGAATTTTTAAAGGATTGATGTGAGAAAATACATATTACAAGAATAAAATCAGCCTAAAATGGTGAATTCAGAATAGCTTATCAATACAGCAATAAAAAATGTTCACCTTCTGATGACCTCGTTGAACTACATGATAGTCAAAATACAAAATACTGCATTTGAAATACTGCTCAACAATATAAGTATACTGTACACTTTATTAAATTATGATTTTAATATGGAAAGGAAGGAGGGGGAGTAAGAAAGAATAGAAGGAACAAAGCAAGGAAGGATGAAGGAAAGAAGAACCGCCACTTCTCAGGTCTTCACCATGTCCACACGGACAAACCCACACCCACAGTTGGAACCCTAACACTTGCAATGGAACCCTTATTTCAAACCTTGACACTTTAAACATTCATTCTGGCTGGTAACTGTGATTTGAACAATTATTACTATAACTACGAACCCCAAATGGCCTTGAAACCCACATGTAAACACAGCCATGCCTTGATTTGAACGACATTGAAACCCTAACCCTGGATTAAAGCCAACTCAGAGGAAAATTTTACTAATCAAAGCTTGCTCATCAATGGCTCGAGAGACAAATCTGCGAATCTCACTTCTGTCTCTTTTGTCTCAAATGGTTTTCATTTGTTTCTCCTAAAATTCAGTTGGAGAAATAAAAACGCTAAGTATGCTTACATGCATTGACAACCCTTTCAAAACCTGAATTTTGCAAGGCCATGTTATCACAGGCAAAAAAAACCCTAATATTGTGAGGGGGAGGAGGGGTTACTGGATTAAATGCTCTTGGTGCACACACTGAACAAAGCATTTGTTCCAGGAATTCACCACACCATTTTTTCAGGGCATATTGTCTTTTTTTTTTTTTTTTTAAATTAATTGACATGTTTGCTAAATGAGACAAATGTTGGGTGGGTTATTTAACCGAAAATGGCGTCAGATCTTGCATTGACGTCCGTGTGACTGCATTGTGGCACAAAACCATCAGACGTGAGTGAGCGATGACGCTTTTGAGGACACCAAACCTGGACTCGTGGCGCATTAAAGCATGGCAGGTTCGCCGGACAGCCATGCGTTATTCGTGAGGAAGGGTAAACATTTGTTAGGCTCTCCTGTCCAAGCACAGATAGGCCGCAGCCGACTTGACAAGCATCCCCTAAATGGCGTCTATGACGCCCAATCCATTAAGGAGCGATGCTGGCTCTGATGATAATGTATTGATCGCTTGTGATGGATGGCCTGCGTGGGGTTATATAAGTGAAGTTCTTTGCCAAGCTTGTACCAACTAGGCCAACTGCAAAGTCAACATGCTGTCTCTAGCTGTGCTTTACCTCCTCGCTGCAAGATGGACACACGCACTACCTCTCTATCCTGACTCCAACCTGGAGACACAGTCAGGTAAGATCAAATTCGCATTGTAAAAACAATTTTTGTCGTGTTAAAATCTCTAAGATACGTGATTTTTATTTTCTACATAATAACGCTACTCCCTGCCTTTATATGCTACAACAAGTGAATACTCCACTATTAAAATGAGCTGTTAAGGTTGTTTTTAATGTAAAAATAAACAACAATGATAAAATATACTTTTTTTTTAACAAAAAAGGAACAATATTAAAATGTTTTATTTTTCATACTACGTTTTATTAAAAAAAACGATTGTGCTGTCTTTTTGACACATCATACTGCATGGAAAACATCAATTTTCATTTCTGCCTTTTTGTTTGCTTTCAGTTGAATACATTTCGTTTAGCTAAATTGTTGTGCCCTCTTTTTGTTACATCCAGATGGAAAAGTTATTTTAATTACTTTTTGTAATGTCTTTTTCAGTTGAATGGTTCATTATCTCATTTTATTTTATAATTGCTCTCTTGTTTTGAATTGAATGCTACATCTTCATTTCAAAAGAGGTGTGTTTTCAAAAATAAGAAAAAAGGAAACCCTAAATCCCGCTGCAGTCTGGCTGAGACCCCCAATAACTCTAAAGTGATAAACATGGCTTGTTCTCTTTGATGATGGAATGTTAAAGGCCGAACAAACATACCATTTTTTTTTCCTGAATAGTGATGGTTTTGCAGATACAAGGCCTCTGCACAATGCTAGCGAATTATGAATGGTAATATGAATGTGATTCTGCACAGATTTCCTTCAGAAGCTGGTGTCAGAAGATGCCTCTTACACTACAGAAGGGGAACAGAGCGAGGTGAATAATCTGTATCCTCTACTGATGCAGCACAATGGGCAAAGTCAATCCTGGAACAAAGGTAGTTGAACGTATATTCATTTGGTTCGTTTAAACTGTAGCAAGTGATGCATAAAAACATTTATGTGGAATCTTCCATTTTTGGTGAAAGGGCCTGACGTTTCAGCACAGCAGGATAACTATGCAACCATGGTAAATCTGAGCCAATCTGTATAAATGCAAAAAAGAAAAAAAGTAACCAAAGAAAAAAAACTTCCCGTCCATATGTCTATCATGTTTTTGTGTTTCTATTTGAAGATTGAGGGTCTTAAGGCAGTGGTTCTTAAACTGGCTGCAGCTGACAAGCTTCGCTCTCAAGCTTTTGTCAGGTCAGAGCAAGGCGTGCCCAAACCCAATAAGAGAGGTGAGTCAAAACTACACAACAAATTAGTCATTTTAACACAAGCAGTAATTTGTAGGAAGCATATTATCTCTACATTAATTAGGGTTCCATTTTATTTAGGTGTTATGTGACAGGGAACCGCATTTGGGAACTTGAGTCAAAATGTGGCAGCACAGTGTAGTAGGGGTAAGCACATCTGCCTATGGGGTTTGCTGTTTCAAACCCTCAACCTATCTCTTAAGTCATGAATAGTACAAAATATATTCTGAAGTTATATATTTTATATTTTATTGTTATAATACAATAGTATTATTTTTAGTATTACTGTTGTGAAAACCTGATGTGTTAGAGAAAAAAACAAGGGCAGTTTCAGAATCAGGACAACAAAAAAAAAAATCATCTCGAAAAATTTGTTTGAAGAAAAGTTGTCAGTTATGCGCACTCAGCGTGGCCCTGAAAAATGTTGAAACGTTTCGGCATTTTGATACAAACAGTTTCTTCTCTGTTCTCTCCTCCACTTGGATAACTCTGACATGTTTTACTCACAACGCTCCCACAAGTATATTTTTCCCCCTCTTATTTTCCTTCAGCCACCCATCCATTTTCTTCCACTTATCTGAGGTCAAGTCACAGGGCCGCAGCTTCAGCAGGAAGCAAACTCTTTTTCAAATATTTAACAGCCATGACTTCTGCAATAAATAGCAATCAGCTGGCTCAGCAATGCGATCGGTAGACATTAATGTCATGGAAATTTTCCTTCGTGAGTGATACACTTCTTTATGCAACAAGGCATGCCAGTATAGATTTTTAACAAAACAGTCCCAACCAAATGTAACTCACCTAACTATTTTCACACGATACTGTCTAAAAATCATCTCTTATTTCAATCTTGAGTTGACGCAATGTTGCAAGGCTCATGCAGAATGAGGAAGTGGTGGAGTTATACAAAACTTCTCAGACAGCTGAAGTGTCCAAGATGGTTAAACCAATTGTTCTCGTGTTCAACACATTCAATTAGTAATATGTAAAAACAATGTGTCAAAACAAAAGACAATGTGGGAAAAGACCAATAGTAGTCATTTTTGAAAAACATAAAACAAGCATGAGATAACCAAAATAAGTGAACCAGCTTTCAGTATGACACAGCACCATTTTAAATCACGATATGCTATAACCACAACAATAAACCTATTGTTAAATGAATTCCTCTCTTATGCTTCTTAACTGAATATTATTTTCTTTGTAAAGGGAAAATTTCGGATGCAGCTGTTAGATTTTATGAGATTGTATCGGGGTACTTAATTTTGTGGCGTGGCCAGTTAATGTTTTGTCATTTTAGCATTTTCGGCAAGACAGGACTACGGTATAGCATTAATTAATTTGAAGAGCATGATTGAGTACTTTTATGTCTGTATATCTGTCAAATACATATTATCAATATCATCACTGTCTAAAATCTCCCATCGGACAAAGTTTTTAAGGTAAAGAAAACTCTACAATGATGATCAGAGCAACAAATACCTTTGTTTGGCACTGTTTGTTACAACGCAAGCTACATTTCCTGGTTCCAATTGTCTTGACTAATTCTGTGTGCCTTTAACAGCGTGTTTCTGGAAATACTGCGTGACCAATTAGACATCATCGGCAACACCACCACAAGACTCCTTTCAACACTGAATGAAGAAAATCTATTTTTTAAAATTGTAAAAATGTTTTGGGTTTTTTTTGTGACTGAATAAACTATTAGACAAGTGATGTGTGTTTTATATGGGATATTTCTACAAAGTAACAGTTGGAACATGAAATGGCTGCCCTCTGGCCTCAGCTTCAAGGGGCCAATTGATCGTACATTCATATTTAAAGAAATCTGTGCTAAAGTCTCATCTCATGTCTCTTAATTGCAACGTTCTTGCTTCTCACTCCTTAAAACATTGAAAACAACCGTATTAAGGAGCATCTCAATTGTCTTTATTGCACATTGAAGTGCCAAGATCGGGCATTGAGGAGTTTCCACCGGCTAACTTAACTCAAGGGATGTCTGGTGTATTCTCTATGGAAGTCTTTCAGCTCCTTAATAGTGATGTATGAAATCGGCCGTGTACCAGCTGGACACTATATGACGCCAGACTTTAAATTAACTCGTCATAATCCATGTTTGTGTCATGTTTGGATTGTTTTAGGTTGAATATACATATTATGCTGAGTGTCTGTTCTATTTGGGGCTGTAAATGCCACCAAAAAGACTTGACTCAAGCTGAACCAACGACCTGTTTCTCAGGTTTGTAGTAATCAGGCTGCTATTTCTCAAATGCATTTGGCCACATAAACAAAATTTAAAACGTTTTGATGGTTCTTCACAGTTTTTCGCATTGAGTGTTACTCATAAACAACATATCAACATTTTACAAATTCACAAATCATTCCAAATATGCACTGAGGTGGGGGAGACACAGTTGGGACAGACCAGTCGCACTCGTCTTTGCATCTGCAAAGTTATGAAGCAGAAACCTGTTGGTATTTGACTTTAATTTAACCCCACTTGAAACACAAAGTGGGAAGTGCACATTTGTGGTGCGAGTAATGATTCTGACATGCAGATGGTCCATTTGTGACAAGCGTCAACGATGTAACATCATCTTTATGAGACGTCTCCATGAAATGACGACGTCAAGGAGCGATCGTCTCATTACCCCAAAACATTTCTACCTTCTCAAGCCTAGCCATTTTGTCAATCTCCTCCATCCTCAATGGAATGTTTGGTAGGAAGTGTTATCATGAACACAGAGGAGCGAGGACCTAGGATTAGACAATTAGACAAATGAGATGCCCCAACACAGCATCCCTCTTAGAGGAGACAGCACACTTTTACAAAAACAAATGAGTAAAGTCAGAAATAATCGCAGACTGTGACCAGGTAGTCTGAGTAAGAGTAAATTATCCATCTAATGGAACCAGGATAAGTAGAATTGTTGACTTATTTGATTAGGTATTTGATAATTTGTGCCTTAATTTATACATGAAGCTAAACATTGTCTTGGAAAAAGTCAAAGCAAAAATGGTAAAACACATTTTCGTGTGTTTTACCATTTTACCAATAGTCACACAATATGAGATTTAAAATAACAAACACATTTGAATATTTTATTAGTATGGTAGTGGCACATTCCCCATCATGTCAGTTGTGTTAGTACAGAATAAGATAGACAAGAATATTAATTTTCTGCATTATTAAAAGGAAGAGTTTTGAAGGGTTCTGATTGTTACTCACTAACAATCATTGAAAATATACTGTATTTATGTACACTATAAACACAAGTCTTGTAAATTAAATAAACAGTCAATTTCACAATTGGTCTTGTAGGTGACTAAAACAGTCAAAAGCACTAAAACGCTGTGTTCTGTGATTTGAGTTCTAAAGGCAGTAGTGGGGAACCAGTGGCAGGTGTGTCATATACAGCAATTCTAAAAACAAATTAAACCTCTGAAGTATTAAAAAAAACAAACAAAAAACCAAAGGTTCCCCATCCCTGTGTTAAGATGATTGATGGCTGTTACATCTTTGGCACCACACAGCACCATGTACAGATGGTGAATGAACATTTTATTTCCTGTTACTGGCCACTCCTAAGTAAGCCTTCTCGATTTCGATTTCAGCCGGACACGTCTGTTTGAACTCCTCCCGCTCATAGGCGTTGTGCAGGTATCGCCACACGCCTGTCAACTGGGCTGGGATGTCAAAGCCGCAGTACTTCTTGGAGGCAACCTGGATTGAAACGGAAGCATTAAAAAATATAACACGGTGAATCCTCATGCCAAGCCATGGTGTACCTTCACACATTTTAACCTTTATATACTGTCCATTTTCCATCCTACAGTTTTGACTGAGGCCATGATTCTCCTCATAATTGTACAGTCGTTCCTTGCCATATTCTTCACTGTTTGCAGTTACACTATATTGTGGACGTCTCAATCGTACATATCTAATTTTATGTTGCAAATTTCTCGCTATATTGCTGTGATTTTATGGTAATCATTATTTTCCACACAGACTGTTACTATAGACTACTGCAGCATTATGTGCAGGAAGTAATGTGGAAAGAAGATGCCCAAAATTTGGGAATAGCTCATGCTTAATGAAAAAAAGAAGATGAAGTGCAACGTGTCTAGTGCAAAGCTTGCATAACTGCACGTCTGCTGTAAACATTGTTAGCCAGTTTGCCATAACATTACTGCCAGTGCACTTTCAGTGGCTGTATTGAACAAAGAATATGGAAAACAAACACTTAATAGGCACATTCTCTCATGAGCAATCAATGGCCACAACTTCCACTGAATTACTCGACATGCAGCCTGGCAAACGGTTAGCTACGGTTAGCTCAGATTCCTGAGCCAACACGTCCTACTGTACATTCTCATTCGCTGACTTTGACATCACTCAACAGGCAAGTCCACATCTTTTGAAGCCACACACATTCAAAGTCACAGATAATCCAGTCTAGAACATGAGGATGGTGACTCTGGTGTAGAGAAATAATACCTGCGCCTCGCATGCATATTTTATATTGGTATTATGTACAGATCATATATGGTAGAGGTGATTTTCATCTGTGGTGGGTGTTCTGGAATGTAAAACAAGGGACTACTATGCAGTAGATTTTCAATTATACATTACACATGTTTGCAAAATGTATTAATAGCCAGTCTGGCATTAATAAATGATTCATCCTTCATCGATGTTGCTGAGAAAATGGATAGTGTATTTTTATTTGTGACTTGCAGGTACTTGTTTTTGCAGGTGCAGCTCTTGACCCTCTAGCCTCTGCATTATTTCTTTTCTTTGTTGTTTAGTCCAGTATGTATGATGATTCTTCTCTGTGATTATCTCACCCTGATGACGTGCAGTTTGGGGAGAAGGTTGCAATCGGCTAAAGTGAGGCGGTCCCCGTCCAGGAACTTCCTCTTGGAGACGCCGACTGTCTCACTTGAGTTGTGGTCGATTTCTTCGGGTAGGGGAGAGTTCAGGTAATTGTCCAGACGCTTAAACTCCCGTAGCAGGTTTTTCTCTTGAACTGAAAGATCAGACATAGAATTTTCTTCCGATTTTTTAATCTCTGATAAAACTTGAACAGTGCCCAGAAGGAAGCCCACTCACAGGCATTGTTTGGTGTGTTCTTGATGAAGGCGGAAAACTTTGCAAAAATGTCAGCGCCCACGTCAAAGGACTCTTTGTTTAGAGGGCTGAGGTGTGGATACCTGCAAAGGGAGGACATGTTTGTTTTCAACATGCTTCTCATTCTTAGTTTATGCACGCATGGGACATTTTATCAGATACAATACAATTTGAGTGATATCCCAAAAAGCAATGTCTTTAAAAAAATATGGACATGGCAGCAGGGCTACTTGGTGAACCTTTGGCGCTTTTCTACAGCACTCACCTTTTCAAGAACTTTCCTACCTATCCTTGTAGTTTGAGTTCCCCGTTTCTCCAAGATTCCCCGAGGTCCGAATGAGTTCCTACAAGCCCCTAAGGTCTAAATATGTCAGTGTGAACTGCAGTACAGTGAATCCAAAGCACCAGTTTGATTTTCACTCATGAAAACTGCACTTCATCGCCAAGCTAACAAATTACACTTGTCAATTCCCGTGTGTATCTGTGCATGTGGTGCATACAGCAAATTCACCAATAAACACTTTGTAGTCTTGTAAATGGACAAAAGGGGTGGTCCACAATTGTTGTTTTCTTGTGAAATAATTGAAGGAGGCCTATTGTGCATTTTCAGATCTCTGTGAATTCATCAATATAAAGTAACTCAAGGAAAAAGACTTAAAGCACGTTTAAGCTTCTTTTTCAAGCTTCCCTGAAATCGACCTGTGTTGAGGAAGCAGTTCTGTCTCATGCAGATGAGCCGCATACCAATTCTTGGGATTGGTTAATTGTTCATCATGAACCCCAGGTCTAAAAACGTGAGTGCAAACTGCTGTGCAGCAAATACAGTTAGAGCAGTGACAGCATTTTTACTCATGGAGGCAGCACTTCATTACCAAACCACTGAGTTATACTTGCCGGTTAATATACAGATACAGTATGTGCATGTTGCACATACAGCATACCTTGCCTTAGGATTTACAGATAGCGGTCAATTTTCATCAAGTCTATGTGTGTTTATGCAAAAGAAAATGACTTTCATGTTTTACATTTTGTTCCCGCATTGTAGCTGGTGACCTTAGAACCGTGGTACACACTGAACCGTGAGTGTTGTCATACCGTCACACAACTTCTTAATGTATATGTACTCAAATTCACAGAAAAAGGACACGTTTGACATCTCAATTGTCATCTAAACAATAACAATGACACAATTTTTACTCAGGCATTTGAGTCATGTATGCCGTAGGGCATGAATAGGACAGTCCACCTGAGAATCAAATCAGCATTATTCATCAATTGGATGTATTTATATTTTTTGAGAAAACATCATCCATCCACTTTCCTCATTAGAGTTGCAAGTGAGCTAGAGGCTTTCTTACCTATCTTCGGGCTAGGCGGGTACACCCTGGACTGGTCGCCAGCCAATTGCAGGGCACATACAGACAACCAACCATGAATACTCACATTCACTCCCACGGACAATTTAGGGTCTTCAGTGAGCCTAAAGTGTGGCGCTCACTGGCACTATCTCCGGAGCAAAATGCTGTTTGAGATCTTTTGAACAGCAGATAGCTCACTTTTTAATTTCAAGTGAGTTGTCTGATGCATGAATCATGTTTGCTCATTTTCACCTTGTGAGGTGAAAAACTCACCGTGAGCGCGCAACTTGAGCCACGTGATGAGAGTAGAAATTCAGATGCCCAATCAAAACGAATCCTCCATTCACATGATTTTAAGCGACGCGAATATGTCAGCGGCTGCAACTAGAGGATAAATTGGTCGATATGTTGCCTTGTCTGATTTCAGGAATGAATAAAGAAACAGATGAACTGGTGTTCCTCCTCATTTTGTGGCTGGTGTTTGGCCCTTTTTTTTAAAATGAGAAGATGTTATGTCATATACACAGGTACAATCTGGCCACATTTCAACCAATTAGTCCTCTAAAATGTAGGTGCTGACAACTTTTTGTGGGTCATCTTGAAATTATCTGAATAGAGGATGTGTTTTGATTGCCATGCTACGTTTGATGGAACTCTTCGATTGGAGCTCATCAGATGTTATTAAAGGCATACGTGTAGACTACCTGGGAGGGGCCAGTGTTTGCTCGAGGAACTCCTCGATTTTGATGAAGTCTGTTTTGAGGGTGCCGTTGTAGAGCAGGAAAGGCGGGTTGGTGCCGGGGGCCAGGTCCTTCAGCTCTGCGGGCTTCCTGAAGTTAAGACACCAGGATAGAGAAATAACTCACTGATCTGTTGTGTATATGTAAAATAAAACAAAATAAAACAAAAAAATGACTGACTGCGCAACGGAGTCCCCCCCCCCCCCCAGCCCCCAGCCCCACCCTCTCTTACTACTGGGACCTGTTTTGTGTTTTGACACTCTCAATTACAGTACCAGCGTCCATTACAGGCTTCCTGATCCTGTTTTTCCATCACTAATGACAAAGTTCACACAATGCGGGGAAAAAAAGGTGTATGTTTGGAGGCGATACAGACCTCTTATTACACACCGATGGTGTGAAAAGTTTTGAGGGGGGGAAAAAAGAACAACATCCCAGTTCTTTTCTTAATAGAAGGTCTTTGAGCACATAACGCTGACAGGAAGTGGAGGCGTGCTTACTTCCTCATGTCAACAGTGGTCACGGTGAACTTGACTCCTTTCAACCACAGCACCATGAAGAGCCCCTGGCAGAAGGGACAGTTGCCCACGTTCTCGCCGTCATGGCCGGCCTGCCGTACAAAGAGAAACTACACCAATTTCTTTCTTGCTTGTTAATTTTCCAAGGCACATGTAGGCTGGGGTGTTTGCTGGAAGCTGGGATGCAGGCATTGTGTTGCAGCAGAAGAAAGGAACATGTGCTCACAATGTGACCACACAGACTATTTTCAGTAGAGACAAACCAAAGTGGAGCAAACCTGCCTGCGAGAGGCTTCAGTCTGACCTGCAGGTTGAATTTGAAAGTGAAAAAATACTGGAGTGTCCCGGCTGTTTCGTATTGTGTTCTATAATGTTGACCTTAGTTTCTATTTGTAAGGACAGTGGAACCTCTAAATTTGAATGTCCCTTATGGTCATACTACTCAGGATGTTTTAATACCTTTGTCCAGCATCTCTGCTGCATGATGTCACCATTAATACCTCGGTCAGGGTTTTAATGTCCGTTAAAATTGTTTTTTTTTTAATCTAATAACAATGGTTAGCTTTTTTTGCACCGACAGGTTTTATGGTCACGATTCACAAACTGCACAGAAAATAAAATATGAAAAGCTATTTATCACAGCTTATTAAAAAAATTCTGATCAATTAAAAAACCCTTTACAACCCTGGACCCCATTTGACTGTCTGTGTATGAAATTGGGTGTGCCTGTGTCATGTCTGAAATAGCTGAGATGCTCAAGAGTCAAACACACCATAACTCGGCTTTTAATGCGAAATAAAGCCAGACAACATCAGTCCCTCCCTTCCCTCTTACACAGCCAAGAAAACACATTTCACAACTCTTAGGTATTTTGCAGCTTGGGGGCTTTTCGGGATAACCTTCCAGGAACATACCCCACCCAAACTCAGCTGTCCTGTGACCTGTATAGAAAATGAATGTTTTGTTGGGAAACAAGGACCCATTTTCTTGACTGCATGTGCATGGTTGAGTGGGTGTGCCTGCTTGGGGGCCTGTCATCACACAGCATGCTCTTTGCTCACTTGGGCCGTGATAAGGTTGTGCCTGTGCTCTGATAAAAACAGACCGACTGCTCATCTGATGGATACAAACATTAAAAGGTCAGGAGTGCATGCAGGCAAATTAAAAGGACATGTCCTCTTATTGATTATATGGATTCTTGCTTTGTCCTTTCACATTTTTAAAGTGATAGTGTCTCCTTCATGGCAAATAGCCATTTTTCCAAGTGGAAAAAAAATCTGTGGGAAAGTACCTTTTTTTTAAAAGTTAAAATTGTTTTTGAAAAATTGAAATACTGACCTTAACAAATAACTCAATGCTCGGCTCCTTGTCTGAATGTTGTCGCAATGCCATGCCGTCCCCAAAACAGAGGTCGTTAATTCACGTCAAAGTCAAAACGGCCTCAAAAATAAGTCAAAAGAGCGATAAGAGAAGCAAGCAGAGAACGTCAGGAGAGTGAGGGACACCTCAGGGCTGCTGGTTGCTTGCTATCGCCCTCAACACACTTGACAAGTCAGTGGAGGGGGAGGACCCAGAGAAGGGGCGGGGTTCACGTTCTTATAAAATCTGTGAGGAGGGCTTAAAATAGCCACTGTATGCACAAATTGCAATACGCAGGAGTTGATAAAGTCATGACTCAAAACACACATTTTATTATGGTCGACTCACATTCCAGTACTATGAGACAAATAGAGAGGTGGGGCGGGATTGGCTGGAAATATTTTCACCATTTAATACAAGTCATATATTGGACATGGGGAAGAGCCATCAAATCTTATGTTTAAAGCAGTGGTTTCCAACATTTCCACCTCCAAAACAAAGTTTTTAATTGTAATTTTTTTCTACCTCTTCCAATATCACCGAATTGACAACCTAATAGGCTCAAGTCTTCATCAAAAATGAGGGTGAAGTTTTATTCTTAAAAAGCTCTTTATTATCATTCTAAGCAGGAGGAAAAGCCATTTTCTTTCTCAAAACCCTTAAACATCTGTGTCAGAACAATCAAGGCCCTATTTTCGTTCCTGGGGCAAGTTGAGCGCAAAGGGCAGTCTCACTGTGCACATGAGTGGACTTTTCTTTCTTTTGATATTTTGGAGGGGGATGGTGACACGGTGATCGACTGGTTAGCACGTCTATACTGCCCAAAGACAGCTGGGATAGGCTCCAGCACGCCCGCGACGCTTGTGAGGATAAGCGGATTCGAAATGGATGGATGGATGGATATTTTCTAAGACTAGGGGTCACCAAACTTCTTGATGCTGTGAAAAAAATTCTCGGGTACTGATTAATGCAAAGAGCTACCAGTTTGCTCCACAATTCAGAAATAACAAATGTGGTTAAATTGTCTTAAATAATGGTATTGTTAGGGACCGACAAATTTAAGTGGCCAGTATGACTGTAGCTATGTTAAAATAGGTGAAAACCTGCTTAAAATCAATAGTCACCCAAAATTAATGTTGACATCTATACTTAATGCTCACAACAACCTCAGAAAATATTAGAATGAAAGCCCAAGTATTAGGGATTTTAGGGTGTTAACCTCTTCATAGAGGCGCTCACTACAAAGCTTATGTCACTTAACGAGAGAAACATGTCATCCACAATGCAAAGCACATGACATGTCTTGCAACATTACACAATGCCACACTTTGAAAAATGTGCAGCACTCTCGCATGCAAACATTGGCCTACCGAGCTTTTTTTTTCAGTCACACCGTGTTTGGCTGTTGCAGATAACACTGGCCATCAATCAATCAAAAATTACATCACTGTTTCTTTATATTTTCAATATAAGCAGCTCAACATTAGTATTTGACAACACAAAATTAGTTACGATGATAAAATAAAATAATAACTTTTGAAATCCTTGCCATCAGCATGGTGGGTGGGTACCGAGAAAAATAGTACACAGGCAGCTTTCATAACCAGCTGGATTGATCGTTAAGGAAGCACATACCCATTAAATGGGTGTCCGTAGGCACTTTGTTATGTTCTCTGACTGTACACTAGGTAGCAGCATTGCTATAAAAATACTGTTGAGATGAAATAGCCTGTTAAGAAAATACAGTGTTTGGCTACACTCTGGCCTTATGATTTTGCCTCCCACATCTCATACTTAAGACGGTTAGGGACGATTATGACGAAAACCCACGTCCTTGCTTTACCCGTGTTTTTTAAAAAAAAAACTTCTCGTCCTCTGTCCCAAAAGTGGGCGTCCGTCCATCAAGTATGAAAAAGTACATGATTTTTGGCTGTACACAATTAAAATGTATTAAACCAACACACATTCTTATTTTTATTTTTGAGGGAATTACATCAGTTTACCACATTTTAACATGTTCAATTTAATTAAATCCAAATATTTTTTCAGTGTGGTATTTTTCAACATGAAATGACACAGTTCTGTTTTTTGGGATTTGTAAATTTAAAGTGGATTAGATTAGATTAGAATAATTAGTAAGGCATTATGTCATAAACCAATTATTTTTACCTATTTTCTTATCACAAAAAATATTCTGCAAAGATTGAATTGAGTGGCAGTCTCTTAACAATAATAGTACCTACATCAATGAGACCACAATGGAGAAGTACACTCAGTTTGGGCATTTATTGTAAGTGTGTATCCTTCTGTAAATGGAGGAAGTGGAATTTCAAACTCCCTTCCTCAGTGCTTCCTCTCCTTACAAGAAATTTGAAGAAATGAACACACTAAATAACACCAAGTGCCAAGTGAGTTCTGCTTATCTGCCTCGGTAATGATTTGAGGAGTTTTTATCACTTTTTGGGAGCATGACGAATATGGACATATCACATTGAAATTCCAAAGAAAACCTTAAAATTAATGAGCCACTGCCGGAACTCGCGGGGAGGGAGAGTTCCTGCTATCTGGATTATGTGGCTCATAGTATTCCAGGGCGGCTGAACTTGTTGGGTTCGACCCTTCTTAATAGAGGTGAATGGAATTTGCCTACCCAATAATGAGGGAGTGCCACAAATATTGAATGAAATGATAAGCCATCATTATTGCGTCCACTCCGTTGCCATGGAGAGAGTGTTTATTCGTGATTGTGTGACAAATGATTCCATTCAATATTCCGCAAAGGAAATGTACGGAGGGTGTACATTTACAAGTGTTTGGTCACCGTGACAACAGCAGGCTTTAGGAAGAACATCAAAACAAATGTTCAAATAGAAAATGAAAAGTGCTGATTTTGGCATTGCTGTAAGGATATTCCCCCATTTGGAATTTCCAGAGTCTTCCTGGAAACAGCAGAGAAACGGGAAATACGGGAGCTTGCCATTGACCTTTCACTTACCCCCCCCACGCTCCTCTCTCTCTCTCTCTCTCTCTCTCTCTCTCTCTCTCTCTCTCTCTCTCTCTCTCTCTCTCTCTCTCTCTCTCTCTCTCATAGACAAAAAGATAGGAAGGCGCTCTCTGATTAAGAGGCGCACACATATCTCTTCTGCACACACACAGTAACTGGAAGTAACATCCTGAAAAAAATGCCTTATCTCAGCGAACAGGGCCTTCTATGTTGACAACAAGAGGAACTCGATTTTTACCGCGATGAAAAAAATAAATCCTGCAACCAAGATAAAACTAAATTTTGTCTGTCAAATAAAACCAGAACCATGACAACATGTTAGAGAAAGTGTAAAAGAGCATATTTCTGCATCAGCAGGATTATACATTTCTCACCAAAACTCAGCTCAGACAAACTCCACTTACCAGCACATCCTAAATAACGGTAGAGAAAATGGTCATAAGATGTATCTGCATTAGGCACGGAGCTGTTGATGTTAGGTAAGCCTAGCCTGACTTAGCTTGCCATCAAAGACTGCACTGCAAACAGAAAAACTTTTCTAGTTTGATTCAGCACACAGAAATAAAATACTTTTGTGTAAAAAGTCCCATGAAATATAGTACAATGTAAATATACAAATGGCATCTCTTCACCGGCAAGCGGTTAAGCACTGCACATTGACCGATACACTGCAACGGGAAAACTGCAAACCTCTATCAGGTTTTGGATCCACTTATAAGATGCTGTGCTGAAATCATGTTTATTGAACCATAAAAACATGGCGTGATTGTCTGGCAAACCAGTTCAGGGTGTACCTGCCCTGGGATAGGCTCCAGCATGCCCCTGACTCCCATGAGGATAAAGCGGTTCTGATACTGGAAGGATGGATTTCTTTTGTATGTATCTGCTCCATTTTCCGTACCTTAGTGAGCATAGTTTGTTTTATTTGTTTGTTTGTTTTATGGACTGATGAGCCAATTCTAACAGAGGGATCTGAACTCTGCCAAGCAACAAGTGGGCAAACAAATCAGATGACCAGGAAAATAAATCTCAACACTTTTGTTAATCTATTTTGGACGATAATATAAAATCACAATCAATCAGGATTTGTATCTAATGTGCTACGTACTTCACTTATTCCGAGTTCCAAATTTTCTGTTCAATGTGGCCTTACTGTAAAAACAATGGCATCATTGATCCAAGGATCTCTCTGCAGGGCCATTAACAGAAATGCGAGATGCGATTCCAACAAAAGAGAGCACAATGACAGAGTTTAGGAGGTTCGGCTGGTTTCTCTCTTTTTTGGCTCTGGGGATCAACACTGCACATTCAGCCCCTGATTTCTCTTGTAAGTACTCTTATGATCATCTATTGTTTTTCAAGTTGAAAGCAGAAAATGGATGAAACTTACACAGAGATAAGCAGTATCAAGTTAACCTTCCAGTTATGTTGCGGGTGCAAAGGAGTAATTTTAAAATTGCAAAAAAAAAAAAAAAAAAAATCCATCTAGAAAAAAAGGTTTTAAATTTGTAATAAAAAAAAATATTTAGGATGAAATGACATTTTTTTGATTTTTTTCTAATTTGTATTCGATGTACATTATCTCTTTTTCATTGTTTTTTCTGGCTTTATTATTGTCCCTTTTTTCATTTCTCATTTCTTTATGTATTTTTAAATTCTATTTTCATTTGGAAATATATCCCAATGCATCATTTATTTGATATATACCGTACACCCAGTACCCACACAGCAGGCATACAGGGGGGCAGAAATTTTTAATTTATCAAATTTCTTTCCTGTCAAAAATACACTCATTCTACACTATATTTCACATATTGTCGCCCTCTTAAAATAATAGCGTATGTCATATTTACACCATATTCTTCTTTTGCCTGAAACATCTCTTCAGGATGCTGGCCACTTCTGCTAAAATCGACTACATACTTAATTTAAATAGATCATTCAGTTCTACCCTGGCCTGAAATAAGATTAATAAATACAATACAGTATAATCAGCATTTGTTTTTCATGTTTTATGGAAAAACAGAAAAAAAATGACTTTGGCCATTGTATTAGGATGGTGATGATATGTCAATCCCCCCTCACACTAACACAAACACGCACAAACACAAACACAATTTATTTCACCTGAATTTAACACGAGCATAAAACGTGGATACATATTTAATCTAGAAATTACAAATCAGGAGAGTTTAAAAAGTCGAAATGAATGCAGATTTTGTGCTCTCAAAGTAACATGATTGTACTTCTTTGGTGTGGCTCATTTCATTTGTATTTTATTGTATTGTGAATATTGTTGTGATTTGACTATTTGTTGAAAAGGTTGCATTGTGTGTGTGTGTGTGTGTGTGTGTGTGTGTGTGTGTGTGTGTGTGTGTGTGTGTGTGTGTGTGTGTGTGCGTGTGTGTGTGTGTGTGTGTTTTCTAGGCCTAATAATAGTTCATTGTGAGCTAGTGCCTGGTACTGCCCAAAATAAACATACACACAAACACGCACACGCTTGTGTATTGTTGTGCATGTCTACATGTGTGGTCAGAGTCCAGTCAGTCTCAGAGCTCCACCCAACGACTGGGACACCGCCACCCATTTGGAAATTGAGATTTCAAATTGTGTTTTTATTTATACTTAATACAGGAAATGAATCATGCAATATAGTCGTTTGTCATCATTGACACACACCATCTTACTAAACCTGAATACTATTTTGAATGGAGTGAGCACTAATATTCTTTCACTTTCCTCCAACAGTGTATCTCCACAGTGTTCTGAAAAACCACACGGCCCATGCTTGCGAAGGGGAAACGCTCACCATCGAATGTCCTGCCAGGACGTCCGTGGCCGTCTTATCAGCCTTCTTTGGACGCCGCGTTCCTCAACACTATTTGTGCCCCAGCCAGAAGACAAATCTAACCGAGGACGCAGAGTGCTCATCTCCAGTCGCTATCAAGGTGATTGTTGTGCCAGTGAGGCACATTCACTGTTATGAGAAAATGATTGTGTTTTGTGTTGTTGTTTGCTTGGGTTTTCTTTTTTTCGATCCAGAAGGTGCTGTCAGAGTGTCAGGATGAGCGGTCCTGTCAAATACCCGTCCTTGGCCCCGTGTTTGGACATGACCCCTGCCCACTCACCAGCAAGTACCTCCTAGTGTACTACAAATGCAGACCAGGTAGGTGGAAAAAAGTCAAGAGGTGTATGGCAAGTTATCCAACTTTGCTACCATGGCTGCAAGAACAAAAACTCAAATGGTTCAAAATTTCGTGTCTGGGGGCAGTATAAAGCAGACATATGGATATGGTACATGGAGAAAGTCCCAGATACTCAATAAGTTGCAGTAGTATTCATCATTTTTCACAGAGAATCAAAAATAATATGCCTGTGAGTATTGTTACATGCCTTGTGTCATCGTTTGTGTTCAAATGTCTGTTGCTCAAAGATGCCATCCATTAGCCAACAATGGTATATTACATAATTGGAACCATTAAGCTCAGCGAAGTTTAAGCAATGTTATTGCTTCTAATCCATAACATGTTATTTTCATTCTTTAATGGGTAGCTTGGGTGTCTTGTTGTGTTTTCAGAGTACTACCGCACAAGACTGGTGTGTGAGAATCAACGCTTGAGGCTGGCATGTAAGAATGACACCATACTGGCCATCTACTCAGCCACCTTTGGACACCTGCTGCATGGAAGCCCCCTGTGTCCTCAGGGAGGGGGCTCGCTGGTGGACATGGGTCAGCAACACTTACAGTACAACAAACCGAGTGGTGTTAATTTTGTCATTGATGACCCAGAGCTCATTGTTTCACTTCTCTTACTCTGAAAACCAGCGGCAGGCTTTTCATTTGATTCTTAATATCACCAATATCACATTGCAATTAAAAAAAAAAAAACACCTAGACAAAAACAAAATATAGAACTACACAACTGTGCCAGATACAACACCTGGAGCAGGTAGAATCAGCTCTGGCCCTGTGAAGATGGATTTTAAATTGGATTAGTTAAAACCAAATTTGTTCGTGATATAGTTGAAGTTAGATTGAACAACATTTCTGATTCTGAAGGCGCTGAAAGCACACAGAAGCTGTCAGGTGTCCGGAATGCTCCGGACAGAATTGGATACCACAAACATAGGCACAGACAAGAGATTTGACTCAAAAATAAATAAATGAAAAAATACATTTCCAAAGATCGCAAGACAAAGTACAATGAAGGACGCTTGAAACAAAAGGACGAGGGAAAATCGAAAACCAAAAACGCTTGCAAAAGGCAAGGAACAAGAAAAACATAAATTGCTTGTCAAACTCAAAGGACAAGAAATTTCAGTACACCAGAATAGAAACCGAAATATAACAACTGTTTATGTGAAAAGATTCTTGGAAAAATGTGGCGAAAGGCTATGATGCAAAATCTTAAACACGCCTAGAAATGTAAGCACTTGAGGACAGAGTCATTAGCAAGGCTAACAAACTGACAGCCAGTTGTCTGTGAAGCAGAGTATATATAGGCAACTGGTAAGGAGGCACAGTTTCAGGTGCGGCTCATGAGGGAACACCCACTCTCTAGCTGGAGATTGAAAAAAACCCCAAAGTAAACAGGACAGGATCATGACAAAATCTAATTGGAAAAAAAATTCAACATCCACGTTCACATATTAGAAGCAGTGCATCATAGAGAAACGTTACCAAACAAAGAGAAAAGCCCAGCCTTTTGGAACTACTTCTGTACTGCACAATGCAAAGGGCTACAAAGGGCAGTTTGACGCACACTTCTGAAATAACAAATACACTCAAATTGCCACATAATAACAATGTTATTATGTGCTTCATTAATAATTAATGATACACATTATACAAAGACATTTGAGGTTGTAAATGTAGGTCAGTGCTTCTGATAAGTGTGCTGACTTCCCACCACTAGTGAAAACACCACAATTGTGCATTTCAGAGTGTTTGTCGCCGTCCGCTCTGAGGAAGGTTTCACGTCGGTGTCACGGCCAAGCGAACTGTTCAGTGCTTGCTGACACTCAAACCTTTGGCGACCCGTGTTTCCCCGGCACCAGGAAACACCTGCGAGTATCCTACACTTGTGGTGAGAAGCCAACTGTCATTTGCTGTATGCTTTAGGTAACTGACACTTGTACATGACGCTTTACCTCCACCAAATGCAAAAGGGTGAGGTAGAATGATGTATTATTTTGATCATTGTTAATATCTATCTATCTATCTATCTATCTATCTATCTATCTATCTATCTATCTATCTATCTAGTTCCCAGGTATCTTTTGGAAGACGTGGGTAGAGGGACAACAGATCCTTTCATGATCTCAGACTACACACACGGTAAGACTGAACTGGAACACCACTACTACTCTGCGGCATTCAAGTTTTTTGGTAGTTCAGATGACTTTGATTGGCATCTGAGCCGAGGCCCCTTTCGCCTGCAGGTGGATGGTACACTGGCCCCACCTACAGGCCTCAAAATGTGCTACTAACCAACTCTCTGGAGATGGTAGAAAAAATGTTGGGTATGTGCACCGATTATGATACAGTACCTGACTGAGTATGCTGTTTATGAAAAAGAAGGGACTAATTCAACATCATTTTATTAATCTATGTGGCTTGCTCACCGTGAGAGCTTGGTAACAGAGTTGTTAAAATATTTATGTTTTTGTATTCTGATTTTTGTCATATGACAGCTGCTTTTTTGAAGGATGTGAAGGAGCTCTGTGATGTAGGAATACCTTATTTAAATACTCCCTTCCCTTCTAAACCCCTCTTTTATGGCCTTTGAAAACTATTTTAAAATGAAACAAATACGTTAAAACACATATATTAAGAGAGAGGAAGAGCAATCGATAACAGAAGACTATTGTTCAGTGTACCCATCCTTGTGTGTTTACAGTAAACAAACCACTCCCCTTTTGTTGTTGTTGTTGGTGGTGTTTTTTTTTTATAAACTAACAAACTCATCTCACGATATACATCACCAATCATAGCCAAAGATGTGATTGTAAAAAATGAGCAGATAGTCACCACTTTGTGTAGGTGTGAAAAACAGTACTGCAGAGGATACAGTATCACTTTCAATAATATTCAGCACAAACCCAGACAAGGTGCAAAACTTCCTGTTTTCGTTCTTATTCTTTCACATTTATAGTGTCAAACAAATTACTGTGCCTCCATCTACTGGTCGAAAGTGCAATTACACCCAGAACAAAGGAGAGTCCAAACAAAATGATCCATTAAACTTGACAAAAACAAGATAGTGATGGTCACACTGTCTTGTGTGAACAAGGAACCTGCGAAAAAGAACAAAAAAAAAAAACATGCAACATCTTTTCAAATGCCAAACACATTTGAAATCCTCGTGGTAAGATCTGCAAGCCGATCTGTTTATATCAGGCTGCATTTGATTTTTGTTTTTTTGGGTGAGGGGGGTTTAGCACTTCCTTGTTTATTTGGTTTTACAGTTGCATGCATCAAATATCTGCCAAAAGTAATTTGAGCTATACCTGCTTTCCTTTTCAGGAGTACCTGAACGAGTGGCTCTGTATTTTGTCTCTGGGATCTGTGCTGGCCTGGTTTTCCTGCTCTGCCTGTTTGGAGTACACTCCACGCTGGTGAAGGACGTGAAGGAGCTCGTGTCAGATCTGCACGATGAGTTGAAAGCACCGAGTCGGCAGCACAAGGACCTCATAGAGGACCTCTACGACGATGATGAACTTTCGCTCTCGGATTTCTCATTGTTTCATCACCTCACTCAGTCATATCGCACAGCGGACGTGCTCGCTGCCCCCATGCTGACTATGGAGATGATCGCACAGGGTGCTGAACACAGTCGAGACCTGCCCAATGGAGACATTTGGCCACATCCAGACACCAACCCTTATGCCATTCATCAGATTACAAATTATAATTAATTTCTCTTTGAACATAATGCTCGAGTCAAACGACCCGTTTTAATGTTTGGCAGCAATAAAAGCACTCTAAATTCATCCCTCCATCCATTTTCTAATCCGCCTATCCTCACAAGCCTGTCTCAGATGTGAGGCTAACCAGCCGACTACCGTGGTGCCCTGGCACTCTACATTCCTCCCTGAAATGTGATGACTTTTCCTAAATGACCCAAAAGAGAAAAAAATATTTGTACAGGTGCTTTAAATTTTCCCATATGTATTTAATCGAATACAAATGGTGGTAATGGTGGAACTCTTAAAATTATAAAACTGTACATGCCATAAATATGTGAATATTTATTGGCAATAGTACTCAACAGGGATCTTGAAACAACCCTCAAAACTGTCTGTATTCCCACCACTTTTGCACAGGGTCCTGCAGAAACATGCAACTGTTGTACTTTGAATCTTGAAACATTTAATGATTTCTTGTCATATATTTTTATTAAGTGTATTCTTCTCAAACAATAGTAACAGTCCTCAAGAGCGAACTTGAAACAGCTCCGACAACTGTCTGTGCTCGCAGCACAATTGTACAGGTTCCCACAGTTTCCCCCATTACCTGCCCCTGTTCAGCAGGTAATAGGGGGAATCTTGAAACAGCAAAAGATATTATTATTATTATTATTATTATCATTATTATTATTGACTTAAATCAAAGAGAATAATACTACATACCCAGATCTGCAGTATATGATAGAGTCACAGTATTTTCAAGATACTGAAGGTATTATAACATAGGGCCTAAATATTGTTGTTTGTGGGTGTTTTCCATGTTCTCAAAGTCTTGTTCTTATTAGGGTTGTGTGTGCGTGGGAGTCTATGCCATCTGGGTGAGCGGAGAGGTACAGCATGGGCTCCCACCACTTTCCCTAATTTCTGTTTGTCATACACGACACTTGATCCTTTCGTCATTTTAGTCATTAAATGATTCATTTTAGGCGTCTCTCACATTCTTATTAAAGACATTAAATAGCTGCTTTTTGCGACACAAATTCATGTCAAGTTCAATTTTTTCTACCACATGTCCTCATTTGGGTCGTGTGTGAAGTGGAGCATTTTCCAGCAGACTTTGGGTAAGAAGTGAAATGCCCCTGTACAAAAAAAGAAAAAAAATCAAGAGGGGAAGTAAAAATAAAGCATGAATGCTTAGACTTAGCATACAAACTTCAAACAGGAAGGCCTGGTCTGAGATTTGAACCTTGAATCTCAAAACTGTGAGTCAGAAGCAGGAATCAAGAAATCCACGATCCTGCCACGTTCACACAGGAAAATTGGAGTTGTCAATGTTTCTTAAAACAAGTACCGTAATCTGCAATCTTACAAGCTGACAAGCATCAAGGTCAATAATAAGGTACTATACACTACTGTACATTATCCACACACAGCTTAGCTGACTAGAATGCATCTGTAGCATTAAACCAGAAAGAATGAAACCATATTGTTTCCAGCCAATACTATGAAATAAGGCGATCGAGTGAGATTCCACTTTTGATGTGAAAGATGCAATGCCAGATAGTCTTTTGATAACCCAAAATAGATTTTTGGGAATGAGAAGAAGTGTGGCAGATAGCATCATGTCTGCCATGTCTTCGCTCGCTACAGACGTACGGACAATGCTGTAATTAATACGTCCTCCTACCTTACTCACATGAAGGTCAGTGTGCCGATTTGGTCTCATCGACCTAATTTCCGAACGCAGACTGTGTGCACAACACCCACAAACCTGCCACCTAGGCCAGCCAAGGATTGCGAAGGGTTGAGAGAAAGAAGATTCTCCTTTGGGCAGTTAGGCTCATCTCCCACTTCTTGCTTGTTAAATATACTCGGCATTGTGTTTGTCTTTAATGTCTCCTCTCCAAATATAAATCACTTCTTGTCCCGGAAAATGTTCCCTGCACTTGTGCTTGTCTGCCTGTTCTTTCTTGTGCAGTTCGACATAACATGCGTAAGTATACGTTTTGTAAAAATTGTGCAATAACAAGTCATTGGCACCTTGTTTGCTGTGTCTGGTCGACCACTTGCAAATTTTTGCTATGCATTATCCCGTTGTTTTTCTTTGTGTCGTCCTTGTTGTCCAATATGTGTCCGTTCTCGATCAGTAAATTACCAATGTTGGACCCATCATAGACGACGTGTTAAAAATGTTGCCATAAAAGGGAAATACAGTACTGCATATCAATACAGATGCATATTTATCAGCTCTTATGCATTTTTTCAAAGCAAAACTAATTAATTACTACCAATAAACCCACACATGCAGGGACGGTGTTTCATGTTAGCCAGGGATGGCTTGTCACTCTCTGGTCACCACCCTGGTCATCCTCACATCTAGGGGAAACTTTTGATATATGTAATTTTTCTATGTTCAAATTGATGCAGTCTTCTTAGATGCCTTCATACTCTGCCATGTTTTTTAAAAATTATTATTGACTGCAGGGCGGCCCAGTGGTCCAGTGGTTCGCGAGTCAACCTCTCAGTGCAGAGGTACCGGGTTCAATTCCAGCTCCGGCCTCCCTGTGTGGAGTTTGCATGTTCTCCCCGGGCCTGCGTGGGCTTTCTCCGGGTACTCCGGTTTCCTCCCACATTCCAAAAACATGCATGGCAGGCTGATTGAACACTCTAAATTGTCCCTAGGTGTGAGTGTGAGCATGGATGCTTTGTTTGTATCTGTGTGCCCTGCGATTGGCTGGCAACCGGTTCAGGGTGTCCCCCGCCGACTGCCCGAAGACAGCTGGGATAGGCTCCAGCACCCCCCGCGACCCTTGTGAGGATAAAGCGGATTGGAAAATGAATGAATGAATGAATGAATTATTAACTGCATCTTGAAAGAACAAATGTACAATTGATCTGAATGCAAACTGTAAAAGAATCTGTCATCAGTTCAAGACATTTAATTCTTACAGCCAACGTCAATCAAAATCATAACTTTCACACTGTAGCAAGCAAGTTATGAGTTCATCAAACCATCACTCATGGTTTCAGGAAATAAAATTCACACATACAGTGTGTATATATATATATATATATATAATCATGTTGAAAATATAATTGATCAACATTGCAATTGAATAAAATTGTTTTGTTTTAAGAAGTATGTGTTTTTTACCATGTACCCAGGCTTTATAGACACCCTGTATAAGACTATCCTTGACTCTGACAGCCTGATGAAGAACACATACTCGTAGGATTCCCAACTCACCTCTCGTATATATATATATATATATATACACACACACACACACGCATACATATATTTAGCCTATGAAATGTTATAAATAATTTTCAGTGTTCTTGCCCTTCACACATGGAATGCGCAATGCAGTGACAATAACACTCTACAATAGCAATCGTGTTATGGCTGTCATTTTCAGTGTTGTATCACTTCTAATATCAATTTTCCAAATGAGGAAACTGGTACACAATTACACAAACCATATTATACTTTAATTTCACAACACTACATTAACAAAGCAAAAGACTGAAATTCATACAGTTTTCAACATTTTACTGTACATCAGTCTGGTCACATTCAGGCGTTACAGATAAGATGCGGATTTTGTAGCACAAATACTTTTTGTAATTTCCCAAGTCTCCACTTTTTGTCCCTCTTCCTTAATTGTGTCAGTGTCGCCAAATATAGACGAATCCCAGCAGCTAGATGTGGTGACCACAGAACCATTATTTTTCAGAGATGGATAAATAGTCATTCTCTACAGTGGATGCAGTCACACGTTGTTAGATGGGTCTGTACATTCTTTTCCAACCACTCCCTTGTCTTTTTCCTTTCCTAGGGAGAAAGAAAAAACTCCAGAAGTCATCTCTTCCTTAACTTCCCCTCCCTTCACACCTGTGATGAGACAACTCTTCTGGCAGTCTGTTTGGCTGCCAGGCAGTATGTTGGGAGAGGGTGAGGGACTTGTAGTCCAGGTGTACAATGCCTCACCCTCCGGGCACGATGGTAGACCCTTGCTGAAGTAGCTGGGGCTCGGGCTGGCCGAAGACGGCAGAGTATGCTGGCTGCCATTCAAGCAGCCGGGGGTGTGGTCATTGGATCCTTTGCGTGAATGTCCAGAGGAGCTGAACGTTGAGGAACGGTAATTATATGAACTCCACGTAGGGCGTTTGCGTTGCTGACACTGGCACCGAAGGATGCGAATGAAGGCCAGTTTAAACTCACGGTTATAGCAAGGGTAGATGATGGGATTCAGGCAGCTGTTGAAGTAGCCCAACCAGAAGATGACCTTAAAGAGTAGGTCAGGTGGGCGCAAGTTCACATTGAAAGAGCCTGCAAAATAAAACAGAGTGAAGCATGTCATTTCATACAGAAACCGCAGGACAGGCCAAATATTAGTCATTGAGTGGCAGTAGATCAGTGATACTCAGCCAGTGTGCTGTGGAATATTGATGTGCTGTCAGAGGTTAAGGCTGTTTTTTACTGCTAATGGTATCTCTGTCCATCTATGTGAGCGATGTATAGGCAGAACAATTAAAATGATCTTCCACTAAGTGGCAGCGTACAAAACTAACCTTTTTTGTGGGACCATTTGTTTGTTGGTATGCTATGAAATTGCTGTAATTCCTTGGAAGTTACAATGTTTCTCTGAAACCTCGTAAATTAAAATTTAAAGTCTGTACATATATATACCTGTATATATACAACAGCACAAGCTGTTTTTATGTATTTACATGAAAATACAATACAATCATCTGGATTTAGTACATGTATCCTGAGCCAGATGCTTTTATTGATTGCAGCCACTTAACAAAATGAAAAAAGAGTCAATTCAGTAGACCATTCAGTGTACTGGTACTTGCATTGTGCAGTGTTTAATTTCAGTGTGGTAGCCCGTTGCACGAAAATGCAACGGGCCACATTGAACTTTTATCACTAATGCACCCCCCACCATGAACATTTATCACTAATGCATCCCCCCGGCCCCTTTTCTTTCGACTATTTATTTCTGTCTGTTGGCAATGCTTCACCGAGATTATCTCACCTCACATAGACAAACTAACTGTTTTATGTTGTGTTTTAGGTTTAGGTCCATGTCACAGTCCAGTTGATGTAACTTTTGTGTTGCCACTGAGTGGGAGCGTTGACATAGAAAGCTGAACAGTGATTTTTCTGAACAATCCATGGATCAATCTCATAGGAATTTGTCGAGACCACACAATGTCCTGCAGTGTTTCCCAACAATGCGTCATGGGAGGAGAGCCACAAGAATGACCTGCAGAAAAATGCTACTCCACTAGATGGCAGAAGGTACAAATAACCTGGGTAGGCTACAGTTGTACAGTGAATCAATGAATCTGATTTCAATTACTATGAGGAAATGCAGACCTATGCAAAAGTGTGTGTTGCATTTGCTGAGTAGTGAATGAAAATTTCTGGCTCTGGCCCAAGATGTAATGGGTTCTTTCATTTGACCTGCTACAAACTTGATACAATAGCCGTCTGGGTAATTTTGCGCAATTTTGCTAACAAATGGAAATAGATGTTTGACCTCAGTAGAAGAGTTGCCAATGGGAGGGTTAACTTAAACGTAAGGCAAATTAATTGAGACATGCACATATAGAGTGGTAGTTGTGCTTTTCTTTCAAGTAAGACACTTTGGTGCACCTCCCTGCATTTTAATCTAATGCAGGCATGTTCACTTTCGGTCCTCGAGGTCCGCTGTCCTGCCCGTTTTAGATGTTTACCTCCTTCAACACACCTGATTCAAATGATCGCCTCATCAGCAAGCTGTGAAGAATCCCAATTCGAACATTACTGATATCAGCTTACTCAACGTAAATTCAATTGTGTCATGTTTCTTCTAACATTCCCCTTGTGAATGCTCGCCCATATTTTGGAAAATATCTCAAAACACCAAACAAAACTAAAATATAAGAAAAAGCACACGCAGGGCCATGTTTCAGTAGACTGGTGCCTATTTGCTCGGCAGTAAAATGGACGGAAACTTAATTTTCGTGCCTGTACAAGCCCAGTGAACCATGTTTGTGCCTGTCTGGCCCTCGCCCCTGACTCGTCCAACAATTTCGGAACAAAAAATAGTTTACGCTGGGCATGAAAACGGGCGCATTGTCATTTTCGTGCAGGGGCAATGGTCTTGTTCAGAGTGTTTGTGAATTTGGTAGACGCACTACGCTTCACTGTGAGTTTCTGGTTTGCCCTCCAGCACATCTGCAAATTTGTAAAGAAGACTAGATTTCAGATTTGCACATAGCAGATCTAACTCACAGTGCAGGTGGTCTAACGAGAATTTGCTCTATTTGATCAAGCAAGCAGACAAATACAGCTCTCCGCGGACATGTGTGTTCAACGTCCTGGTATTCCATCCATCCATCCATCCATTTTCTGATCCGCTTATCCTCACAAGGGTCACGGTGGTGCTGGAGCCAATCCCAGCTGTATTCGGGCAGTACAGCTGGGAACCGGTTGCCAGCCAATCGCAGGACACAGAGACAAACAACCATCCGTGCTCACATTTTGGAATGTGGGAAGAAACCGGAGTACCTGGAGAAACGCCACACAGGCACGGGGGAGAACATACACATCATTCATAAATTTGAAACCCAGCATGAGACAATACCTCTAATTAATGGTCATTATTGGGGGTGGGGAGACACAGATCAAGGGTGCAAGGCGGTCTCCAATTGCCCACGTCACATCCACAAGGGGAGATCTTGCAATTTTCCGAACTATGTCATACACGGACCCCAACAAGTTTATTTCTGTACCGCAATGTCAAGCATGGCATACTCAGGCATACTGCACCTCTGAATCCCTGATTTTTATGCAAATGAGGGATGCCACTTGGATTTTCCTTGAAAAGTCTACTTTCATCCCACATCGGTGCACAAAGACGCAAACGCCCCGTTATGACCAAATCTACCTGTTCAAGGTCTGGCAAAATACCAAATAAAAGAAAACTCCATGAGCACAGTAAGACTGCCCATTGTGCTCGAGTTGCACTCGGCACAAAAATTGGACCCCCAGAGTTAATCCCTTGATGATGGCTTGCATGATATTATGCCTGGCGATGGTTCAAACTATATGTGACTTTCATGGTCTAGTATTAAAAATTGCACAACTTCATGAGTGTTACACTGGATTTAACTTTTGTGCTCCATCAGATTGCACTGATGTCATTCGTATGATGCCCACTGACCCTATTGCTGTGGTTCTCAAGTTCTAACTGTGGGTCCGCAGCCTTGGGGATCTGGAAACAATATCTATATTCTCCAGACCCTCCACTGGCTACCTATCCACTACCACATCCATTACAAACTCTGCCTTCTTACCTCCCAGTGTCTCCATGTTCATGCCCTCATATCCAGTATCTGAGCGAGCTTCTCAGTCCACACGTCTCCACACGGTGTTCCAGCAGGCGTAAAGTTTATGTGACTTTCTGCCACCAAATTATCAGATGCGCAGGCACATGTCAAAGGATCCACCCTCACCAGAAAGCCCAGCAAGGTGCAGATAAATGAACTTTCCAAACAGGCGCAATGAGGCTTGCAACATTAATGAAAATCAGAACACTGCAATTTTTACACACGAGCCCAACTACACCGTCTATGAAAATAGAGCCTAAATTGTAATCTACAAGTCATAATTTTAGGCATTTTACACAGACTTTTTTTTCTTCTTTTATTTTTTTTTCTATAGAATACAGTTATCGCTCACACACTGTAACTACCGGTATTTTTCTTCTTGTGGTGTTACCTTTTCTCTTTTGACAAAAAAAACACTACTTTCTCATTAATAATCACACTTTGCTGTGACACACAGAACGATTTAACCCAAATAAAGATTTATGGAAACATAAGGAATGGCCATTATACAATACACTTCACTTTTTCTACATTTTGTTACAATGCAGCCCTGCACCAAAATACAGATTAAAAAAGTCCCCTTAAAATTCTAGACAACACTGAGCCGTAAAAAAAAAAAAACAAGCACAAAACATATGTTTTCACAAGGATCAATATTTTTATGCACTCTACACACAAAACTGCCGAATTTAGAATCAAGAATTTAGCAGCTAGATTTCATAAACATGCCCTGGTTACAAATAATAAATTTCATAATCTACTTTAATTGAAAGGGACAGAACTATTTTGGCTCTTCGAGGCTGCTTTCCAATAAACCACAACATGATGACATTTATGGAAAATTGGTTTTAACGTCCCGGTAGCTTGTCCTATCAACCGTACAGCCCCATGACCCGTGGCCAATTTTACTCTTCATTGCTTTGTGACACGCTCGTTAGGTTTCCTCCTTCTCTATAATGTTTCTATTACCTTTGGAGCACACAGAAATGAACACAGATGCAAAGAATATTTCTTCCAAAAATGCGTTTGTACAGATAAAATTGATTCACACGTTCAACTGTTTCTGTCACATTCTGAGGCGCAGTGCTTGCAGCATTAAAGGCAAGACTTTCACAGGACATTAGTGCCTGTTTTGGGTGTTAAAGAGCTGCGGGGTTGGTGTGATGTGAAGTAACACATGCAGGCTATACCCTGAGGACTAATGATTCCTCTCCCAATAATGAGAAATATACCGCTCATTGAAAGTAAATATAGAAATATAATTTCCTCGGTATGATATGTTCAAAATGCTTTATTAGTGGAGCTGTTTTCCACTTGGAGTGGAGTCTGACTACAAAAGAAAAATAATTTTGCATACACTGTTTTGCTTTGTCCTTTTTGTCAAGACTTTGTTGTTGATTCAGTTCCATATAATGATGATGCACAGAGTGGATGACTGGTTAGCACGTCCGCCTCACAGTATAGTATAGTATAGTGTAGTATAGTATAGTATAGTATAGTATAGTATAGTATAGTATAGTATAGTATAGTATAGTATAGTATAGTATAGTGTAGTATAGAGGACCAGGGCTCAATTACGGGCGCTGGCCTTACTGTGTGGAGTTTGCATGTTCTCCCTGTTACTCCAGTTTCCTCCCAAATGCCAAAAACACCAGATTAATTGGACAATCTATATTGTCCCTCGTAGTTGTGAGTGTGAATGGATGTTTGTTGATGTGTGCCCTACGATTGGCTGGCAACCAGCTGTGGGTGTACCCTACTGACTTCTTGAAGAGGGCTGGGATAGGCTGCAGCGCACCTCGTGAGAATAAGCGGTGGATGGATTAAAGTGACATAATAGTGTTCGACATAAATGTGTCTCAGTGAACACGAGAGCAATTTTCTGAATTTTGATGATAATAAGACTCATCTGTGGTTGAATTCTTGTGAATTAGAACAACATAGTGAGCATTAGACTTTCATGCGTGCACGCATTTTGTTGCATCAATTGCATTTGTAAGAAAAATGACTATTTTGTGAGTGCACATGAACAAGTCTCATTTGCAATCAATTGGCTATGTTGTTCCAATATGCCATAGAAACTATTGACTGTAAAACGAAAATAGGTTTTCTGACAAATCTGGTTGTTTGTGTATATCCATTTATGTTGAGTCTAAGTGAGGGTGTTTAATTTAAAATTGCCTGAAGTAACGCTTACTTTTTCTTTAGAATACTGAGATTTGTAAACCAAATGTTGCTCCAGGTTATTGCCATAAAGGACATCGCACTAATTCAAAATTTGATAAGACTCGACTTTTGGCTCCGAGATTATAAATATTTCAGCTTTTTTGACAGCTAAGTAAAATACAGTGAATGACTCATTAAAGGGATTTTTTTCCCCCCTTCAATAATTTCATATCAAGGTCAACAGTCAGACAGCGGTACTGGTTAGTGGTATCTGAAGTCTGAACAAAAAGACAGAGTTGTCTGCAGCACAGTAACATAATCACTCAAATGTCACATGATCCAGAAGGATTTGTGAAATGTAGTCCAATCAAACCGATACACAGGTTGAACCAATGCAAATGTGATGTAATGCAATTCTCACAAACAGTACTTAAACAACTAAATATTTGTTCAGTGGTTCATAGGAAAGCAAACACTTCAAGCATTTTATCCAATAACTGCCTGAGCTTGTAAAGCAAAGTGCAGACATGCTCATACTTATTTCTTTCTCCTTCCTTCGCTTTTTGTAAAAAAAGAACACATTTGATCCATTTTTTTTCTTCATGGTTTCATTAAAAATTGAACATTTGTGTATGACTCGAGTCTTAACAGCACAATATGTGAATGAGCTGCAAGATTGTTTGTACAGCCTTAGTTTCATCCAAGTTTAAAGTGGTCATGATGTCAAAACGTTTGATGCCTTGTCACACTTAATCAGTATGCTCCACCAGAGATGGTACTGAGAAATGCTCTCAGACTTTGTTTTTGGCAGTTGGTTGGTCAGTGTTATGTAAACAGTCTCCTCTTGTCCCCTGACTGTGTGCTCCGTGAAACCACTCTCATCTTGAAATCACAACTTGAGTATTTGTTTCGTACTTTTAGCTTCTGACAATGAATGGAGGCTAAGTAATCCCTGCTCTGGGACATAGCTATGGGAACCTGTGGAAGCTACATTGGCCTTATATGACCGCAGTGAATTACAGCACATGTGGAACTTACATGTTTACAAGCATAACACAGTGCTACGCTAGGTCAATGACCTAATTTTATACAATCTTGGATATGTTAGTCTTGGAATGCTTGTTACCCTCATTTTGTTGAGTGTGCACTTGTGCATGCGCCTATTTTAAATAACAACTTGATATACAGTACATTTAAGGCCAAATGATTTATCCCCTGGCAAGCCTTTGCATTAATTAAGTGAATTTGTACTTGTTGAGTGAGAAAATTTAGCCGGAAATTACAAAACTGGCAATAGACTGTAAGATGACAAGTGTCATGGTTTCCATCTGTTTCTGTTTGTTTGCCGACTTCTTCTTGTCAGATTATTCACCTTGTTCACGACTTACGTACCAAGTACAATTTTCTAGACACTCATGATATTGTTGATTCCACTCTTGTTCATAGTATAGTTTGATCTTAGTAGTATATTTAAGTTATTTAGTCGTTGTGCCATTTTTTTTTGTTGTTTCATGATTGGATTTTCTTGTCTTTTCTTGACAATGATTTATGTTGTTTATTCCTTCCCAGTTGCAACCCCTTTTTGTTATTTACAATTTATCCTGGCTCTGTGTTCCAGTAACTTAATTTGTCCTTTGTCGGTCTTGCGCTTATTGTAAATAAACATTTTTTGTAAAAGACCTTTATCCTTGTTTTTCAGCATTGGGTTTTGCTGCCATTCAACATCATTTCATAGTTTAATAACGTAACTTGCGCAAACAATCTCAAATTTTCACGAAATGTATGAAAAGTAGCACGATTGGCTGGCAACCAGTTCAGGGTGTACCCCGCCTACTGGCTGGGATAGGCTCCAGCATGCCCTGCGACCCTTGTGACCATAAACGGATCAGAAAATGGATGGATGGATGGATGGATGGATGGATGGATGGATGGATGGATGGATGGATGGATTAAAAGCAAGTTAATAAAATTAAGGTTTGATGTGAGTTTAATGTTTTATTTTGGGAAGAATGACATTCACGAGCAATGGGATGACATTTTGTGTGTTAGAAAATGGTTAAACACAGTCAAACAAGGGTGTGTAACATGCGTTTTTGAGGAACGTCAATAAAAATACACCAACTGGGAAAGCCCATTTGGACATGCAAAAAAGAAATTGTGTTACAGGCAGTGCACATATTGAACAATGGTCGAGATTTCTGAAATTCTTTTTAGAATCTATACATCCTTGATATGTTGTTTGAATTGTGATAAATACGGTGCAATTTATTTTCAACATGAAACTCACATAATGCCATTTGCCATGTCATATATTCAGATTTAAAATGATGTCAAATATTGTAGAATTACACTGGGTTTTTTTTCTCTCAATTGTCAGCCACATCAGAGAGCTTTGGCGGTGTCCACAAAAAACAGTCAGAGGCCACAGAGTCTAATTCCCTGAGCATTATTCTTGCATTTGCTAATTTACTCAGTAGCTTACGGAATACTCTGTAGTGCTAATGAGGTCCTGGCAAACCGTGAAGATTTTTCAAACTCTTGCAAACAATGACTGTCCCAAAATGAGATTCGAATGAGTTTGAGCAATCACTTAATAATACAACTTTACTCAACACATTGTTCATTGAAACAATTTTACATCTTTAAAGCACATTGAAGAGACCATGTGGTGGTCCAAAAGTGAACTAGTCCATGTCAACAAGTCCAAAAAATAAATAAATGAGATCCAATACAAGGACTATATCGGACATTCAAATGTCAGCTTCATGATATTAATGCATCCATCCATTTTCGGAACTGCTTTATCCTCACAAGGGTTGTGCAGCGTGCTGGAGCCTATCAGCTTCATAATATGTCTCATTCATGTGGTCCCGTGTAGAACTGCATTGCATCATCCAGACAGGCGTTTGTAATATTTTGCTATGTGGCGAATTGAACATTATTATCTATCTTTCATCATTATAATACGAAAAACAACTCAATAAATGTGCCCTGTTCACCAGATGTGTGAGTTGGTCTGGAGAACTTTGGCAAGAAATACAGTGAGGGTACAAATTTTGAATAGACTTTTCCATCATAAACTATGCAGAATATCACCCGCACGCACGCACGCACGCACGCACGCACGCACGCACGCACGCACGCACGCACGCACGCACGCACGCACGCACGCACGCACGCGCGCACACACACACACACACACGCGCGCGCGAACAAAAGCGTACCCAAAAATGGAAAATTACGCTCACAAGTAAATAAAATGTTATCTTGTTATTCAAGTTTTTGGGTGAGTGTGATAGGCAAATGTTATTTTTGGTCGATGTGGCAAATCCAAAGTACAGAAATGAAAAATGTATGCTGCAAGACCAAGAAAAACGTATCATTTGGATTCCACAGTATAAACCACAAACAGAAAAAAATAAAAATAAATCAAGTCTGACGACGAGAACTCACCAATGGGCAGGGCGAGGAAGAAGGGCAGCCAACAAAGTGTAAACATGCCCACCACAACTCCCAAAGTCTTCGCCGCTTTCTTCTCCCTTGAGAATTTGAGCAGTTTGACGGTGAGGGAGCTTCTGGCCTGATGTCCGCGGCCCTTGCTGCCGCAAGCTGCCGGCTCGTCGTGCCCCTGAGAGCCCTTGTGGATCCTTAGGGTCAGCTCGCCGGAGTTCATCCTCTCGCGCATGACCCCGGCCTCCAGGTTCTTGGTGGTCCGTTTGGCCACGATATACACCCGACAGTACATGGCCAGAATGACGACCAGAGGGATGTAGAAGGAGCCGAGGGAGGAGAAGAGCGCGTAAAAGGGCTCCTCGGTGATGGGGCACACGGTGTCGTCCGGCGACGGCGGCTGTTTCCATCCGAGCAGGGGTCCGATGGAGATGACCACAGAGAGCACCCACACCCCGAGCATGGCAAGCAGTGCCCGCTTTTCCGTCACGATGCCCGGGTACTGCAGCGGGTGACTCACGCCGATGTAGCGGTCGATGGAGATGACGCACAGGCTCATGATGGACGCGGTGCAACACAGCACGTCCACCGCCGCCCAGATGTCACAAAAGATTCTGCCGAACACCCAGTAGTCGAGGATCTCCAGGGTGGCCGACACCGGCAACACCGTGGTGCCCAGCAGCAGGTCGGCGATGGCCAAGTTGATGATGAAGTAGTTGGTCGGGGTGCGCAGGTGCCTGTTGCACACCACCGAGAGGATGACGAGGATGTTCCCCGCGATGGCAAACACGATGAAAGCACCCAGCACCAAGCCGAGCGGGATGGCCCGGCGAAGGTCCACTTCGGCGGGTTCTGTGCGGTTGCCCCCCGAGCTCTCATTTCCCCATAAATGAGTGACATTGTCAGTGCTCATGCTCATTTTGACCGAACGGCTCCTCCATAGCAGGCTTCACATGTCCGGCGTGGCTCGCTGCAACTCACCCAACTTGCATAGTTGAAATGCTCGCGTGAAATGCTCGCGTGAAGCGTCGTTCCCCTTTCTGCTGCAGTCCGACTGCTCGGTAGACAAGTGAGCGGGATGCGCGGTGGGGGGAGCCAGCATGTCACCCACTCAGCCAACGCATCACTCCGGCATGATGCCGAACACAAGAAGTTCGAGGAAACTTTCAAGGATGTTTAGTGTAGTGCCCCCACATGCCCCTCTATGTGTGCATCCCCATTGTGGGAGGGGGCTTGATCCAAATAGCACAGAAATGTAACTGGTGTCCTAACTGCAATTGCCTGTTTCAGGCCCTAGCTTGCAAAAATACAATGAGAAGATTTATCAACCTTTATTAATTTTTATTTTTAAAAAATTATACTGCACACCAACAACACAAATGTCACCAAAAAATGATACATAGTTTAAATGCCATTTATTAAAGAGCATTTTGTATTTTTGACTATCAATATGTGTCATGGGCACACATAGCCTACAAAGTAAATATATGAGACAAGTGATGATCTGTCACACACTTAAATGTTTTGCTGTCATCAACACGAATATTATCAAAGTTGAGTCACAGTCAATTAAGTGACATCATTGATATTTTTCCAGCACAGTACAGTGGTCCCCAACTTTGCAAGGCAAGTTTATTTGTAGAGCACAAATCAGACACAAGGCAATACAACATGTTTTATTACAGTTACATTACATGACATTACAAGAAGACAAATAAAATCGTTGCATAAAACCTAAAAATGATCCTTGCGTTAATTTTAGTTTTGCTTTATTTATCTTGTGTAACGGTCAGTGTAGCATCGGTTGAAATAATGAAACTTTACTTGTGGTCTAAATGTTCCTTTTAACTCCTTTTGGCTTGTATAAACCTCTTACATCAAGACAAACATGACGCCATGAGTCACGAGCCTTTAACAATTATCTCCATGCATGTAAAGTGTAATTCATTAAACGCAAATCCTAATCACAAACATCCATCTATAGACAAATAAACACAATTATTTACTTTGTTGACACTTTCAACGAGGCTAAGTATTTTTAAAATGTTAAATTTTTCGTCTGTGAATCTGTTTTACCTCTTCAGAATCGTCTTGATATACGCTGTCAATTTAGCGTCCAATCTGCTGTTCTCCATATGCCTATTCCGTTGAAGTAAGACTTACACCTGAACAGCAGGTTAGAAAAAAATAATCATAAGGGACAGTTTTATAAATTTGTATTGTATTTGACAATAAAACCATTGTGCTTTACAGTCAGGGTCAGAGTAAATAAAAGCCACGTGAAAGCTAAAGTCCTCTTCTTTTGGTGATATGCAAGGGAGCAGTGACATATTTAATGAGAAATATTAATTGTTGCTACCGCCGCTGATGAAAACAGTGAACTTCTCGAGCAGCAATTTGGGCAAAGCTAGCAATGTTCTTGGCCAGGAGTGTTAGGTGCTCAGGGCATTGTGAGCATGTGTGTTATCATGCGGAAGCAGTGCTGACAAAAAAAAAAGGAATTAATTAAGTCAAAGCCGACTGGTTACTGTGTTGGCCTCACAGTGCAGAGGTGCAGGGTTTGATTCCGGCTCTGGCCTTCCTGTGTGGACTTTACATGTTCTCCCCGTGCCTGCGTGTGTTTTCTCCGGGTACTCCGGTTTCCTCCCACATTCCAAAAACATGCATGGCAGGCTGATTGAACACTCTAAATTGTCCCTAAGTGGGAGCGTGGATGGTTGTTTGTCTATGTGTGCGCTGCGATTGGCTGGCAACCGGTTCAGGGTGGCCCCCGCCTATTGCCCGAAGACAGCTGGAATAGGCTGCAGCACGCCCCGCGACCCTTGTGAGGATAAAGCGGATCAGAAAATGGATGGATGGATGGATGGATGAATATAAGTCAAGTTTAAATAATACAATGCATTTCTCAGTGAAGGAAACACATATGTACATTTAGATATCGAAATTGTCAGGGTATGACCTTTTACACAGTAGTTTGTCATTTTTGTTTAATCCATGTAACATTAATAAACTTGATCAAGCAACATTCTATTTTCATGTTTTTTTTTCTTGGAATATGAGAAAGTGTATTATTTGAACCACTCACATTTAAGGGACAGTCCCTCCAACTTGAGTAAGTGAAGTTTTATTTTAGCTCTAAGTGGCTCCCCATGATATAAAGTAAACATTTGCTTGAGTCCTTTCCAGATCCTCTTCATTGACCCTTTTTGGCTTCATCCTCCGTGGATACGTGCCTTACTTGCTGTGAAAAGTTAAAGGTGAGAGGTAAGACTATGTCTTTGACCTTGCAACCATATGGTCAATGCAATGAATGCGGGTAATTTGGTGAGAGAATGCATTTTTACGATAAAAAGCTGCAAAAGCATATCTTCATACACATTTTCTACAGTTAACCCTTACAGGAGAAAGTGAGTGCATCGCTGCTATTTAAACCGTATGCAGTATGTTTTTTGGTTTTTCTCCCTAGAATAAACGTCTGAATGCCAGCTGGTAACAGAGCCTGCTTGCACACAAATAGATAGCAGCCCACCTGGATGAGTGGGCTTATGGTGGAGTCTACATACAACAGGGTGTCCATAAAGTCTAGGGACACGGTAAAACACACACACACTTCTTAAAAACAAAACACTTTTATTTGTAGTGTTGATAAAGCATATTTTCAATATGATTTCCATAATTTTCAACGCATAGTTTGATGTAATTTGCAAAATTCAGGTGAACTCAATGGAATAGGTTTGCATTGCTGTCGATTTTAGCACATTGGCTGGTTATGCATTCTCTCATGTGGTTTAAATCTGTAATCTTCATCGAGTACAACCTCTTTTAGGATACACCAGAAAAAAAAAATAAAGGGGAGAAAGGTCTGGTAAATATGACATTCCCGATGTACCCAGACTTTGTGGATACCCTGTGCAACAGCCGTTCTTGTGTCATGTGCTCAGATTCAAAAACTCATTTGCTTGGAAATAATCCAAAAATGTCAGAAAAAAATGATCATGATATCATTTATAGATCTATGACTGTTGCGGCAACAGGTGGATGTGCAAGTTTACTGTACCTTGTGCCGTAGAATGGAAGAGTATTTAATTGTTATGCATTGAACTAAATGTCATTTCCATTTGAAAAGAGCAAAGATGTACTTTGATTCATAACTCATCATTTTCAACATAAAAGCGAAATGTTTTCATTTCCTGTGGTGCCCCTGAGGATCTGCCACTGTACACTAGTGCACCACAGCACCCAGATTGGGAATAACTGGTTTAATATGAGTGTAACATGTCAAGTGGTTACATTACATGACCGAATGGAAACAGTCAACTGGCAATATGGTGCCTTCTCCCCTGACAGAACTGCAAGTCCAGTTCTTTCATTACCAGTATTTATGTTGGCCAAAAGGGGTTTGGAGCCAATAATGGTCATGAGACATCACTTACATTTGATAAAGCTCTTCTGTGGCTTTTGGCTGACCTTACCTCAGATAATCACTCCTGCACAATCAATATGTTGGAGCAGCTTGTTTTGACAAAGTAGCCGTGTGAGAGTGTAGTTAGTTGATGAGCTAGGGGGTTCCGGTGGAGGGGAATTTTGTGGCTGCGGGCGGCCTCTGGCTTGAGTCCAATGGCCTCAACACAATGCTGCTGAGTAGACTCCTCAGCGGAGCATTAAGTTGATTGTTTCCGAGGATTTGCGAGGACAGTGACACTTGTGACTTCAACATCCAAGTTGTGAGTGTGTGTGTCTTCGGTAACCCATTGTATGTCATAAAATGTGTTCTCCTACAATTGAGGCACAGTGAAAAGCAGGCGAAGGTGTGGGTTTTAGAAATAGTCAGTAAAAAAAGGGCTTGGTGAAAAATACTGATGAGGGCTTTATTATTGAGGGAAGCCAAATGAAGAAGTAGTAACAAGTTAAAGTAACAGGTAAATGAATCTTGCCAATTAACTATGGAAAATCAGTTATCCAAATATTTTTGAGCCAAGGCAAATGTACTCACAAAAGGCGAATGATAACAACTCTGGCATTTTCTAACATTTTCCACACCAAACGTCACACCTGTTGAGATAAATGATAGTGTTTTAGCTTCCTTTGTTCCTTGAGTTGTTCATTCGTTGATTTGATGGGACATAAAAAAATACTGGAGCAATCAGAAGCTATGTGCAGTTGGAGTGTACTTTCATCTGCTCCATGACTTTGCCTTAGACCTTCAAGAAGATTAACAGGGGACACCTTGAATGAAATGTACAGTCCATGCATCATGTATCAATTGAAGCATGGGCCTGTGTTTTCAGAACTAGATATAACTATTTTCGATCAAACTCTGGAAACAGTGCATGGGAGCAGTGGTGGTTTAGTCCTGGCTGAGAGCGCTTTGGCTCACTGGAGTGTTTGAAAACCTCAGTGAAAAAAAAACCCCACAGTCATCGTGATAAGTTTTAGTAGTGACACACATTTCATGTTTTAGTAACTTTGCTGCTTCAGCTTTCATATTTGGGATTTGCATTGCTTGACCTAGTTTTTTTGTCATGAACAGATTCATCTGAATTCATTTTCTAAAGCATGGCCCTGGGACAACTTTTTAAATACCAGATTTTTGCAGATGTTTGATTTATTTTCCCACAAGGGTCTTTCAGAAAAGGGCTCTGCGTATGAAATGCATGTAAAATATTCTTTCAAAATGCTGAGGCAGACGAATTTAATGACTGTACAGACAGACCAAGTAGTAAAAATGTGGACTGGCTGTTGGACGCATACTAGGGATCATTTCCAATATTCCATTTTTTATTCATGCAAAATGATGTTGCCAAAATGTCTCTCTTGAAAAAAATGAAAAATTCACAAAAATCACACTTAAAAAGTAATATTTGTGATGTAATACCTTGAAAATCCATTCATGAAACATACAGAAGTAAGTCAGGACCTTAACTGCTTTGAAATGTCGCCAAAATATAATCGCATGCAGCCAGAGAGACATTGAAGTTGCAGGAAAAGTGTGCAGTATTAGTAATATAATGCTTTAATATTCATACAAATTAATATTAACATGATCATAAAAATGCTTATTAAGAAAAAGGCTCGAGTTGTTGCGTCTGAAGACTTATTACTTGCAGTGGCGTAAACGCCACCAATTTGTGAGAAACTAGCAGACTCAAGTAGAGAGAAGTTTTCCAATAGTTCTGTGTTACGTGAGCTTGAACCCTATTTTTTTTTTTCTTCAGAAAATGTTTGTTCTTTTTTATACGTCTGTTTTGATGGAGTATTTCTTTCACTGTATCACAACTACACAAGCACATTTTTGACGCATTTGTTTGGGCAAAGAGATACCAGCAGATTGTCTTTGTTGCCTAAAAACAATTCAGACCCAAAAATAGGAAGATCACGTAAGCCAAAGCTTAAATAAATGAAGGTTGACCCGCTTGCGCAGTCTGTTAAAATCGACCTGTTTCATTGATGAGTTCCTTCTTTATATTCAAATGTACACAGCCTAGTCGATAGTCATTCTTGTTTTAATCTTTTTCGCCTTGACCTGCCAAAACACATCAAGCAGTGCTTGCAAGTTTTCCGTGATTATATTTTGGATCATTCAAGTCAGCTCTCTGATAACAACGTTCCAGTTGTTGCATCCAAACTCTTGGATTACAGTGAGGGCAAAGTGTTCAGTATAAACTGTATGTTTCAGTTTGCTTTCACTCAGAAATATTAGTTGCCTTCCCCCCCCCCCCCCCCCCAAAAAAAAAAAAGCAACCCAGCTGTGGTTTGGTTGGTGTTTGTTCAAGTGGGAGGTCATTGGCCCGGCAACAGTTTCCAACAAATTCCAAGGAGCTGGAACATCCTGTGTCATTTAACTGAACTCAGTCTGAAGATCATGGAGCTGAAAACTGTCTTTGCGCACCCCTTAAAAATACTGTTAATTCTTATACTGACACGCAAATGGGATTATCGACAGTCCTGGGCTCCGGCCTTCCTGTGTGGAGTTTGCCAGTTCTCCCCGTGCCTGCGTGGGTTTTCTCCGGGTACTCCGGTTTCCTCCCACATTCCAAAAATATGCGTGACAGGTTAATGGAACATTCTAAATTGTCTTTGGGTGTGACTTTTAGTGTGAATAGTTGTTTTGCCGATGTGTGCCGTGTGATTGGCTGGCGACCAGTTCAGGGTTGAACCCGCCTACTGCCCAAGCTGGGATAGGCTCGTGCACACCCCGTGACCC